>NC_056726.1:311681168-311858668 GCF_019279795.1 Protopterus annectens
AGGCCATAGACAAAGGAAAGGTGGTTCACACAGCCTACCTTGACCTCGCCAAGGCTTTCAACACCATTCCCCACTCGGGTATTACATAACTCACCAGCCTGAACATATGGGTTACCAACTGGCTTACAGACAGAACTCACATGGTAAGAGTAGCGGGCTCCATGTCTGACTCTAAACCAGTCACAAGTGGTGTCACGCAAGGCTCTGTCATGGGACCCCTACTGTTCGGCATATACTTCTCAGAAGTACAGGCAGACACAAGAGGGCTATGGCTAACCAAGTTCGTCGATGACTGCAAACTGGGAGCCATAATTGACTCTCTGGCTGACATGGACATCCTCCAAAAGGGCCTTACTGAGATGGACACCTGGTGCCAAAATCATGGCTTCAAGCTAAATACCAAAAAATGCATAGTCATCTCGTTTGGGGAAAAACAAAACACCCACGAATTACCACATAGGTGGCAGCCCCCTTAATACAGAAGAGGTAATAAGAGATCTGGGGACCCAGGTAGATAGTAATGTCTCCTTTGTCAGTCATATTGCCAAAGTAGTTAGGAAATCCTATGTGGCCCATCTAATTACTAAAGGGTTCGCATCTAGAAATAGTGGTTATAGTGCCCCTCTTCTCGTCACTCATCAGACCCATCAGAGTACAATGCCCCTTTTGGGATGTACCTCACAAGACACTTCCAATAGCTGGAAAGACCCCAAAAGTACCTCACCAAGAGGATTACTGGCCTCAAACATATGTCCTATGTAGCCCGACTGAAAAAACTCCGGCTGTACTCAGTGGCATATCGCTTACTCAGAGGTGATCTCTGCCTGACTTACAAAGCCATGTCCAACTCAGAATTGATGGACATGCTCCACCTAAAGAAATCCAAGTCACCGTGAGTCTCACGCTCTAGTGAGCTAAACCTCACCACAACAATAAATAGAACATGCTGGAGGGATATATTCCTGTCACAGAGACTCCCCATGCTTTGGAACAAAATTCCAAACTACATCAGGCAGAGCCCCTCACTAACACTCAAGAAAAACCTTGAAGCGTGGATGGGTAACAGAAGTTTTTAATATATCTGTCTGAGAATAAGACTGTTTTTGTTTGTGAACAAACTGATCAACCTTCAGTCATATCCCCTTGTGCAGAACATTTGTATAGGTCTGGCATTTGATTGCTATTTAAATACCGGAAGTAGCAAACATGCTGGTGGGCAGTGACTTCACAGTACTGTGTCTGGCTGTCCTTTCTTCTCTGATGTGGACAAGGAAGTCGGATATTCTTTTAAGTTGGAGAAATTTTAAGCTTGGTCTGAGAGATTTTGGATTTTCTTCTGTGCCTCCTTACAGAAGTTTGCTTTGTGGGATGTTCATCGTGCATACAGCTGCAGTCATAACAGATGGGTTCTCCTGCCATCAGGCGGGTCCTCGGTCGGCCGAATTCCAAAGTCTAGGTCCGGCGTCGGTTGTCGTCGCTTCTTCCCTGACGTCAGTGCGACAGGGGTATAAAAGAACCAGCCAATGCCATTTTCTTCAGTCTTTCTTGCCGCGCGGTGCCCGAAGCAGAAGCAGTTCGCAAGTGCTGGTCGGCCAGCTCCTGAGATTACGAAAAATTTGGAACCGAAGTAGTCTTAAAAGCTAAGTACCCCGTTGGGGAAACTTTTTCTTGCCTCAGACCGATGTCAGACAAAGTTAATAATTATATTTCTTGTGGGAAGCAAATATCGCATAAGGATTTCCATTCCCTCTGTATACCTTGTTTAGGCCCAGACCACGACGTCTCGGTCTGTCGCTTTTCTGCTACATTCAACAAACGCACTATTAAGCGTCGGGCGGAGTTCGCCCAGCATTATTCTGGGAAAGCATTTAACTATACTATGTCGTCGGATACTCCGACTTCGGTTTTGTCTAAAAAATGCAAAGACAAGGACTGACACTCGAGGTCCGCGGCCTCTACCGACACCACGCCAAAGCCAACTACTCGTGGTCCAGTTCTCAGCGAGGCGCCTATGCAGCCCCTGATTACCGATGACACATCTTTGACGGTGTCTCCTGTACCCGAGGTCGCAGGCTCCTCGGCCCACACCCAGACTACAGATACCGAAGCCACGCTTGGCATTGAAACACAGACTGTGGACAGGTCCACCTCCACTCAAGGTGTCTTCAGACCTTCCTCTTCTTTCTCCATCAAGGCTTTCACCAAGTCTAAAGCTACCATGCACCCTAAGAGACCAGCTACACAGGGCCCATCTCCAGGCCCCATGCCTAAGAAACAGATTCTTAAAATGGCTGAGGATTTAATTACTCTAATCAGAGGTTCTCAGCCACCTCCGGACAAAAGACCCACAGTGGAGGAAGATTCCCCCTCCTCTGATCAGGGCTCCATTATTTCAGAGCACTCTGATTATCAGGAACAGTCTTACTCCCCTTTTGAAGACTCTGATGCAGAGGAATCTATTCCTTCTGTATCCCCCCTGAGGATTACTCATTTGGTGATACTCTGCATACCTTAAGGGAACACTTCCACTGGGAAGGCCAGGATTATTCAGATTCCAAGAAAAGGCTCAGGGAATTTCTTTTGTTACCCCAGCACAGGCCTCTGGCTATTCCTCCTGTCCTGGACATCCTAGATGATGTTTACTCGGAGGCCTGCTTTAAACCGGACTCTCTTCCTCCAGCTCCAGTTAAGCCTGACAGGTACTACAGGGTTCCTGACTCACATCAATTTCTATACATAAGCCATGCTGCTGACCTAGAAACCATCTCACAGGGGACCAAGGGAGTTGAGGCCTCCATTGCCAAAAACCCATTGCCTTCCGAGAGAGATTCCAGATCCTTAGAAAGGTGGGGAAAAAAGGTATATACCTCAGCTACCTTATCCATGAGGGCCTTAAACTGTCAGTTTCATATGCTAAAATACCAACAATTTCTGTTTTCTCAATTGAAAAGTAAAATGTCACAACCTGAACAACCAGACATGAAGGAGTTGCAGGATTTGATGCATAGTGCATAACAAGTGGGTAAACATACCTTACAATGTGGTTTTGATGCTCTGGAGGCCTCATGTAGAGCTGCTGTTACAGGCTCAGTCATACGTAGTCATGCCTGGTTCAAGGAACAAGCCTTGCCTGATCATGTCAAAGCTAAATTACTAGACGCCCCTCCTCAAAAGGATGTACTATTTGGGGCAAATGCTGAGGAAGTATTATGGAAAATGGAGGAAAAGGCTAAATCAATGCAAACTGTGAAAGAATTTCTGCAGGTTCAACCCCCACATTTTAGTAGAAATTGGCCTTCCAAAACTGGTCCTTTCCTGCCACAGACAGACCCCAAAGAGGCAGATACAGGCGCCGAGGGCAGAGGGCAACACAAGGCTCGTACAGAGGCAGACAATGACAAGCTCCTACAAAGAGGTGGTGAGGACAACTGCAATCTTTCATAAAGCAAAACCAATGACTTTCCCTTTGCATGCCAACCAGGTCTCAAATGGCAGCCCCTTAGGAGGAAAGCTGGCACTATTCTCAAAAATTGGCATATTGTCACAAAGGACAAATGGATCCTGAACATTATAAACAGAGGCTACAAATTCCATTTTCATACCCTTCCAAAAATGAAAGGCATGCCAAACCTGCCACACAGTCAAAGGGCAGAGGCACAAAGGCAAATTTCAGATCTTATAAACATGAAAGCTATTCAAGAGGTACCTACGCATCTAACAAGGTCAAGGTTTTTATTCCAGGCAATTTCTGGTACCAAGGAAGGGAAAAGATTGGAGACCTATTTTGGACTTATCCATCCTAAACACATTTTACTGCACCAAAATTCAAGATGCTCACTTTACAGCAACTTCTTCCATGCTGGGCAAGGAGTCTTGGCTGGTAACATTGGACTTCAAGGAGGCATACCTGCATGTCCCAATCAGACAAAATTGCAGAAGATACCTCAGATTTCTTGCAGGTTCAACCCATTATCAATTCTCTGCATTGCCCTTTGGTTTATCTACTGCGCCCAGAGTATTCACGAAATGCCTGGCATCAGTAATTGCTTACTGCAGACTTCAAGGGATACAAATATACCCTTATTTGGACGACTGCCTGATCCAAGCGGACAGCAAGCACATTCTTCTGAAACATCTGGCTTATGTAATAATGTTATTAAACTCTCTAGAATACACAGTCAACAAAGAGAAATAAAGACTAATACCCTCTCGGAAGATAATTTTTCTGGGTGCCAGTTTGGACACAAACACCCAGATGGCCTACCTCACGCCAGAGAAGCAGGGGCAACTAATTCAATATTTCAGAACACTGGCAAATTGCACCAGGCTAACTGCAAGGAAAATCCTGCAGGCTCTGGGATTCATGGCAACTTGCATCTTACTAATCCCATGTGCAAAGCTGCATATGAGAAAACTACAATGGTACCTAAAAAACATATGGTCTCAACACAGCCACAGTTTGGAAACAATAATACCACTAATTCCATGTCTGCAAAAGGAATTTCTGTGGTGGGCTTAAGCATGCCAAACAGACACAGGTCTTCCATTCAGCAAGCCTCAAGCAAATCAAGTCATCACAACAGACGCCTCGGACTACGCCTGGGGGGTGCACATGACAGACCGGTGCATTCAGGGCAAATGGACCCAAAAAGAAAAGCACCTTCACATCAATCTAAAAGAAATGCTAGCAGTGATAAATTTTATTACAGATTTCAAGGATCTTCTACAACCAGGTCAGTTATTGATAAGAACAGAGAACACAACACCACAGTTATGTGGTACATAAACTAGCAGGGAGGAACACATTCTTATCCCCTATGCAGACTGGCCATGTCACTTTGGAACATGGCCATGGACTTACAAATGGAACTACAAGCACAGTATTTGCCAGGCAAGGAAAACACGCTGGCAGACAACCTAAGCAGGAATATGACAGATCCACACGAATGGAAGTTGCATCCAAAAGTTTTTACAAAAATAATCCAAGAATGGGGAAGGCCAGACATAGATCTCTTTTCCTCCCACAAAAATCATCAATTGTCAAAATTCTGTTCAAGGATCTTCCATCCAAAGGCCTGGAGAGTGGACGCTCTCTCTTTCAGTTTGACATCAATGACAGTTTATGCCTTCCCACCTCTTCCTCTGCTGCCCAAAGTCCTATTGAAGACCAGGGCAGACAGACCACAGATGATCCTCATTGCTCCGGACTGGCCAAGGCAACACTGGTACCCACTCCTGAGGAGCCTGACTCATTCCCCACCATGGACCCTGCCTCTAATGCCTCTTCTTCTAACTCAGCACAGCTTCAAAACTCTTCACAGTCAGCTGAAAACACTCAATCTAGCCGCATGGAAGATTCCTTAGCATCACAGCAGGCCCTGCTCTCCAAGGAGGTGCAGGATGTCATTTTGGAGGCCAGAAGGCCATCAACTAGAAAAGCTTACTCTGCAAAATGGAAACGTTTTTGTGTTTGGAATGAGGAAAAGAGCCAGTGCCCTGGAAAACTGAATTTACCTCAAATACTACAATATTTGGCTGAACTGCTAAGCAGTGGACTTTCGTTCTCCTCCATCAAAATCCATGCCTCAACCATTTCTGCAGAATACAACACAGATCCACCTTTATTCTCTCACCCTCTATTAAGACAGTTCCTCAGAGGGGCTAAGAATTTAAGACCTTCAAGGAAACAACCAATACCTGCTTGGGATCTTAATTTCATTCTGGAAAAACTGTCTTTGCCTCCTTTTGAATCAGCTGCCTCATCAGATTTACAGTATTTGTCCTGGAAAACAGCTTTCCTTCTGGCTATCACTTCAGCTCATAGAGTTTCAGAACTACAGGCTCTTATGGCTGTCCAGCCTTTTATCTTCCATCAGGACAGAGTTTCATTGCATACCAACCCGTCCTTTATGCCTAAAGTGATATCCACGGTAGCTTTAAATCAGGCCATACATTTACCTACTTTTTATCCTAATCCTCAAAACAAAGTGGAGAGATTACTGCATTCCTTGGACATCCACAGACAACTGTGTTACTATTTGGACTGAACAAAACCTTTCAGAAAATCAGAACAGCTTTTTGTGGCCTATGCGGTAGGAGCTCAAGGAAAGTCGATATCCAAACAGTCAGTCTCAAAATGGATAGCCCACTGCATACGCTTTTGCTATTCCTTTCATGGCAAAACTGTACCTACAGGCATTAGAACTCATTCTACCAGGGCCACAGCCACCTCTGCAGCCTTCCTCAGAGGAGTTCCTACCAAGGATATTTTAGAAGCCGCCACTTGGAGTTCTGTGCATACCTTCTCTAAGCACTACAACCTACCATTATACTCCAAATCTAGAGCAGGCTTTGCCACTGCAGTCTTGCAGGGCATTTTGGCTCCACCTAGTGCCTACCACCCCTTTCTTAGCTTTGGGATTCTACCCATCTGTTATGACTGCAGCTGTATGCACGATGAACATAGTACAGTTTTGTACCCATCATAAATGTAGGTGTTCGAGTGCTAATACAGCTGCAGTCCAGGTTTCCCTCCCTCCTTCCCCTCTTGGGGTCTTCTTTTATGGTGTATTTGCTTGCAACTACTGGTCTTTGATTATATTGCATTGCATTAGTACATAATTTTGTTTATTGCCTTCTTTCTGGGGGCACCTGACATCTGGGGCAAGAAAAACTGTAGAAAATGGCGTCGGCTGGTTCTTTTATACCCCTGTCGCACTGACATCACGGAAGAAGCGACGACAACCGACGCCGGACCTAGACTTTGGAATTCAGCCGACCGAGGACCCGCCTGACGGCAGGAGCACCCATCTGTTATGACTGCAGCTGTATTAGCACCCGAACATCTACATTTATGGTAGGTACAAAACTGTACTTTTCATAGGTTCATAGCTAGGTACTAGGCTATCTGCCCGAGGGCATTTATAAGTCTAGCCAGTATGTGTCAGCTTTTGCCGCCCCATTGATTAATTAACTGAGCCTCTAGCAAGAAGACGAACACAGTCTAAAAGCTTCCAAAATTCAAAGAGAAGATATAGCAAACATAGTAGGAAAATCCATTTATTAACTGAAGTGCTTTTCGTCTGCTTAAATGTACGAACTTCATCAGATCTGATTGCCATATCGCCTCTGTCAAGAAGAGCCAATGAAGTGATCCCAGGGAGTATTTTCTGTTACCCATCCACTCATCAAGGTTTCTCTTGAAGTGTTAGAGGGACTCTGCCTAATGCAGTTAGGAATTTTGTTCTAAAGCATGGGGAGTCTCTGTGACAGAAATCTATCCCTCCAGCATGTTATTTATTTATTTTTATTTATTTTATTTATTTTACATTTGTTGACCGGGATGGTCCGACTGGATACATGTCCATTTTCAGCGGAGGCCCGGGGAGAAAAGCTCCACAGAGGAAAAAGTTACACTTTCATTTACATACAGATAAATACACTTCCTAATGCAAATAAATAAAATTACAGATACACAAAAAATACTTCACAATTGTTTTAGATACACTTGGCTACCATGTGAATAGATAACAGTTCAAATACAGTGTAGTTGATATTCTAGGTTACTATTACCCATCCCTTGTAGAGTCAAGTCAGGCAATGGGGAGCTTGACTTCATAAGTACCAGTGGAGGTGGAATTTAGTGGGTGTGAGCTTACAATTTCTTTAGACTAAGAAAAAGAAAAAGCACCTAGTAATACAGGTGGAGAATGCTACTAGTTGAGTGTCAGAGGGAACTAGTCTGGGTTATTACATGGGCACAGCCAATGTTTTTAAAAAATTGTTTAAGATTATTTTTCAATAGACATTGGGATGTAGTAAGTCTTAAGTTATTGGGAGGAATTCCAGACTTTTCCTATAGAGTTGGCAAAAGGGCTTCTCCAGCAGAGTTGTTGGATTTGATGGTTTTGACCAGGACTCTATGTGAGGAGCGAAGACAGCTTAGATTAGAGTATGGAATCAGAAGATTATGCAAGGAGGGGGTTTTATCGGTTGCTTAATAATTTTAAACGCTTCAGTGAGTTGGTTTAGTTTGAGAAGATTGGGTAGTTCTAGCCAGTCAAGTTTCCTTAGGTTAAGGCAGTGATGAGTTCTGTAAGGACCTCCTACTACAAATCTGGCAATGTGATTGTAGGCAGCAGAGAGTTTATTGATCTCACTATTGTTAAGGAATGACAGCACAGGAGAGGCATACAATAAAGTGGAAAGTAAATGCGCATGAGATAGTTAGTTTAGCAGTAGGGGTTAGAAAGTTTTTAATTCTATACAAGGATCCAAGTTTCTTATTTACATTCTTTATGGTTTGACTGATATGCATATCAAATCTAAGCCTACTATCAATAGTGACTCCTAATAGTTTAGTGTTGGTAACAGGCTCAATCATGGTACCATTAATAGATTGAACAAGGAAGGGACTATTATTGGATTGGGGTGTAAGTTGGACTGATGGACTAACTGAGGTGGGAAAAAATACTAGTAACTTGGTTTTTTTTGGATTTAGAATGAGTTTCCGTTCCGAGAGCCACTTTTCTACTATAGCAAAACAGTTTTGGGTTGTTACTTGTAGGTCAGGGAGGGAGATATCCGAGCAGATCAATGTGGAGTCATCTGCATACTGGATGCAGGTGGCCTTAGGGATGACTGAGTGAAGGTCATTTATGAATACAGAGAAGAGAAGAGGACCAAGTATGGAGCCTTGGGGGACCCCTATGGTATTCGGCAACAGTTGAGAGAGCTTATTTTCCCATCAAACTGCCTGTTGTCTTCCAGAGAGGTAAGCTTTGAACCAGTTAAGGGCCGGATAATCAAGGTGTAAGGTTTCAAGAGTGTGGAGCAGTAGTTGGTGATTGACCATGTCAAAGGCTTTTGACAAGTCAAGAAAGAGGGCTGAGGAAATGTTTTTGTTATTACAGTTTTTATTGATTGAGTTGGTAAAAGAGAGGAAGGCGGTGGTCGTACTATGGTGGGGTCTGAAACCTTGCTGAGATTTGGACAGTAGATTATTTAGGGTGAGATGGTTAAGGAGTTGTTTATGAACGCATCTTTCCAAGATTTTGGCTATTGGGCGACAGTATTGCTAGAGGTCTATAGTTTGATGGGTCAGTAGAGGAGCCACCCTTATGAAGTGGGATGACATGGGCTACCTTCCAAATGGAGGGGATAGTGGCCTCAGTTATAGTTCGGTTAATTAGAATTGAGATGGGATATGCCATGGCATCTGCTGCTATTTGTAGGTATTCAGCTGGGAGTCGGTCGGCCGACAGGGTGGTTGGTTTAAGTTTCTTCAGTAGAGATCTAATATAGGAGGTGGAAGCTGGCTGGAGAGTAAAGAAGGGTAGAGATTAATCATTAACCTTAGTTGGGGGGGAGGAAGGATGGGGAAGTTGATTAGCCAGGGTCTGAATGGTCTCAGTGAAAAAGGAGTTAAAAGTATTGGCGACCTCTTCTGGGTTTTTTCCAATAACTGTTTCTGGGGTGGGAGTAGACGCTTTCCCTGAGTGGAGGAGGTTGTTTAAGCCTGCCCAAAACTTCTTTGGATTGTTCTGGTGCTTATCTTGGAGGTGACAAAAGTAGTTCTTTTTATCTAGGGTGGAGTCTTTTTTTTGTTGCATTTCTAAGTTGCTGGAATTTAATGCGATCTTGAGGTGCCTTAGTAGTTCGCCATTTGTCCCAGGCCTGATCTCTAAGTTTGATTTTGGATTTGGTTTCTCTAGTTAGCCATGGTGCTATCCGAGTCTTGGTACGGATGCATCTGTTAGGTGCGTGGGAGTCCAGAATGTTGAGGAATGTATCAGTAAAAAATGTCACACTCTCATCAAGGGGCAGGGTTTTTAGCTTGGACCAGTTACAGGATCTAAGTTCAGTTAGGAATAGTGCTGGAACAAATTTCTTCTTATTTCTGACAAGTCTATATAAAGGGGGGTTTATGCTGGTAAATTTGTTTTTTATTATGTAGGTGACGTGGTGGTCACTAAGATCATTCGGGAGGGTCCCAGTAGTTTATTTATGTGCTTCTTTATTAGTAAGAATCCAATCAATTATACTTTCTTTTTGGAGAGCAGTTCCTATTCTTGTAGGGGAGACAATATTTTGGGAGAAGCCATGTAGATTAATGGACATGGGGTTGGTCTGTGCGGAGCATTGGGAAAAGTCAATATTAACATCCCCTAGTACAATGGTCTCCTGAGGGTAGTTTGAGGCTATCCAATTTAGTATTATCTCCATAGTTTCTAAATTATTCCCTGGCGGAATGTAAACTACAATAAGATTAATACTTTTTTGGTTATTTAAGCATATTTTTAGGGCAATTAACTCTGCTTTAGCTACCTTAGGTGGTTGAATAGGATTCAAGATGATATTAAGGGTACTTTTATACATGACAGCTATGCCCCCACCCCTTTTTTTCCCCGATCTATCCTGAGAATATTATACCCAGGTGGGAGGATCTCTTCATCCTTTGTGACTGGTTTGAGCCAAGTTTCTGTTAGACACATAATGTCGGGGAGATGTATGGCTAACAAGGCATGAAGATTATGAACCTTGTTGTTTAGGCTTCTTAGATTAAGATGGAAGATAAGGAGGGAGCTAGCTGATCTTTGGGCTGATATTGAAGAGACTGTCAGGATGAGTGGATGGGCCTGGGTTCGGATGTATATCACCATCTTTAGTGATACATTTCTTCAAATGGTATAGGAGTCTTTGGAGCTTATATAGTACCTTTAGTCCACGTTTAGATGTTGTTGCCTTTGTGTATGGTTGGGTAAGATGTAGGCTTTTTTTGCTTAGGGTTTCTATGGGGTAGTAAACAGAAGAGGTCTCTTTCGAGAGATGATGTAAGAGATTGCAGGTTTGGTCCTTTGGGTAGTGGGATCCCTTGAGTTTTTGGTCTTCGTACCTCGATAAGTAGTAAAGAGTGATTAAAAGTGGCAAAAGTAATGGAATAACAAGATTCACTACTTTACCCATTTTGTAGTGTAGGATTAATCTAACAGGGTGTGTAGGACCTGGAAGTGGTAGTGCAATAGTGGCTATTGGATGGAGTTGTGGGAGGAGATAGGTTAGATGATTGCGTGTGGGCGATTGGCTTAGAGCTAAGAGGGGTGTGGTTTTTAGTCTAATAAAAGTAGAGATAGTGGGGGCGGGTGGGATAAGGGGGCAGGGAGGGGAGCGGAGCGGGGATACACCAACCAAGAGCTTTCAGGGTCTTAGACATCCTATGCTGTAGGTGAGCGTTAAAGACCACTTTACCTAATTCTATGGCCTGATTTTAAGTAAAAGGCAAGGATTCTGTTTGGGTTTACTGTCTTGTTCTTATTCACGCTGTTACCCCCTTGCCTAGCAAGGACTGGAGTAATGGTTTAGATGGAGTCTGGCTGGGATAGTACTATTTGCTATGTTTAAGTACTGTTATGCTGCCTGCCCAGGAGCGTTTACCAGAGGTATAAAGCCAGACAAAAAACGACCAGGGTATAGTTATTACCCTTTATTCCTTGGGGTTGTTATTTAATAGGACTGAGAACCGGAACCAGCATGTGTTCGCACTTAATAGAGGATTCTTCCTGTTTCAGTTTCTAGCACTATGCGGCCACTCGTATTTATGTGTAAGGGGCAGGTACCTAAGAGATAAATTATACAGACTTGGTATTAGCGAAGCAGTATCAGTTTTAACAGAAATTAATCACAACTATAGTTCGAACAAACAACGTCAAGGACAAGGGCTGCTTCTTCTGAGGTACAATTCTTAACTACATACACAACCCTCAGCAGGCTATTTTTAAAAAACAAGCAAAAATGTGGGATAAGCAATGCCAGCAGGCCCTCCTTGAATATTGCAGTTAACACGTGTACGAGACACCAATGGAAGTTTGTATTTAGATTATTTAACAGCGCTTCCAAGAGTTTAGCCAAACACAATTCATCAAACCATGTTCAGGGATACACAACCATAATTCTTAACCATTGTCAATCAGGTAAAAAGCAAATGCGTAACACTTATAGTAAAGTAAACGCTGGCGCTAGACTCTTTCTATACATCTAGTACAATCACAAGGACAGTATTTGTGCTAGTGTGAGAATGCTAACGTTAGACTCATACACAATATACACTACTTCTAAGCAGTGTTAACTTATGACAGTAACATAGCCTTAATACATTTACAGAGTACAAACTCTACTATGATTACAAGAGGTGCACTTGTTCTAATGTAAAACACGCTAACGCTAGAGTGTTACACAATGCACGCTACTACAAACTAGTTTAACTAAGCACAGTAATATAGGCTAAATTCTTTTGCAGTAATTTTCATCTACAGAGGTTTTTCAGTATAAAACAACAACAATAACCTTGGTAGCATACCTCGAGGCAGGAGCAGGAGAAGGCGACTGGGCAGGAGACACAGCAGTACTGTTTGTTGTTCTTTCTTTCTTTTTTTAAAAAATGGCGGAAACCAGCCAGGACTTTGAAAACTTTCCTACGTATTGTTGTGGCGAGATTTAGCTCACTAGAGCGAATGGCTCGCAGTGACATTTCTTTAGGTGGAGCATGTCCATCAATTCGGAGTTGGACATGGCTTTGTAAGGCAGGCAGAGATCACCTCTGAGTAAGCGATATGCCACTGAGTACAGCTGGAGTTTTTCCAGTCGGGCTGTATAGGACAGAGGGTTTGTGGTCTGCACTGTAGTAGCAGAACAGGTAGCTTACATCCTTCTAGGTTGGGAACTGCTGATTGAGGGCTCAGTGTCTGTTATTCTAAAAGTGTATTCATTCTGGTTTAAGCACTTGGGCTTTCAGGCCAGTTATTTTACATTAAGAGGCTGGACTCTGCCCTTCTGAGCTGGGAATTTCTGGTTAAAGGCTTATAGTGCATGCATATCTGATCGGCTTCTTACTGAAGTTAAGTTTTTTTGTGGCATAGACTGGATTCGGGCCTGCTGGATCTAGCTTTGTTTGTGTAACTTGAGCACTAATCCAGGCATTCTCTAAAGTATTCAATTGTATTTATTACTGCTTGGTAGTAACTTGATTAAAGTGTTGCTATCATTCTAAGTCTTTTGGATTAAGCACTTGGGCTTCAGACCAGTTGTTTTACATTAGGAAGGTTTGTGGCATGCACTGTGGTGGCAGGACAGGTAGCTCATCCTTTCTAAGTTGGGAACTGCTGATTGAGAGCCCAGTGTCTGTTATTCTTAAAGCGTATTAGTTCTGGTTTAACACTTGGGCTTCAGGCCAGTTATTTTACATTAAGAAGGTTCGTGGTCTGCACTCTTGTGGGAGAAGAGGCTGGACTCTGCCCTTCTGAGCTGGGAATTTCTGGTTAAAGGTTTATAGTGCCTGAATATTTGAACTGTATCTTACTGAAATTGGTACACCTTGTTTGCTGTAGCATAGACTAGATCCAGGCCTGCTGAATCTAGCTTTGTTTATATGCTTGTTGTTTGTTTGCTAATTCCACCTAATACGCGGCTTCTCAGCGCTTCTGTGGATCACTAGTGATATCTGCATTGCTTACTGTATTTATTTCCTTGTTTCACTTGAAAGAAAGTTACTGTTTGTCATTTTTGCATTTAAGTTACCTGTAACACATTGCGCTTAAGTTACCTGGCACTTGCTCACTAAAGCAATTATATAAGTCAGCACTAAAAATTAAAAGCACTACACCCTCACTCCCCACTGGCCCTTGTTTTCAATTATTAAGGAATTCCCAATATTATTCTAGCATGTCCAAAGTTCAGTTGTCAATCTCCTCCGGTCCAGCTGGTGAATCTAATCTTGAGGCAATGTTAAAACTGCCTCATGTACACAGACAACCCTCCTCCTCCCAACAAATTCCAACACATTAAAAATTTAACCCCTAGGCTAACCCCAAAAAGGGGGGCCACAAAAAAAACCCAAAAAAATCCCCCCAATAACCAACCCCCCCAAAAAACCCCCAAAAAAAAAAACTAGGGAAAAGCCCAAAAAACCCCCAAACAAAACACCCCACAAAACAAAACAGGAAACCCCTTTACAAAACCTTCAAACCCCACCCCAAACTAAAAAATGATCATTGTTAAAAGGGACCTATCCCGGGGGCACTGACGCCCCGGTGAACAAAGGGGGGCATGGGAAATTCACAAGGTCCCCAAAACAAAGACTCGGTCATCCAAGGGGTAAAAAAAACTATTTTATCTGGGTTAATGAAAAATTTTGGACTCTGAAAAAGCAAAAGGGGCCTCTGAGCATTCCCCCGGGAAACCCATTAGAAAAAAATTTTCCCCAATGAAAAAATGCTTTTGGGGGGCCCCTGTCAAGGGAACCCCCGCCCCTTTTGGGGGGCTCCCCCCCCTTGGTGGGCCCTTTCCCCGGGCCCCCCAAACAAAACCTCCCTTTTCCGGGAAAAAAAAAACCCAAAAAGAAACCCCAAAAACCACAATAAAAAACCCTTTGGCAGACAAAAAACCCCCTTCAAAACTACGTTTAAAACGCCCCGTTGGCCCCAAACCCCCCAAACCCCCAAAACCCCCTTTTCCAAAATGGAAAAAAAATAAAAAATTTTTTCCCCCCCCTTTTCCCCCCCCAAAATCCCCCAAACTGGGAAAAAACCCCAAAAATTCCCAAACCCAAAACCCCAGTTCCGAAAAAAAAATTTTTTTTTAAAAAATTTTGGGAAAAAATTTTCCCCCAAAAAAGGGGGAAAACCCCCAAAATGCCCAAACCAAAAATATTTAAATGCCAAACCCAAAGGAAAAAACCCCCCCCCCCCCGGGAAATTCAACCCAAAACCCAAAAAAAACCCCTTTTGGGAATTACTCCCACCCACCCCCCCCAAAAACCCCAATGAAAACTTCAAAACAAAAACATTAAAACCAGGGGGCCTTAAAGCCCCGGCCCGTGGAAAAACCCCCGAGAGAACCAAAAATTTAGAAACCCAGGAAACATGGGTCAATCCCCAAAAAAACCCAAAAATTCCAAAAGGGAAGAGGTTTGGGGACCCCAGATAAACAAACTTAAAAAAAAAGGAGGGTTAAATGTAAGCAAAATCCCAAAAAAGGGGAACAACTGCTTTAGCAAAAACTAGGGGACCAAAAATTTTCTGGGCCCTTTAAAAAAATTTCCAGGCCTAAGGCAAAGGGTTTCAGTTTTTAGGGAACCCGGGGGGCCCAAACTCGTTATCCAAAATACAAAAAAATGCCCAAGACATTGCCCTCCTAGTGAAGGTTTAGGAAATCCCCCACCAAAAGGGAAAATCATCCCCGGACTCCCCCCAATTAGATTGGTAAGACCGTCTCCAAAAAAAAACCCCGATCTGGGCCGGGTTCCCGGGCCCCCCCCCAAACCCCGAAGGAAACCCAAAAAAAAACTACTGCCCAGCCTTACACAATATTGGGCCCCAAAATTTAACCATGGCCCCCAAAAAGGTTAACATTGGAAACATGAAACCCGACAGTTGGCTCAAACTATGGAAAGGATCTCAGGACCCCAAAAAAAGAATTTGGGGGCCCAAGCAGGGCCACCCCCCTTTAAGGGGGGATCCTCCCAAAGGGCTTTTAAAAAGCCCAAGGGATTAAAGGGGGGGGTTCCCCGCCACCCACCCCAAAAATTTAAAAAACCCCATGGAATAATAAAACCGAAAAAAACCCCCATTACAATGGTTGCAAATGGTAAACAAACCCACTTTAGAAATTCACCAGTCAGCCCCCCTTACAATTTTCCCCAAAGGGCCCTTGGGGCCCTTTTGGGGTAACTCGGAGGAAGGCCAAAGGAAACGGGGACCAAGTTTCCCGATGGCAAAGGGGCCTAAAGACCCCCAGCCACCAAGCTCCTCCAAAAAAGGGCCCCAAGCAGCAATTGAAGACCTCAAACAAACCAAAATGAATTTACCCTTTGGAAAAAAATGACAAATTAACAAGGGGTTTCCTTAATAAGAAAAAATTCCGGGGCCCAATTGATCTCTTCAGAAACCCGGAAAATGGTTGAAAACATTTTATATCCCCCTTCATGAAGGGGCACATCTAATCAGGGGGGAAAGTTTTATCCCCCCTCACCCAAAGGTAAATCCCCTTTTGGGTGCCTTAAAACCCTGACAATGGGCCCCAAAAATCCCCCCAAAAAAAATCAAAAGGGGTCCGTCCTATGTGCCCGGTTTAAAAAAAAATAGCTTCTAGTGGGAACCCCTTAGAGGCGATTTCCTATATGCCATGTCCCAAGGGGAAATTTAAAACTGGCCCCAGAAAAACCAAAAACCCTGAGCCCACCAGGAATTAATGTGTAAATGGACATGCTGGGGGAATTCTAACCCCGACTTTCACCGGAAAAAACCCAGTAGGTTGGAGAGTCCTCATTGATCTTTCAAAAGGTCTTATATGGTGGGGTCTGGTTTCCCCGTTCATTCGTTAGTTGCAAGGCAATTAAAAAGGGGATGCAAAAAATTTTGGGGGGCCCCACGGCAGGCTTTAAATCCCCGGGCGATCCATAAACCTTTAATATTTTTCAAATTTTTGAACTTTTTTCCGCTTTTTAATTTCTTGTGATTTTAAAAGGGTTTCCATGGGGTTTTTTTAAAAAGGGGACATTTTTTTAAAACCCCTTTTGTTTGGGAAGGGTAATTCCCCTGGGTTTTCAAAAGGGAAAAACGTCCCAAACGATTCCCAGGGTTTAGGGGTTTGTTTTTAAAAGGGTCAGCCCCCCCAAATTTGGGGGCCCCGGGGGCCCCCGGGTTTTCCCCCCCCTGGGGGTGGGTTTTTTGTTTAAATTTGGGGTTTTGTTTTCCCTTTCTTAATGGAAAAAAACCCTTTAATTGGAGGTTTTTTTTGGGTTGTGGTGAGGGGGGTAAAAGGGGGCCCCATTTTTTCCCCGACTAGGAATTTCCCTTTTTTTTCCCTTTATTTTTCTTTTTCCCCTTTTTTGGGGTTTAAAGGGGGGGGCTTTTAATTTTTGGAAAAAAAATTTTTCCCCCAAAATTTGGCTATACCCCTGGGATTTTTTTTGGGGGGTTTTTTCCTTTTGCCTCCCCGGTTAAAAAAATTAAGGGGAAATTAATTTTTTAAATCCCGGGGGACCCCGAAACGTTTAACCTAATGGGTTTTTTTTTTGGTTTAGGAGGGAGGGCTTTGGTTGGGGGGTTTAACCCCCCCCAAAGGGTTAAATTGCCAGTTTCCTTTGAAAACCAAAAAACCCCCCTTTGGCAAGGGTTTTGGGGGTTTAGAAAAAAAACATTTTAACAAGGGGGAAGCCCGTTTAGAGGTATCGGTGGAGCCGGTGGTTCCACCGGAGGTTTCTCTGGAGGCCCAGGGGAGACCTTGTTATTGCAGGATGTGGCCTCTCAGGAGGCAAGTCAGGCTGAAGGGGCTTCTCAGGTTACTGTACTCCCTCCCTTCCTAGGGTGGTTAGGCCTTCTGTTTCCAAGGCTTCTCCCAGAGGCAGGCCAGGTTTAGCTTCAGTTGGTGTCACTCCTAGTTCTTCAGGATCTGTGCCCAAGAAGCATTTGCTTAAAATGGCAGAAGATTTGATTACCTTAATTAGAGGTTCTTTGCCCCCTCCTGATAAGAGGCCTAGGGTGGAACCTGAGTTAGGAGTGTTGAGCAGGCTTCAGATGTTTCAGAGTCTTCTGAAGACTTACAGGAGTATTCTCCTTATTCTGATTCTGATGTGGATGATTCTACTCCTTCTGCTTCTCCTCCTGAGGATTTTTCTTTTTCAGAGACCCTCCATTCCATGAGGGAGCATTTTAAGTGGGAAGGTCAGGATTTCTCAGATTCCAGGAAAAGGCTTAGGGAATTTCTGTTTTACCCCAGCATAGGCCTTTGGCTATACCTCCTGTTTTGGATGTTGTGGAGGATGTGTTTGCAGAGGCTTCTCTTAATCCTGATTCCCTGCCTCCTGCTCCTGTTAAGCCGGATAGGTATTATAGGGTGCCTGAAGCTCATAAGTTTCTTTTAAGGGGTCCTAGGGCGGACCCAGAAACTGTTAGTCAGGGGCCTAAGGGTGTTAAGGCTACTGTTGTTAAAAATCCGGTTCCTCCAGATAAAGAGGCTAGGGCTTTGGATAGATGGGGAAAGAAAGTTTATACGCCTTCCACCCTAGCTATGAGGGCTCTAAATTGCCAGTTTCACATGTTGAAATACCAAAACTATCTACTGTCTCAATTGAAGTCTAAGGTAGATGCTCTGGCGGAAGGTATTGACTGTAAAGAGTTACAGGATTTGGTACATGTCTCTGAACAAGTGGGTAAGCATTCTTTGCAATGTGGTTTTGATGCTGTACAGGCCTAGTCTAGGTGGCTGCCACAGGGTCAGTTCTTCGCAGGCATGCCTGGCTGAGGGATCAGAATTTATCTGACCATGTTAAGACAAGGATTTTGGATGCTCCTTTACAATCTGATGTGTTATTTGGTTCACCTGTTGAGGCAGTCTTAAAGAAAATGGAAGACAAGGCTAAGTCTATGCAGACTCTTAAAGAATATTTGCAGGTTCAGCCTCCGAAGATTAGCAGAAATTGGCCTACTAAGGGGTGGACGTATCCTTCTTATGATTCCCAGTCTAGGGGCAGGTCTAGACGGGTAGGGGCAGAGCTCAGGGCTCTTTCAGGCCTAGAACAGGAGTTCACCTGCACAGTCTTCGGGTGAGGGCAGGGGTCAGTCCTTTCGTAAACAGACCCAATGACCTACCTTTTCAGCTGCCAGAGTCTTCTCGACTAGCAGCACCTTTGGGAGGAAGGTTGGCACTTTTCAAAGAAAATTGGAGTTTAATTACCCAAGACAGATGGGTATTGGATATCATACACCAAGGTTACAGGTTTTATTTCCATACCTTGCCTCCTTTCAAAGGCATGCCAGACGTTCCTCCTCAGCAAAGAATAGAGGCTCACAAACAGATTTCTCTGCTACTCCAAATAGGAGCCATTCAGCCGGTCCCTCTGTCAGAAGTGGGCCTAGGATTTTATTCTCGCCTGTTCCTAGTACCAAAGAAGGGGAACACGTGGAGACCAATTTTGGATTTATCTATCCTCAATACTTATCTGGACGTTTCCAAGTTCAAAATGTTGACGTTACAACAGCTTTTACCTCTGCTGGGCAAAGATCATTGGATGGTGACTCTGGATCTCAAGGAGGCTTACCTTCATGTTCCTATCAGGCTAAGTTGCAGGAAGTATCTACGTTTCCGGGCTGGGACTTCTCATTATCAGTTCTCTGCATTGCCCTTTGGCTTATCTACTGCGCCCAGAGTATTCACGAAGGTTCTGGCTCCAGTAATAGCTTTCTTCAGACTAAGAGGGATACAGATCTATCCTTATTTGGACGATTGTCTGATTCTGGCTCAAGGAAAAGAAGAGCTTCTTCATCATCTCCACTATGTGATAGCAGTGCTAAGATGCCTAGGGTATTCTGTGAACGAAATAAAGTCCAGTCTAGTACCCTCTCAGGACATGTGCTTTCTGGGTGTGAGACTGAATACAGCATCCCAGATGGCCTTTTTGACCCCGGACAAACAAAAGAATCTTTCTCTTTACTTCCATCAATTGTCTCATCAGTCCAGGCTGACTGCAAGGACAGTCCTTCAAGCCTTGGGGTTCATGGCATCTTGTATTCTGGTGCTTCCCAATGCCAAACTGCATTTGAGGAAGTTACAATGGTATCTCAAAAATGTATGGACACAGCACTGCCAAGATTTGGACACTGTCATTCAGATAATACCTTGCATTCAAAAGGAATTTTTGTGGTGGGCTCAGGAATGTCACCTAAACAAGGGACTCTCTGTGACCCGGCCAGAGGCGAGTCAGATTCTAACGACAGATGCCTCAGACAAAGCTTGGGGAGCTCATCTAAATGGAAAGTGGATACAAGACACGTGGCCTGCCAGACTTCTACATCTACATATCAACCTGAAGGAGATGTTAGCAGTCCAATTTGCATTAATAGCTTTCAAGGATTTACTTCTTCCAGGGCAGGTGTTGATTCTAACAGACAACACAACTGTCATGTGGTACATCAACAAGCAAGGGGAACACATTCTTATCCTCTGTGCAGACAAGCAATGATTTTGTGGGAGACTGCTCTCAGTTTACAGCTAAATCTTCAGGCAAGGTTTCTGCCAGGAGCACAGAACTCCTTAGCAGATGTGTTGAGCAGACAAATTATGGATCCCCACGAGTGGAAATTGGATCCTCATGTATTTCAGAAATTGACAGTGTCATGGGGAACTCCAGACATAGATCTGTTCGCTTCTCCACTAAACTACCAGCTGCCAAAGTTTTGCACAAAAAGTTTTCATCCCACAGCTTGGAAGGTGGATGCTCTTTCATTCAATTGGAGCAATCTTCATGTGTACGCCTTTCCACCTCTGCCTCTCCTCCCAAAGGTACTTCTGAAGGTCAGACAGGACAAGCCAAAGATGATTTTAATAGCTCCAGATTGGCCTCGACAGCATTGGTACCCACTACTGAGAAGTCTGGTACGGGAGCCTCCATGGCTTTTACCTTCGATTCCACACCTGCTGACTCAGGAGAACAGTCATTTACTCAATGTCAAACTTCACTCTCTTCACCTGACAGCCTGGCATATTCTGTTTTAAACCCTGGAGGGTTTCAGCTTCCACAGCAAGTTTTGAATGTTATTTTGGAAGCCAGAAGGCCTAGTACAAGGAAAGTGTACGCAGATAAATGGAAGAGATTTTTATTTTGGAGTGCAGCAAAAGCATTTGATGTTTCTAAGCCTAATTTAAGTGTGGCTCTTCAATATCTTACTGAGTTACTGGACAAAGGTTTGTCCTTCTCTTCTATTAAGATTCATGCTGCAGCAATTTCTGCTCACTATGATTGTGACCCACCATTGTTTTCTCATCCTTTGTTTAAGCAATTCCTTAGAGGGGCAAAGAATATAAGACCCCCACGGAGAGCTCCTACTCCTGCTTGGGATCTCAATTTTGTGTTTGAGAAACTCACTCTACAACCTTTTGAGCCTGCAGCTACTGCTGAGTTGAAATATTTATCATGGAAGACTGCTTTTTTGTTAGCCATTACCTCTGCGAGAAGGGTTTCTGAATTACAGGCCCTTATGGCAGTTGAGCCTTTCTTAATTTTCCATAAGGATAGGGTATCTTTACGTACTAATCCTTCCTTTATGCCTAAAGTGGTTTCTAGTGTGTCTTTAAACCAAGCTATTCATTTGCCTACCTTTTATGCAAACCCCCAAAATAAAGTGGAAAAGATTTTGCACACTTTGGATATACACAGGCAGTTGCGATATTATTTGAGCAGAACTAAAGGGTTCAGGCAGTCTCAGCAGTTATTTGTTTCTTTTGCTTTGAGTTCTCAGGGCAAGCCTGTGTCAAAACAAACTATTTCTAAGTGGATTGGGTTTTGCATTGCTTTCTATTATTCCCATCATGGCAAGGAGGTTCCATCTGGGATTAGGCCTCATTCCACTAGGGCTACTGCCACTTCAACAGCTTTTTTAAGGGGGGTGGCAACTAAAGATATCTTGGAGGCAGCTACTTGGAGTTCTGTGCACACTTTCTCTAAGCATTATCACCTTCCACTTTACTGTAAATCTAGGGCTGGTTTTGCCACTGCTATTTTACAGGGCATTTTGGCAGCTCCTGCTTCTTTATAGTTGTGCCCGCCTCCCTTACCTCTGCTTTGGGATTCTACCCAAGTGTAAGGACTGCAGCAATGTGAGATGAAGAACATAGTACAGTTTTGTACCTACCATAAATGTAGATGTTCGAAGATCCACATTGCTGCAGTCCAATTTACCCTCCCTCCTTCCCCTCTGTAGTTTGAGGCGGTTGTGTGGGTTGGATTGTAAATTTTGTGTATATTGTATATATTGTGCATATTATTAGCGCTAGGGTGGTTGGTTGTTGGTTTTGTTGTCTTTGGGTTTTGACCTTTCTTGTTAGGGTCTTCTGACATCTGGGGCAAGAAAAGACTGAGGATATGACGTCGGTCATGCGCATTTGTACCCTGACGTCCTGATGTCAGTCTAATGCGCCTTGACCGACGTCAGCCTTATACTTTGATATTCGGGCCGACCGAGGACAGCGGACTACCCAAGTGTAAGGACTGCAGCAATGTGGATCTTCGAACATCTACATTTATGGTAGGTACAAAACTGTACTTTTGAGTCATCGGCGAACTTGGTTAGCCATAGTCCTCCTATGTTTGCCTGTACTTCTGAGAAGTATATGCCGAACAGTAGGGGTCCCAGGACTGAGCCTTGTGGGACACCACTTGTGACTGGTTTAGAGTCGGACTATTCTTACCGTGCGAGTTCTATCTGTAAGATAGTTGGTAACCCATCTCGTGACGTAGGGGTTTATGTTCAGGCTTATGAGTTTTTCTATAATTTTTGAGTGGGGAATGGTGTTAAAAGCCTTGGCGACGTCAAGGTAAGCTGTGTGAACTGCCTTCGCCTCGTCAATGGCGAATTGGGTCAGGTCAAGTGTTTGGAGGTTCCCAATGTCTTCGTTAATGAGTTCCATGATGATGCGCTCCATAGCCTTGCAAACCAGGCTAGTCAGGCTTATGGGGCGATAGTTACCAGGGTCAGTTTTGGCCCCTCCTTTGTGGAGCGGAATAATCGTTGCTGTGCGCCATTCTATGGGCATGTAGCCTGTGGAGAGGCTGAGGTTGAACAGTGTGTTTAGGTGGGGGGTTTGTTCATTCTGTAGTTCGTGCGAGACACAGCCTGGGACACCATCTGGCCCCATTGACACTGTGCTTTTTGGCTTTTGAAAGCGCTGTTTTCACTTATGCGTCTGTGATTTCTGAGACACTACACTTTTCCGGTATTGTTGTGGGCCCTTTTGGGGGTGAGAGGTGGGTGAAGTTTGCACTGAATCTATCTGCCAGGATGTTGGCAGTAGCAGTGGGTTCAGTATATTTTGTGCTATTTTGCACTATCTTGGAGCATATCTGCGAGTTGCCACTTAGATTCCTGACATGGCTAAAGAAGGCTTTGTGGTTATCTTTCAAATCTTTGGCTATTTTTCTTTCGAAGTTAGCCTTGGAGGATTTTATGAGGGACCTTAGTTTCTTGCTGATACTGATCAGGTATGTCTTTCCTTCTTAGGATTTGCTTTTTTTTTTTTGAACTAGTTTCCTCCTCCTATTGTATAGCCTGATTATGGCAGGGGTCCACCAGACTGGTTTCCTTCTCTTAGGGGAGTGAGCCTTGGTTTTGCTAGGGATGGCACGATCCATGCATCCTTGTAGGTGCTCATATAGTGCATTTGTAAAGGTTCCTGCATCTTGGACACTGTTATGCTTTAGCATGGGGGCTGTGAAACTTACCACCTCTGTCTTAAGTAATGTGAAGTTTGCTATAGAAAAGTTTTCACTGTGGTCTCCATGGTTGGAGGTGGTGGTGTGGTGTGGACATCCAGAGTGATTAGTTTATGGTCTGATCTAACCAGTGACTGGTTGACCTCCGGTGTGGAACACCTGTTGCCCATGTTGGTGATTACCGATATGTTTTCACCTCTGGTAGGGGAGTTTACCAGCTGATCCAGGGCATTTGAGTTGATAAATTCCAGGAAGCGCTGGAATTCCATCAGTTGGCAACACCATTGCTGACACGTTTTGCACTGGTACTTAACCCAGATGACTGCTTTTACAGATGTTCATTCTACAGTTCTTTATTGTTTATTACTTCAATTTTCTGTTGAGCTGGTGTAATCATTGACTGGGTCTTCAGACGAAATGAATCTGTTCACTGCATCTGTAGCCTGTTCCCAGTATGGTACGGTCTTCTTTCCCTTTGAGGTACTGTTCCTTTGCAGTTGTCTTTCTTTAGGGAAGAAAAAGGTGCAAAAGGGTTTTCCTATTCCTCTGCTCTGGTTTCCCTAAGCCAAAGGCATTCCAAGAATACATGGTCAGTGACCATCAGGAAAAATTATTACTTGCAGACTATGTAAGGTTGTATTTAACAGCGCCGGACAATGATATTACAATCATAAAGCTCTTGAAGCGGTTTGAAAGGCTTTTGGGGAACAAGATAAATGTGTGCAAGACAAAAGCAATTCCGGGAGATTACATTCCCACGCGTACATTAGCACAACAACACCTGCATCTCTGAAGACACAAAACGAATGAGGTATCTAGGCATTTAACTAGAATAAGACACTGAATGGCCATGTAAGGTAACATGGGAAGAAACAAAGCTAAAAGTATTTTTTTTTTTAAATTAGGCCGTGGAAAACTATGCTAATGGATGAGAATAACAAGATTCAACCCATACAGATGATGTCCTTCAAGGATGCATCTGCAGTCATAACATATGGGTTGTCCTGCCTCAGGCAGCCCTTCGGTCGGCCGGATTCCAAAGTCTGGGTCTGGCCTCAGCTGATGTCGCACTTTCCCCAACGTCAGAGCGTCTGGGGTATAAAAGCATCAGCCAACGCCATTTTCCTCCGTCTTTCTTGCCGCGCGGTGCCCGAAGCAGAAGCTGTTCGCAAGTGCCGGTCGGTCAGATCCAGTGAATTCAGCTACCGAAGACTTCGAAAAAAGCTAAGTACCCCGTTGGGGACTCTTTCTTGCCTCAGCCGATGTCAGACAAAGTAAATAATTGTTTAACTTGTGGGAAACAAATACCTCATAAGGATTTCCATTCCTACTGCCTTCCTTGCTTAGGCCCAGACCACGACGTATCGGCCTGTTCAGCCTGTGCTTCCTTCAACCGACGAACTCTTAGACGTCGGTCGGAGTTTGCAGAGGAATTTTTTGGGGCCAGTTTTGCTTATAAAATGCCGTCGGAGACTCCGACCGCATTTGGTGAAAAAACGGAAGGAAAAGGACCGACACTCGCGGCCCGCGGTTTCGGCTGAAACCACGGCAAGGCCTACCGCGAGTGTCTCGGTTTCGGCCGAAACAGAGTCCTCGGAGATTCCTACTTCCGAACCCATTCATCCGACCACCGAGGCCCGGGAGGCCCCGGCTGAGTCGGCTACCGAACTTCCTACCGAAACCAGTGTTCAGGAAATGTCCGACACCATTCCTTTGGACATTTCTACTCCTGCACGTGGGCAGCTAGGCCCCCTGCTTCCATGTCCATTAAGGCCTTTTCTAAGGCTAAAGCTGCTAAACTATCTAAAGCTTTGCCTACCAAAACTACCTCCCAGAGGCCTTCCTCTAGTTCTCAGATCCTCAGCCTTGCAGAGGACCTTATTTCTTTAATTAGAGGTTCACAACCTCACCCAGACAGGGCCTCTCACCCTCCACCGGACAAAAGGCCCAGGACTGACCCCTCTGACCCACACTCTTCAGATGATTCCACGGATGGATCTGAGTTGTCAGACCACCAGGAGGAGGCTTATTCGCCTTATGAGGATTCAGATGCTGAGGAATCTATCCCTTCGGCCTCCCCTCCTGAAGAGTTTTCCTTTGTTGAGACTCTACACTCCATGAGAGAGCATTTTCAATGGCAAGGTCAGGATTTCTCTGATTCTAGAAAAAGATTAAGGACCTTTTTGCATTTGCCTCAACATAGGCCCTTAGCTATACCTCCTGTTCTGAATGTAATTGATGATATGTACAATGATGTCAGTACAGCCCCTGATACTCTTCCTCTGGCCCCTGCCAAACTTGACAGTTACTACAGGGTCCCGGATTCTCATTTCCATCTGTATAAAGCCCATTCTGCAGACCCAGAAACTATTTCTCAGGGCCCTAAAGGGGTTGCGGCCGCTGTTAAAAATCCTCTACCCTCTGAAAGAGAGTCTAGAGCTTTAGAGAGATGGGGAAAGAAGGTATATACTTCTGCAACTCTTTCTGTCAGGGCATTAAATTGTCAATTTCATATGATACAGTACCAAGAGTATTTGTTAGATGAACTGAATAAGAAACTTTCTTCTCCTGAACGCCTTGACCGTAAATCCCTTCAGGATTTGGTACACAATTCACAACAGGTTAGTAATCATTTCTTAAAATGTGGCTATGATGCATTGGAGGCTTCATTTAGATCAGCTATGACTGGGGCAGTTATTCGTAGGCATGCCTGGCTGAAGGAATAATCTTTGCCAGACCATGTTAAAGCTAAACTCCTGGATGCTCCAATGGAGAAACAAAATTTATTTGGCTCCTCTGCTCAGGAGATCTTAAAAAAGGTTGAAGAAAAGGCAAAATCTGTGCAAACATTTAAGGATTTCCTGCAAGTACAACCACCGAGATTCAGCAGAAACTGGCCTACTAAGAATTGGTCCTTTCCAGACTCTGACAGAGCCCAGAGGGGCAGGAACAGGCGCCCTAGAGGCAGAGGTCAATCGAAGGGCTCCTACAGAGGCCGTAAGTGGCAGCCTGCCAACCAGAGGAGTAGTGCAACAGCAACAACTACTGCACCAGGACAGGCTCAATGACTTAACTCTGATTCCGCCTACCAGGGATCAACTGGAAGCACCCTTGGGCGGAAAGCTGGCTTTATTCTCAAAAAACTGGCATTATATTACAAGGGACACATGGACACTGCAAATAATAGACAAAGGATACAGGTTCCACTTCCACACTTTGCCAAAAAGAAACGGAATGCCAAACCTTCCACCAAACCAGAGGGCAAAGGCTTTAAGACCGATCACAATTTGCTTCAGATGAAAGCTATAGAAAAGGTACCACGTTCAGAACAAGGCCAAGGATTTTACAACAGACTATTCCTTGTACCAAGAAAAGAAAATCAATGGAGGCCTATTCTCGATCTGTCCGCACTGAATACTTACCTCATTGTGCCAAAATTCAAGATGCTAACCCTACAGCAACTTTTTCCCATGTTGGGCAAGGAGTCTTCTCTGGTGACTCTAGATCTCAAGGAGGCATACCTGCACGTCCTTATTCGACCAAGTTGCAGAAGACACCTCAGATTTCTTGCAGGATCAGAGCATTATCAATTCTCAGCATTGCCCTTTGGCTTATCTACTGCGCCCAGAGTATTCACGAAATGCCTGGCACCAGTAATTGCACATTGCAGACTACAGGGAATTCAAATCTACCCATACCTGGACGACTGCCTAATACAAGCGGACAACAAGGGAAATTTGATAAAGGACTTGGCCTATGCCATCCACCTGCTACAGGCCTTGGGATACACGGTCAACATCCAAAAGTCAAGACTAGTGCCATCCCAAAGGATAACCTTTTTGGGTGCAGATCTGGACACAACCACCCAAATGCCCTTTCTCCCAGAAGAAAAACAAAAACAACTTCCAGATTACTTCATGATTCTGACAAGACAAACTCAGCTTACTGCAAGGAAAATCCTGCAGGCCCTGGGTTACATGGCATCCTGCATAATTCTGATACCACACGCCAGGCTGCATATGAGGAAATTACAGTGGTACCTAAGGAGTGTATGGTCTCAACACAGTCACAGTTTAGAAACCTTGATACCAATCATTCCATGCCTTCAAAAGGAATTTCTGTGGTGGGCTCAGGCCTGCCAGTCCAACAGAGGGTTGCCTTTCAACAAACCAAAACAAGGTAGACCATCACCACGGACGCTTCAGACCGAGGATGGGGAGCACACATGGAGGGCAAATGTATCCAAGGCCTATGGCCTCAAGGACAGCTAAGCATGCACATAAACCAAAAGGAAATGCTGGCAGTGATGCATGCAATCGAGGCTTTCAAACCCTTCCTCCAACAAGGCCACCTGTTAATAAGGACAGACAACACCACGGTCATGTGGTACATAAACAAGCAGGGAGGCACACACTCTTACCCTCTATGCCGGCTGGCTATGAATCTATGGGAACTATGCCTGAAACTCAATATCCAACTACAGTCCCAATTCGTGCCAGGAAAAGAGAATACACTGGCAGACCACTTAAGCAGAACTACCATGGATGCACATGAATGGATGCTGCACCCAGACATCTTCCAACTCATAGCAAAGGTATGGGGAATGCCGGAGATAAATCTGTTCGCCTCCCCACTCAACCATCAACTGAAGACATTCTGCTCAAGGACATACCACCCACAAGCTTGGAGGGTGGACTCTCTCTTTCAGCTGGAAAGCCCTAAAAGTATATGCCTTCCCACCTCTCCCATTGATGTACAAGGTTCTACTGAAGATCAGGGAGGAACAGCCAAGAGTGATACTGATAGCTCCAGACTGGCCAAGGCAACACTGGTATCCATTATTGAGAAGCATGTCTCAGGCAAAACCATGGCCTCTCCCCCTATGGCCTCTTCTTCTGACGCAGAACATTTTCAAGACCATGCATCCCAACTTGAAAACATTGCAGCTAACTGCCTGGAAAATTCCTTAAATCCCAATCAAACTGTTTTATCACAGAGGGTGAAGGACATTATCTTGGAGGCTCGCAGGCCTTCCACAAGGAAGACATACTCATCTAAATGGAAGAGATTTCTCATTTGGAGCACATCAAAAGGCTCAGATGTCACAGTGGCAAGCATGACACTTATCCTGGAATACTTAACAGAATTGTTCCACAATGGCCTGTCCTATTCTTCCATTAAGATTCATGCCTCAGCAATTTCAGCAGAATACAATGTGGATCCACCTATCTTCTCACACCCTCTCCTCAGACAATTTCTGAGAGGGATCAAAAATATTTAACCTCCAAGAAGACCCCCTCTACCTGCTTGGGCTCTCAACTTTGTGCTGGAGAAACTGACACTTCCTTCCTTTGAACCAGCAGCATCAGCGGATCTACAGTTTCTGTCTTGGAAAACTGCATTCCTTCTGGCAATAACTTCAGCAAGAAGAGTATCTGAGTTACAAGCATTAATGGCAGTGCAGCCATTTCTTATTTTCCATCAAGACAGAGTTTCACTAAGAACCAATCCTACTTTTATGCCAAAGGTGGTATCTAGGGTATCATTGAACCAAGCTATTCACTTGCCTACATTCTTCCCAAATCCACAGAATAGAGGGGAAAAACTTTTGCACACCCTGGATATACACAGACAACTACGCTACTACTTGGACAGAACAAAAACTAGCAGAAAAACTGACCAACTATTTGTAGCATATGCTACTGGGGTGCAAGGAAAAGCAATTTCCAAACAGACAATTTCAAAATGGATAGGAAATTGCATTCGATTTTGCTACTCCTTTCATGGAAAGACAGTTCCTGAAAACATCAGGCCTCATTCCACAAGGGCCACGGCCACCACTACAGCCTTCCTACGGGGGGTGGCTACCAAGGACATTTTAGAAGCTGCTACTTGGAGCTCCGTGCATACATTTGCCAAGCATTACAATCTACCTTTATACTCCAGATCCAGAGCAGGTTTTGCTACTGCAGTCCTGCAGGGGATCCTAACTACACCATCCTTTTCTTAGTACCTCCTCCCCCAGATTGGCTATGGTATTCTACCCATATGTTATGACTGCAGATGCATCCTTGAAGGACATAGTACAGTTTTGTGCCTACCATAAATGTAGATGTCCGATAGGTATGCATCTGCAGTCAGGTTTACCCTCCCTCCTACCCCTCTATGGTATTCCTAGGGTACTTACCCCTCTTTTAGCTAGCTGGGGGAATCTATTATGGTGTATTTGTTTGTTTACACATGTATATAATTTTGCAAATGTTTGGAACTTTTCTGCATTTATCCAAATTTAGCCTTCCTAGAGGGCACCTGGCATCTGGGGCAAGAAAAACTGAGGAAAATGGCGTTGGCTGATGCTTTTATACCCCAGACGCTCTGATGTCGGGGAAAGTGCGACATCAGCCGAGGCCAGACCCAGACTTTGGAATCCAGCCGACCAAAGGGCTGCCTGAGGCAGGACAACCCATATGTTATAACTGCAGATGCATACCTATCGGACATCTACATTTATGGTAGGTACAAAACTGTACTTTCTCAACGCCACTGGTACTGCATGGTACAGGGCAGGTCTATTTCCATAACTCATAGAAAAGGAACTGGAAAGAAATTAATAAAGAATTAAACTATTTTTCTGGAAACTAAAAGGTATAGGATTAACTGGGAGAACTAATTTTACCTTTAGATTATGGTGATTTGTTCTTCCCATATTTAGCTACCTCAGTTGAGGTCATTATACTTGGCATTAAGCAATTGGGCTTCTACATGGAAATGCATGAAAATATCAGATGTTAGAAGTGAGAGGGAAAGGTTAAAATTTTGGACTTGAGCTGAAAGAAATAATTTGCCAAACCGCACAGAGCACTATATTTACAAAATTATAGCAGATCTACTGAGGACGAAACCAACAAGGGACTGGAAAACACAAATGATGCCAGTAAGAATTGAATGGGCAAAAGGAAGAAAAGGTAGACTAGAAGTAGCATCAAAGAGTTCCACTGGCAAAGGAACCTTGATATTGGGAGCAGGTCAGGCAGGTAGAAAAGGTACCGGAATGGAAAGAAGCACCAGAGTTATTGGTCTATAGCCAAATAAGCACTTAGCATGTTTAGACTCCCAGCTGAAGTAAGATAAAGGGAGGTGTGGGTGGGCAAGCGGTGTGTCAGCACAGGTAGAGTTATTAATATTATCAAGGACCTACAATTCATTGAAAGAAGGGCAATAGGCAGAGCGTGTGCAATTCTTCTTAACTATAGAAAACAGTCTACAAAAAAATTGAGGTGGGATTGAAAAAAAGAGGCTCAATAGATAATTTGCACTTGAGAAATGGAAAGAAATGTATTTGGAACCTAGGTATGTAAGAAGGTCAAGAAAGTTTATTGTATTCGCTTCTAAGTTTTCGCATATGTATTTCTGTAGTCCAACTAGATTACAGAAAACGTTCCCACAGACTGACTGCTTTTGCAGGAGGTGTGTGTGGGGAAAAAGGGAAACTGTGTGCGGAAGTAATGGAATTTAAAGAGGTGCTACCTAATATCCTAAAACCACTGCTGGTTGAAAATAGGTTAATGTGGTGCTACATATTTGGGATATAGATGTAGATGAAGCAAGGTATAGGAAACCCTAAAGAGCTTGTTAATGCTGGCAGCCCAGAAAGCCATATGTAGAAAATGGAAAGTAAAAGTTAAGCTAGCAAGGGAAAATGCAGTAGAAATAGTGAAAGAAGAAAGTGAATGTGAAATGAGGTCTGTTGGGGGGTGGTAGGTTGATCAATAAGTGGAGCTTGTGCAACTCTTACCTCATCTTAAAATAATAACCTGAAAGCCTTTAAAGAGTCTGTACAAGTATGTTTAATTAAGAAAAAAAATTAAGCCATAGAAGACCATACTTAAGGATAACATTCAGGCCATAAAGATGTTTTTGGTGCCTTTGATTAAGCAAATAATAATGTTTGCATCTATGTCTGTCATGTGCATAGACGTGTTTAGGCATCTGTGTGAGACAGAGAAACCAGTTTGCTTGGAAGGCAGATGTCCTTCAAGGATGCATCTGCAGTCATCACATATGGGTTGTCCTGCCTCAGGCAGCCCTTCGGTCAGCTGGATTCCAAAGTCTGGGTCCGGCGTCGGCTGATGTCGCCCTTTCCCCGACGTCAGAGCACCTGGGGTATAAAAGCGTCAGCCGACGCCATCTTCCTCAGTCTTTCTTGCCGCGTGGTGCCCGAAGCAGAAGCAGTTGGCAAGTGCCGGTCGGCCAGCTCCTGTAATTCAGCTACCGAAGACTTCAAAAGCTAAGTACCCCGTTGGGGACTCTTTCTTGCCTCAGCCGATGTCAGATAAAGTTAATAATTGCTTAACTTGTGGGAAACAAATACCTCATAAGGATTTCCACTCTTACTGCCTTCCCTGCCTAGGCCCAGACCATGACGTCTCGGCCTGTTCAGCCTGTGCTTCCTTCAACTGACGCACTCTTAGGCGTTAGGCAGAGTTTGCAGAGGAATTTTTTGGGGCTAGTTTTTCTTACAATATGCCGTCGGAGACTCCGACTTCACATTTAACCAAGAAACGGAAGGACAAGGACCGACACACGCGGGCCGCGGTTTCGGCTGAAACCACAGCCAGGCCTACCGCGAGTGTCTCGGTCTCGGCTGAAACAGAGTCCTTGGTACTTCCGACCACCGAAACCGCTCAACCGACAACCTCAACCCCGGAGGCCCCTACTGAGTCAGTTATTGAATTTCCATCAGAAACTGGTGTCCTGGAACCTTCCAACACCATTCCTCAGTCTAAACAAAACTACACCAGCACGTGGTGCAGCCAGGCCTCCTGCATCCATGTCCATAAAGGCATTCTCAAGGGCTAAAGCTGCTAAACTCTCAAAAGCTTTGCCTCCCAGGGTTATCCCTCAGGGACCCACTACAGGTTCACAGATTCTAAGTTTAGCAGAGGACCTTATTTCCTTAATTAGCGACTCACAGCCTCATCCGGACAGGGGCTCTCAACCTCCTCCAGACAAAAGGCCCAGGGTTGAGCCCTCTGATCCCCACTCCTCAGATGAGGCCTCTGATGGCTCTGCTCTCTCGGACTACCAGGAGGAGGCTTTTTCGGCCTACGAGGATTCTGATGCAGAGGAATCTATCCCCTCGGCCTCCCCTCCTGAAGAGCTGTTCTTCGGGGAGACCCTTCACACTATGCGAGAGCATTTCCAATGGCAGGGCCAGGAATTCTCTGATTCCAGGAAGAGATTAAGGACTTTCTTGCATTTGCCTCAGCATAGACCTTTGGCTATTCCTCCTGTTTTGAATGTCATTGATGATGTGTACTCTGAGTCTAGCACAACCCCTGACACTCTTCCTCTGGTTCCTGTCAAACCCGATAGGTACTACATGGTCCCGGACTCGCATCTTTTCCTTTATAAGGCCCACTCTGCTGATCCAGAAACTATTTCCCAGGGCCCTAAAGGGGTTGCAGCTGCCACTACTAAAAATCCACTCCCCTCTGAAAGGGAGTCCAGGGCTTTAGAGAGATGGGGTAAAAAAGTGTATACTTCTGCTACTCTTTCTATGAGGGCATTAAATTGTCAATTTCATATGATACAGTACCAAGAGTATTTGTTAGATGAATTGCATAAACAACTGTCTTCACCTGAACCCCTAGATCGCAAATTACTTCAGGATCTGGTACATAACTCCCAACAGGTTAGCAACCATTTTTTGCAGTGTGGTTATGATGCATTGGAACCTTCATGTAGGTCAGCTATGACAGGTGCAGTCATACGTAGGCATGCTTGGCTGAAGGAACAATCTCTGCCAGACCATGTTAAAGCAAAGCTTCTGGATGTTCCACTGGGAAAGCAAAAGTTATTTGGCTCCACTGCTCAGGAGGTCTTAAAGAAATTTGAAGAAAAGGCAAAATCTGTACAAACAGTCAAAGATTTTCTCCAGGTCCAACCACCAAGATTCAGCAGAAATTGACCTTCCAAGAATTGGTCCTTTCCAGACAGAGAGATTTCAGAGAGGCAAGAACAGGCGTGCCAGAGGTAGAGGGCAAGCTAGAGGCTCCTACAGAGGACGTCAGTGGCAGCCTCCCAACCAGAGAGGTAGTGCAGGACCTACAACTGCTGCAAAAGGACAGACTCAATGACTTTACTTTGACACCGCCAACCACGGCTCAATTGGAAGCACCTTTGGGCGGAAAGCTTTCTTTATTCTCAAAAAATTGGCACAGTATTACAAGGGACAAATGGACACTACAAATAATAGACAAAGGATACAGGTTCCATTTTCACACATTACCAAAAAGAAAAGGCATGCCAGACCTGCCACCGAATCAAAGGGCTGAGGCTTTGAAACAAATCTCCAACTTAATGCAAATGAAAGCTATAGAAAAGGTTCCTCTCTCAGAACAAGGCCAAGGATTTTATTCCAGACTATTCCTTGTTCCAAGAAAAGAAAAGCAATGGAGGCCTATTCTCGACTTGTCCGCACTTATCTCATTGTGCCAAAATTCAAAATGCTAACTCTACAGCAACTCCTTCCCATGCTGGGCAAGGGGTCTTTGCTGGTAACTCTAGACCTCAAGGAGGCATACCTGCATGTCCCTATCAGACAAAGTTGCAGAAGACACCTCAGGTTTCTTGCAGGTTCAGAGCATTATCAATTCTCAGCATTGCCCTTTGGCTTATCTACTGCACCCAGAGTATTCACGAAATGCCTGGCATCAGTAATTGCACACTGCCGACTTCAGGGGATTCAAATATACCCATATCTGGACGACTGCCTTATACAAGTGGACAGCCAACAAACTTTGGTAAAACACTTGAATTATGCCATCCACCTACTTCAGGCCTTGGGATATACAGTCAACATTCACAAATCAAGACTTGTTCCATCCCAAAGAATAACTTTTCTGGGTGCGAATCTAGACACAACCACCCAGATGGCTTTCCTAACAGAAGAAAAACAGTCAACTACCGGATTACTTCAAAAATCTGACAAGACAAACTCAGCTGACTGCAAGGAAAATTCTGCAGGCCCTGGGTTACATGGCTTCTTACATTCTCCTGATTCCACAAGCAAGGCTGCATATGAGGAAACTACAATGGTACCTAAGGAGTTTATGGACTCAGCACAGTCACAGCTTAGAAACTTTGATACCACTCATTCCATGCCTTCAAAAGGAATTCCTGTGGTGGGCTCAAGCAAGCCAGTCAAACAGGGGTCTGCCCTTCAGCAAACCAGTAGCCAGCCAAACCATTACAATGGACGCTTCAGACCACGGATGGGGAGCGCACATGGAGGGCAGATGCATTCAAGGACTATGGTCACAAAAAGAGCTACGCATGCACATAAACCAAAAGGAAATGCTGGCAGTGATACATGCAATCGAGGCCTTCAAACTATTTCTGCATCAAGGCCACCTGCTAATAAGGACAGACAACACCACAGTTGTGGTACATAAACAAGCAAGGAGGCACCCATTCCTACCCTCTTTGCAGAGTGGCAATGAATCTATGGGAACTTTCCCTGAATCTCAATATAGAGCTGCAATCCCAGTTTGTGCCAGGAAAGGACAATATACTGGCGGACAGCTTAAGCAGAAATATCATGGATGCACACGAATGGATGCTGCACCCAGACATCTTCCTTCAGATAACTCAATCATGGGGGAGGCCGGACATAGATCTTTTTGCTTCCCCCCACAATCATCAGCTGAAGAAATTCTGCTCAAGGACATACCACCCACAAGCATGGAAAGTGGACGCCCTCTCAGCTGGAGAACTCTAACAGTGTATGCATTTCCACCTCTTCCATTAATGACCAAGGTCTTACTGAAGATCAGGACAGAGCAGCCAAACGTGATTCTGATAGCTCCGGACTGGCCAAGACAGCACTGGTACCCACTGTTAAAGAGCATGTCACGCACGAAACCATGGCCTCTTCCTCAATGGCCACTTTTCCTGACACAGCACAATTACAAAACTCTGCATTCCAACCTGAAAACCTTGCAACTAACAGCCTGGAAAATACCTTGACTCCTCCCCAGGATAAGCTATCCAAGAGGGTGAAGGATATCATCATAAGCTCGCCGGCCTTCCACAAGAAAGGCATATTCAGCAAAATGGAAAAGATTTCACACTTGGAGCACCACAAAGGGCCTAGATGCGACAGTGATGAACATGGCACATATCCTGGAATACTTGGCAGAAATGCTCCACAATGGCCTGTCTTACTCTTCCATTAAAATTCATGCTTCAGCAATTTCAGCAGAATACAATACTGATCCACCTGTCTTCTCTCATCCTCTCCTAAGAGGAATTAAAAACATCAATCCTCCAAGGAAACCACCAGTGCCTACTTGAGACCTTAACTTCGTGTTGGAAAAACTAACACTGCCTCCCTTTGAACCAGCAGCATCTGCAGAACTACAGTTCCCGTCTTGGAAGACTGCCTTCCTTCTGGCCATCACCTCAGCAAGAAGAGTATCTGAGTTACAGGCCCTCATGGCAGTACAGCCATTTCTTATTTTTCATCAGGACAGAGTCTCATTGAGAACCAATCCTTCATTTATGCCAAAGGTGGTATCCAGGGTCTCATTAAACCAAGCTATTCACCTGCCTACCTTCTTTCCAAATCCACAAAACAAAGGGGGAAAACTTCTGCACACCCTGGACATTCACAGACAGTTGCGCTACTACTTGGACAGAACTAAAAGTTACAGAAAAATTGACCAGCTGTTTGTAGCATATGCTGCTGGTGCACAAGGAAAAGCAATTTCCAAACAGACAATTTCAAAATGGATGGGGAATTGCATTCGTTTTTGTTACTCCTTTCATGGAAAAACTGTGCCAGCTAACATAAGACCTCATTCCACCAGAGCCACAGCCACTTCCACAGCCTTCTTAAGAGGGTTGGCTACCAAGGACATTTTAGAAGCTGCTACATGGAGCTCCGTGCATACATTTTCCAAGCATTACAATTTACCTTTATATTCCAGATCCAGAGCAGGCTTTGCTACGGCAGTCCTGCAGGGCATTTTAGCTACACCATCCTTTACATAGATCCTCCACCCCCAGATTGGTTATGGTATTCTACCCATATGTGATGACTGCAGATGCATCCTTGAAGCACATAGTACAGTTTTGTACCTACCATAAATGTAGATGTCCGATAGGTATGCATCTGCAGTCAGGTTTACCCTCCCTCCTTCCCCTCTGTGGTATTTATTGGGTACTTATCCCTCTCATAGCTAGCTGGGGTTATCTATTATGGTGTATTTGTTTTATATATATATATATATATATATATATATATATATATATATATATATATATACATCTATATTTCTGTGCATGTTTGGAATTTATTGCATTTCTCCAAATTTAGCCTTCCTTAGAGGGCACCTGGCATCTGGGGCAAGAAAAACTGAGGAAGATGGCGTCGGCTGACGCTTTTATACCCCAGGCACTCTGACGTCGGGGAAAGGGCGACATCAGCCGACGCCAGACCCAGACTTTGGAATCCGGCCGACCGAAGGGCTGCCTGAGGCAGGACAACCCATATGTGATGACTGCAGATGCATACCTATCGGACATCTACATGGTAGGTACAAAACTGTACTTTACCTTGGGTGAAGGGCAGATAAAGACTGGGGCTCATAATGGTGTGACTGGTCATTGGAGCTAGGCTGAAGACCCAGCTCTCTAGATGGCCATTGTGTAGTCCTGTGTTGGGTGTGGGTGTTAGAAAACTCTACTTATGGCGGCAGTGCATGTTCTTTGTATGCTGTTTGGGCCAGGTTGCATTTGATGGATTGGTTATTGAAGATGTGTGCATTTTTTTTTAATTTAACCTGTTTGGTGTCAGTGATGTGAGTCAGTTACCATCCCTCTGGTGTACTGGAGAACTCTTTGGGGCAGTAGAGCAGACTCAAGGTCCATAGCTCCATGGCTTTCACATAAGCAGGTATTACACTGCTTGGCAATGATGGTATTCAAAAAACATTATTGTCAGGCCTTGTCATCACAGTTTGTTGGTAGTTATGGGATTCCGACACAATCATCAGTGTCAGGGCCATGGTGTGTCACATAAATAAGAAGGCACGTTTTTTGGACACTGAGTTAGTGACTGAGGGTGAAGTATATTTTCACTGGGAAGTTTACAGCTGAATGGGAAAAACATTTCCTAAGAAAGAAAATGGTAACCTCTGGGTGGTTGGGAGAATTCATTGCAGCACTGGACAGATACAAGGCTGTCTTGCGCAGGAGGCATGCTGAGGGTGGTGCATGTAGCACAGTCTCCAGAGAGCTGTTAAAGGGCAAACTAGGCAGACCCAGAGCAGTGCTTTAATGTAGTTTCTGTGTTAATGTTCTCCATTTCTGACACCATCTTTTTATTCTGTTTTGATAAACATAACTGAAAACAGTGTGTGAGCAGCACTGATTATTGGTTAGCTTGCTACACTGTACTGCATGAAGGGCTACAGTCTCCCTTGCCTGTTCACCCACCCAGAACATTTTTCCCCATTTTTGTACATGGGGTTGGGGTTATCACTTCAACAGTGACAATCATCTTGAGTCAAGGTTTACATCACTGGGTGGTTAGCCCTGCCTCTGCTCTTCCATACCAGCCACCTGCACTCACACTCCCCCCCCCTGTGGCCAGTTTACAGCATCCAATCCACCTACTGCTGGAATGTGGGAGGAATCCAGACCACCAACAAAATCCCTTGCAAAACACACGGGACACAATGCAGACTCTGTACAGAAGGCACCCCTGCCAAGAATCGAACAGGAGATAGTCTCTTGGTCTGAGCCAACAATTCTGTGCTGTCCCACTGTACCACTCTAGTGCCAGTCCATTTCCATGTTAAAAATGTCAAACTTCTACTTTCTGGTGTCAAGAAGATAGTGCTCTCATTTGCTAAATCCAGCCCTGATGAATAGTAAAACATCTATTAGTATGAAAGTATAGTTCATTATTTTAAAATATTTTGGTTTGGGGGCGGGGGGAATAAGTGCAGTCAGTACAAAGTGAGAGTGAAGTGGCACCCCAGGAACATTAAGCTGGGTTGTAATCATAAGATGTGATGTTGTCTAATCTCACCTTTATTCTCACTGATGGGTTGGATCTGATCCAGTTGATCCATTTCGGCCTTTACCAAAGCTCAAAGCCTTCAACAAACTCGTGGGCACTCTCCCTATCCGAGAATGCACCTCCCAATTATCTCAGATCTCATTTGCCGCTCACAAAGATCAATGCATTTTCAACAGCTCTAGACTAAGTGTTTCATTTTCTTCAAATATTATAGCTTTAGTTGTTAATTCTCTGTTTCTTTATTACTTGATATCTCTGCATGTTTTAAACCTGTTTTTAGTTAGGGAAAGATAAAAGAAACCCTCTAACGTTTAACCACTTCATTACTTCATTTAAATTTAATCTTTTGTATGTGTCCATTCATTCAGGGGACACTTAGTTTAAAAAAAAAAACGTTAAAGCTTTAAGTGTACTGTTATTTAATAACTCTCTAATGTCCGTTTAAATTAGAGGACATTTAGTCTTGTTTATTTCCTGTTTTTCTCTTCTCTGTTCTTGTTTGACCCTTTCCCTGTCTTATTCTGCTCAAAATGTTTCAAAGGGGTTCAGGCACCTAGGCAGTGAGACATTTCCCTGTGGTACATTTGACTGGGGACACATGACTGAAGTGACATTCAGCTGCAGAGAAATATGGCTGTTTGCAAATTCCCTGTGGGCAAAGAAAAGCGTACCCTGCCATGCTCGCAGCTTTAATAACCAGATGAATGGTGGCAGAAGAAGTAATGAGTGTTGTACTCTGTGTACAGTACATACTTATGTAACTACAACATATAGAAGTGTGCTACAGCATGGAGGAAATCCTGCAGGATACTATAGTCACATTTATGCTCTAGTATGTGTTTTAGGTAATGTTCCCCAGACACTGTGAAGGGGGTAGTTGTGCACACACTCCAACTATAAAGGCACTGCCCATTGTGCACTGCATTTTTACTGCCACTGACATGCCCTCTGGTCAGCCTCCTACTGATGCCTGCCATATTGCCTGCTGTCTCATGTTCCCTTGGGGATCATGGACATTGTTTTCCCCTTGTGCATTTGGTTAATGAAGTTGTGGGCATGGCAGCATATGCTACTCTTTGCCCACAGGGAATTTGCAAACAGCCATATTTCTCTGCAGCTGAATGTCACTTCAGCCATGTGTCCCCAGTCAAATATACCACAGGGAAATGTCTCGCTGCCTAGGCGCCTGAACCCGTTTCAAAGATAATAAACTGTTAGGTTTTAAAACGTGAGGATGGTGGAAAAAAGATGCCCTTAAGCGATGCACGCATGCTGTGTGTGCATTGTGTAGGGCCATTGAACCTTCAAGAGTCATACTCCATACGCCATGGTTTTAATCAAAGGGCATTATTAGAGTTTAAAAACAAGCTCATTCTGAAAGGGTTATTGAAAACCCTCTTCTCAGAAGCCATATCTGAAAGAGTGGAGTCCTCAAAATCTGACCAATCGGACAAGTCTTTTAAATCGAAAAAATCTGCCAAAAGAGCTTCCTCTGCTCAGAAGTCTACATCTCGGTTGAAGGAAAAAATTCCAAAGATGTCTTCCCCTGCTGCTGCTTCATCAGAGCAGCCACAGACCAGATAGGGACAAGAAGCCGAAACAGTCAAGTCTGTCACCTCAGACCTTTTCAGTTCCGGCAGAGTTTTCAACATGGAGCCAATCAACTGCTTTGGATCCAGCATCTCCTCTGCTCCATTCTCCTATTTTGGCCAAGTCTCCATCCCTTTCAACCCCGGTCAACTAGGAGCCTCTCTGAAGAAGATGTGGATTTAGGTGGTGCAGAGACTCCTGAAGACACCAGACTTGGCTAAGCTTTTATTGGATCTGACCCCAAAGGTATGGGATCCAACAAAATCCCTGTCCTACGCATCTGTTCCTTCTCCGATCCGACCTCATGCTTCAGAACTGGAAGATTCTGAGGTTTTGCTAGTGTCAGGGTCAGATCTGAAGCACAAAGGCTGTTCTGATCGGACATCGGCTCTGAGTTCCTCCACTGTTTTGGAGTCTGAGATCTCTAGGACCAACGTCAGAGCTAGGGAGCAGGATTGGATTGGATAATTATCAGATCCAGTCTTATCTCTTGGGGCTTTGGTGCAGATGAGTTTGGCTCCTACCTCTGTTTCAAGTCAACTGTCTTCTGGCCCAGAGGTTCCATTGGCACAAACTTCTTTTTCATCGGATCCTGGGGGTTTCTTCAGACCAGGGGCAGGTGGCCTTTGAAATTATGAGGAGAGTATTGTCTCCACAAACGTAGGCTACTCAGGAACTTCCCTCCTCCTCTCAGCTGGTGCCTTTGTCTGTTCATGTTACCCATCCACAGGGACGTAGAGACTCAAGGCGTCAGGATATCCGCAAAGGACTTCCCCCTCTTCAGACACTTCCCCAGATTATTCCTCTGAAGAGAAGTTGCAAGAGGAAGCACCTGGACTCATCAGAGGAGTCGGTCACTTCAGACACTGACCTCGATGAAGCAGAAGGGTTCCCCTGGTCACCTCCTGAAGATGTCTTTTTTGGCGTCATCCTGGAAATATTAAAACAGAGAGGTGGTTGGCAGTCCAGTTCCCCTTCAACTGAAGAATTAGTCCCTCTGAAGACCTTTGGGTCTCACCTTTCCACCTCTTGGGTGACACTGCTTTCTGATGAGCTTATTGATTTAATCTCTTGGAAGGTGTAGGAGACCCTAGATACTATAGAGCTCACTCCTAGGAGGCCAAATAAGTACATTACTTCCCCGAAAGACAAAACTTTTTTCTATCCAAGGGAGTAGCCATAGATGTCATGGTCATGAGGGCAGCTACTAAAAAGGAACTCTATGAAACAAGTTCCTCTATCCATCCTTCTAATAAAGATTCTAGGACCATGGATAGATATGGGAGGTGTGTCTTCTCTTCAGCAACCTTTGCTCTTAGGTCACTGAAGTACGTATGCCATTTTACAAGACTGCAGTGGGATCTCTTAAAAGAACTATCACATACACTCCAAGGAGCTGTAGCTGATGAGGTCACAGATAAGGTAGCCTCACAGTTCGCTATCCTAAACTCTGTAACAAACTTGTCTGTGAGGCTGATTCCATATGCAGCGGATGGAGCGAGTAGTGCAGCGGGTTCAGGTATTTCTCTTAGGAGGCAGGCCTGGATAGGCCTTTGCAATTTCTTGGAGCCCTTCAAGTCTTCCTTCGTTAATGCCCCTTTTGATGGTTCTTTGTTTGGACCCAGAGTAAAAGAAACACTCACCAGGTGTGAACAAGAGGGCAAGATTTTATCTGCTGTTGAAGTACATTTTTCCACTCTTTTCCACTACCTCGCTCCCTTTGGGAAAGGGTCTAGTAGATGTGGTTTAGGAGATCTGAAAGGTCTTTCCCAGACACACAGGCTGAAAGTTCCCCCAGAGGCTGATGGGGGTACAACAATGGAAGACTCCAACCATGCAGCAGAAGAGGCCCGCAAAATCAGGACTCTGGAGAAACTTTTATTTGAAAAGCCCTTTCAGCACTCCTGAAGGGAGGCCCAATTGTCCACCTCTGGAGGCAGTTGGGGTGGGGGGCAATTATCTCAGCACCTTCAAGCCTGACTAGATATAACAATGACATATGGGTGCAAAGAGTAATATCCAGAGGTTACATTATCCCCATTTTCCCTTCCAGTTCCAGAAAACACAAGTTCCAGATGTTCCACCCAGTCAAATGGAACACGCAACCTTAGAAGTCTCACAGTTGCTAAACAAAAGTCATCCAAGAAGTCCCCGCAGACCAGAGATAATCTGGAACTTACTCAAGATTTTTTTTAGTTCTAAAAAAGGAGGACTGGAGACCAATCTTGGATAGCAGCAAATTAAACAAAGTGAAGAGCAAGTTCCGGATGGTTACACTGCAGTCGATGCTTCAGTTTCTGGAAAAAGACAATTTGATGTGCTGTTTAGACCTCCAAGACGTGTACTACCACATAAAAATAGACGGACGGGCAAGAAGGCATTTGCGCTTCCAACTAGGAGTCTGTCATCATCAGTTTGGAGCTCTGCCCTTTGGTCTCACTACAGCCCCCAGAATGTTCACCTATGCATAGCAGCAGTGGCAGGTCACCTGAGACTACAAGGATTCCGGGTGTTTCCATATCTAGATGAATGGGTCATAACCACCCGATCAGGCATCTTCTACTACAGGCCAGAGAGATGACATTACAAACCTGTTCAAGGCTAGGTATTACGATAAACTATGCAAAATGTGCTTTAAAACCCTGTCAAAAATTGAATTATAGGAGCATAGTTAGACACACAAAGGATGATAGCAAGTCTTACTCCAGAAAGGGTACAGACTTTATGATGTAAGGTAAAGAGTTTAATAAAGAAGAAACAAGCACCTACCAAACTTGTACTTCAAGTACTTGGCACAGTGGCAGCTGCAGTTGTTCTGGTACCATTAGCACGCTTTCACATAAGGTTATTTCAGTGGCTCCTGTCAACACAATGATCTCTCCTAGAACTTCCAATGACTCACAAGATTTTGATATCCAGTTCTTGCAAACAAGACCTTTTTATGGTGGATTCCGGTACCTCAGGTAACTCAAGGCCGTCCCTTTACACTTCCCCAGCCCTGAGCCACTGTGACCACAGACACTCCCTAGATGAAGGGGGGGCATTATCTGGGAAAGACTGTCCAAGGCACCTGGCACCCTCACTAGGCCCATCTGCACATAAACTTTCTAGAGATGAGAGCAGTGCGTTTAGCACTACAATCTTTTCAAGACTCTCTCCCTCAAGGGGCAATAGCAGTCTAGTCAAACAACCTGTCTGTAGTCTGCTACATAAAGGAGGAGGAACCAGATTTTACCCCCTTTGTCAGGAAGCCTTGATGTGTTAATGGGGAGTTTCTTCCAATCGCTTTCTAATTGCAGCGCACATACTGGGGAAATGAAGCATGATAGCAGACAGGCTGAGTAGAGCTGATGTCCTTCAAGGATGCATCTGCAGTCCTAACATATGGGTTGTCCTGCCTCAGGCAGCCCTTCGGGCGGCCGGATTCCAAAGTCTGGGTCTGGCCTCGGCTGATGTCGCACTTCACCCGACGTCATAGCTGGTGTTTATTGGGTATAAAGGCATCAGCAGACGCCATTTTCCTCAGTCTTTCTTCCCGCGTGGTGCCCGAAGCAGAAGCTGTTCGCAACTGCCGGTCGGTCAGATCCAGAGATTTCTACTACCGAAGACTTCTAAAAAGCTAAGTACCCCGTTGGGGACTCTTTCTTGTCTCAGCCGATGTCAGAAAAAGTAAATAATTGTTTAATTGTGGGAAACAAATACCTCATAAGGATTTCCACTCTTACTGCCTTCCTTGCTTAGGCCCAGACCACGACGTATCAGCTTGTCTAGCCTGTGCTTCCTTCAACCGACGGACACTTAGACGTCGGTCGGAGTTTGCAGAGGAGTTTTTGGTTCTGATTTTGCTTACAAAATGCCGCCGGATCCTCAGACTACCCCCAAAATAAAGACCGACTCCGGTTTCGCGAAACCACGGTAAAGCAAAACCGAGAAAACTGCTCAAAGTACAGCTGAACCTATTCTTACAACTGAGGCCCCTACACTCTTGAATCGACCTCAGAAATTTTACCCACTACGGTGGTTGACTTATCAGACACCATCCGATGTCTCTACCCCAGCACGTGGTGCTGCTAGGCCTCCAGCTGCCATGTCCATTAAGGCCTTCGCCAGGGCTAAAGCAGCCAAGACTACTAAAACAGTGCCTGTTAAACCCCCACATCCAGGCCCTCTTCTAGTTCTCAAATGCTTTCTTTGGCAGAAGATTTAATTTCTTTAATTAGAGGATCTCAATCTCACCCAGACAGGGCCTCTCAGCCCCAGAGAAGAGACCTAGGGCAGAGCCCCTGAGCCAGTGTCTTCTGATGATTCTGCTGATGAATCAGACATAACTGACCAGCCTGAGGCTCCCTTCTCCAATTTTGAAGATTCTGATGCTGAAGAATCCATTCCAGCTGCTTCCCCACCAGAAGAATTCTCCTTTGGGGAAACCTTGCATGCCATGCGAGAACAGTTCCAATGGCAGCAACAGGATTTTTCAGACTCCAGAAAAGACTTAGGACCTTTCTGCACCTCCCACAGCACAGGCCCTTAGCTATACCTCCTGTTCTCTCTGTGGTGGATGATGCTTTCAATGATGTTTGCCAGATTCTTTACCCCAGCCCCTGCCAAACCAGACAGATTTTACAGGGTGCCAGATACTCATCACCACCTTTACAAGGCCCCACTTGCAGACCCAGAAACTATATCCCAGGGTCCCAACCACAGCTAAAACCCTATTCCTTCTGAAAGGAAGCAAGGTCACTAGACAGATGGGGTAAAAGGTCTACACTTCAGCTACTCTCTCAGCTAGAGCTTTAAACTGTCAGTTTCACATGATACAATACCAAGAGTTTATGCTTGATCAGTTAACTAACAAACTAACCACTGATGAATCTCTTGATAAGAAATATGTATTAGAGATGGTAAATAACATACAACAGGTTAGCAACCATTCCTTAAAATGTGGCTATGATGCACTGGAGGCTTCATTTAGATCAGCCATGACAGGCACAGTGATAAGAAGGCATGCATGGCTAAAGGAACAAGCTTTACCGGATCATGTTAAAGCTAAGTTGCTAGATGCTGCTATGGACAAGACAAGTTTGTTTGGTACACCTGCCCAGCAGGTTATGAAGAAAATGGAAGAAAAGGCAAAATCTGTTCAAACTGTTAAAGATTTCTTGCAGGTTCAACCCCAAGGTTTAGCAGGAACTGGCCTGCCAAAATTGGTCCTTTCCTGACTCCACAAAATTTCAAAGGGCAGGAATAGGCGTTCCAGAGGCAGAAACCAATCCAGAGGAGGTGCCTACAGAGGACGACAGTGGCAAGGTAACAACAGAGGCACAGACACAGCCACTGCCACTACATCAGCACAACCACAGTGACTTAATCCTAAATCCGCCTACCAGGAACAAATAGCAGCTCCTCTAGGCGGAAAGTTAACCTTATTTTCAAAGAACTGGCACTACATAACAAAAGACAAGTGGATTTTACAAACCATAGATCAAGGTTACCGGTTTCACTTCCACACTTTACCAGTCAAAAGAGGAATGCCAAATCTACCTCCAAATCAAAAACAGAGGCTCGCCAGATAATGGAGTTAGCAAACATGAGAGCTGTGGAAAGAGTGCCAACAGCAGAACAAGGAAAGGGTTCTACTCCAGACTATTCCTAGTTCCAAGAAAGGAAAAAGTGGAGACCAATTCTCGACCTGTCCACCTTAAATACATACATCATTGTCCCAAAATTCAAAATGCTGACCCTACAGCAACTTCTTCCCATGCTGGGCAAGGAGTCTTGGCTGGTAACTCTAGATCTCAAGGAGGCATACCTGCACGTCCCCATTCGACCAATCTGCAGAAGATACCTCAGATTTCTTGCAGGATCAGAGCACTATCAATTCTCAGCATTGCCCTTTGGCTTATCTACTGCGCCCAGAGTATTCACAAAATGCCTGGCATCAGTAACATTGCAGACTACAGGAATTCAAATTTACCCATACCTGGACGACTGCCTGCTACAAGGGACAACAAAAGCAAGCTGACAACAGATTTACAAAGGGTCATTTACTTGCTACAAGGACTGGGATACACAGTCAATTTACAAAAGTCAAGGCTGATACCATCCCAAACAAGGACATTCTTGAATTGGACACAGTGCAACAAATGGCATTCCTGACTACAGAAAAAAAAAGAACTTCCTCTTTACTTCTTGGCACTAACAAAACTGAACACGTTAACAGCAAGAAAAGTTCTGCAGGCCTTGGGCTTCATGGCATCATGCATAATCTTGGTCCCATTTGCCAGACTACATATGAGAAACTACAGTGGTACCTAAAGAATTTATGGTCCCAACACAGACACAGTCTAGAAACAGAAATCCCACTAATTCCATGCTTAAAACAGGAGTTCCTATGGTGGGCTCAGGCATGCCAGTCAAACCCAGGCCTACCCTTTCCCAGATGTCAACCAAGCCAGACCATCACAACAGGCCTTCAGACCTAGGATGGGGGCCCACATGCTGGACAAATGCGTGCAAGGATTGTGGACACAGGATCAACTTCACCTGCACATCAATCTAAAAGAAATGCTGGCAGTAAAACTGGCAATCCAAAAGTTCAAACCATTTCTCAAAGAGGGCCAGTTGATGATAAGGACAGACAACACCACAGTCATGTGGTACATCAACAAACAGGGAGGCACTCATTCATACCCCTATGCAGAATGACCTTGGAGCTGTGGACCCTGGCACTCAGCTACAACATTCAGTTACAGGCAATATTTGTACCGGGAAAGACAATACTCTAGCAGACATATTAAGCAGAACCACCGGATGCCCACGAATGGAAGCTGCGGACATCTTCAAGACCATCTCAAGAAATGGGGAATGCCACAGATAGACCTATTCGCATCACCTCTCAATCACCAGCTCAAAAAATTCTGCACAAGGACATTCCACCCACTAGCATGGAAAGTGGACTCACTCTCCTTCAACTGAAAAGGCCTAACAGCATATGCATTCCCACCTCTTCCTTTGATACACAAGGTACTACTAAAAATCAAGGAAGAACGTCCAAGGATAATCCCGATAGCTCCAAACTGGCCAAGACAACACTGGTACCCACTACTGAAGAGCATGTCTCGGAACAATATGTGGCCAATACCCCTGATGCCTTTGATGTTAACTCAGAACAACTACAGCATCATACATCCAAACCTCAAAACGCTGCAACTGACTGCATGGAACATCACATAGCAGCAGCTAATCCAGAACTTTCCCAAAGAGTTAAAGACATTATTCTTGAAGCACGCAGACCTTCAACAAGAAGGAACTATGCTGGAAAATGGAAAAGGTTTGTCATTTGGACTACGGAAAGAGGAAAAGATGTGTCAAACATAGATATGCCTAACATTCTGGAGTATCTGGCGGAACTTGTTCATTCAGGCCTGTCCTACTCCTCCATCAACATACAAGCATCAGCAACTTCAGCAGAAAACATCTTTGATCCACCTGTTATTTCGCACCCTTTGCTCAGGCAGTTCCTCAGAGGAATCAAGAATGTAAAACCTCCAAGGAAACCACCATTACCAGCTTGGGATTTAAACTTTGTGCTAGAAAAGTTGACACTATCACCCTTTGAACCAGCAGCAACAGCAGACCTACAACACCTGTCATGGAAAACTGCTTTCCTACTGGCAATTACTTCAGCAAGGAGGGTTTCAGAACTACAGGCCTTAATGGCAGTGCAACCCTTCCTAATCTTCCACCAAGATAGAGTGTCCATGAGGACTAATCCTACATTTATGCCCAGGGTGGTATCCAGAGTGTCTTTAAACCAGGCAATCCACCTACCTACCTTCTTTCCCAACCCACAAAACAGAGGAGAAAGAATACTGCATACCTTGGATGTACATAGACAGCTACGTTACTACTTGGACAGAACAAAAAATAGCAGAAAGACTGACCAACTTTTGTTAGCCTATGCAACAGGAAGGGAAGGAAAAGCTATTTCCAAACAGACAATCTCCAAATGGATAGGAAATTGCATACAATACTGTTACTCCTTCCATGGAAAACCAATTCCACAGAACATAAGAACTCATTCTACAAGGGCAACAGCCACTACCACAGCCTTCTGTGGCAACCAAAGACATTATTGAGGCGGCTACTTGGACCTCCGTGCATACATTTGCCAAGCATTATAATTTGCCTCTATATTCCAGATCCCGAGCAGGGTTTGCCACTGCTGTACTGTAAGGGATCCTAAACACACCATAATCTACTTTTATCCTCCTCCCTAGTTGGCTATGGTATTCTACCATGACTGCAGATGCATCCATGAAGGACATAGTACAGTTTTGTACCTACCATAAATGTAGATGTCGAACTGGATAGCATCTGCAGTCACCTCCTTCCCTCTGTGGTACTCCTAGGGTGTTTACCCTCCTAATAGCTAGCTGTTGGGGGGGAGTCTTTTATGGTGTATTTGTTTGTATATATGTACATATATGCTTATTGCTGTGTTTACCTCTATCTATTTGGAAACATTGGCATCTATCCAAATTTTAGCCTGCAAGAGGGCTACTGGCATCTGGGGCAAGAAACACTGAGGAAAATGGCGTCGGCTGATGCTTTAAGACCAACAGAGATGACGCCGGGTGGAGTGCGACATCAACTTTGGAATCCGGCCGACTGCAGGGCTGCCTGACGACAGGACAACCCACTTGTTATGACTGCAGATGCTATCCAGTTCGGACATCTACATTTATGGTAGGTACAAAACTGTACTTTTTTTGGTCCCGCTTTTTTTTAGCTGAAAAGCGTAAGGAAAAGGACCGACACTCGCGGTCTGCGGTTTCGACCGAAACCACGGTTAAGCCAACCACGAGTGTCTCGGTTTCGGCTGAAATCGAGTCCTCGGTTCTTCCTTCGGCCGAAAGCATGCCTCCGATAGCCGAGGCCTCACAGAGCATGGCTGAATCTGCTACTGAAATTTCCCCTGCTGTAGCAGGCTCCCAGGACTTATCAGATACTATTCCTTTAGACATATCTACTCCTGCACGTGGAGCTGCTAGGCCCCCTGCATCTATGTCTATCAAGGCTTTTTCTAGGGCTAAAGCAGCTAAATCTTCTAAGGCCTTGCCTGCTAAAACCCCCTCACACAGGCCTACCTCTAGTTCCCAAATGCTCAGCCTGGCTGAGGATCTCATTCTTTGATCAGGGGATCCCAACCTCACCCAGACAGGGCCTCTCAACCCCCTCCAGAGAAGAGGCCTAGGACTGAGCCCCCCGGATCCTGTTTCTACAGACTATTCCTCGGATGACTCAGAAAACTCGGACCCTCCAGAAGGCCCATATTCTCCTTATGAGGATTCCGATGCAGAAGACTCCATTCCTTCTGCCTCTCCTCCTGAAGAATTTTCTTTTGGGGAAACCTTACATGCTATGAGAGAGCATTTTCAATGGCAGGGCCAGGATTTTTCAGATTCAAGGAAAAGGCTAAGGACCTTTTTACATTTACCACAGCATAGGCCTTTAGCCATTCCTCCAGTACTAACAGTTGTTGATGATGCATATAATGATGCCTGTACTGCCCCTGACTCTCCCTCTGGCCCCTGCCAAGCCCGACAGATATTACATGGTCCCGGACACACACTTCCACTTGTATAAGGCTCCTATTGCAGATCTTGAAACCATTTCACAGGGCCCCAAAGCTGTAGCAGCTGCCTCTGCCAAAACCCTCCCTCTGAAAGAGAATCTAGAGCATTAGAGAGATGGGGTAAAAAGTTTATACTTCTGCTACTCTTTCGCCAGGGCCTTAAACTGTCAATTTCACATGATTCAGTATCAGGAATTTTGTTAGACCAGCTAAATAAAAAACTGTCCTCTCCTGAACCTATAGACCGTAAGTCCCTTCAGGATTTGGTACATAACACTCAGCAGGTCAGTAATCACTCCTTAAAATGTGGCTATGATGCACTGGAGGCTTCCTTTAGATCAGCTATGACTGGAACAGTGATTAGAAGGCATGCCTGGTTAAAAGAGCAATCCTTACCAGACCATGTTAAGTCAAAGCTCCTAGATGCTCATATGGAGAAGCAAAGTTTGTTTGGCTCCCCTGCACAGCAAGTGCTAAAGAAGGTGGAAGAAAAAGCAAAATCTGTCCAAACAGTCAAGGATTTCTTACAGGTCCAACCTCCGAGGTTTAGTAGAAATTGGCCTTCGAAGAATTGGTCCTTTCCAGACACCTCCAGAGCACAGAGAGGCAGAAATAGGCGCCCAAGAGGCAGAGGTCAATCCAGAGGTGCCTACAGGGGACGTCAGTGGCAGCCTAACAACCAGAGAAGTACTGCCACAGATTCAGCTACAAACACTTCCACAGGACAGACACAATGACTTGGCTCTGATACCGCCTACCAGGGGACAACTGGAAGCACCCTTGGGCGGAAAGCTAGCCTTATTTTCCGTAAACTGTTATTACATTACAGGAGACAAATGGATTTTACAGACAATAGACAAAGGCTACAGGTTTCACTTCCACACTCTACCAAAAAAGAGAGGAATGCCAAACCCTACCACCAAACCAAAAAACAAACGCTCTAAGACATATCAACCACCTACTAAGGATGAGAGCTATAGAAAAGGTACCGCCTATGGAACAAGGACAAGGATTCTGCTCCAGACTTTTCCTGGTACCAAGGAAAGAAAATCAATGGAGGCCTATTCTCGACCTGTCCGCTCTGAACACATATCTCATTGTTCCAAAATTCAAAATGCTGACCCTACAGCAACTTCTTCCCATGCTGGGCAAGGAGTCTTGGCTGGTGACTCTAGATCTCAAGGAGGCATACCTGCACGTCCCTATATGACCAGATTGCAGAAGATACCTCAGATTTCTTGCAGGATCAGAGCATTATCAATTCTCAGCATTGCCCTTTGGCTTATCTACTGCGCCCAGAGTATTCACGAAATGCCTGGCATCAGTAATTGCTCATTGCAGGCTTCAGGGAATTCAGATTTACCCATACCTGGACGACTGCCTAATACAAGCGGACAACAAGACCAAATTAACAAAAAATTTGGAAAAGGTTATACAACTGCTGCAAGCCCTGGGATACACAGTCAACATGAAAAAGTCAAGGCTGGTACCATCCCAAAGGATAACATTCTTGGGTGCAGAACTGGACACATCAAATCAGATGGCATTTCTCACAGAAGAAAAACAAAAGCATCTACCACTCTATTTCATGGCATTAACAACACAGACCCAGCTTACAGCAAGGAAAGTCCTGCAAGCCCTGGGTTACATGGCATCCTGCATAATATTGATTCCGCATGCCAGGCTGCATATGAGAAAGTTGCAATGGTACCTAAGGACTGTATGGTCTCAACACAAGCACAGTCTAGAAGCCCAGATTCCAATAATTCCATGCCTGAAGCAAGAATTTCTGTGGTGGGCTCAGGCCTGTCAGTTAAACAGAGGACTGCCTTTCCACAAACCTCATCCAAGCCAGACCATCACCACGGACGCCTCAGACCTAGGCTGGGGAGCACACATGGTGGACAAATGTATACAAGGCCTATGGACACAAGACCAGCTGAATCTACACATAAATCAAAAGGAGATGCTGGCAGTGAAGCATGCAATCCAGACATTCAGACCTTTTCTTCAGCAGGGTCACTTGCTGATAAGGACGGACAACACCACAGTCATGTGGTATATCAACAAACAGGGAGGTACACACTCATATCCTCTATGCCGGATGGCAATGGACCTGTGGAACGTGGCCCTGAACCTCAACATTCAACTCCAGGCCAAATTTGTGCCAGGAAAAGAAAATTCACTAGCAGACACCTTAAGCAGAACTACCACGGATGCCCATGAATGGATGCTGCATCCAGACATCTTCAAAACCATTACAAAGAAATGGGGACTACCAGAAACAGACCTGTTCGCATCCCCACACAACCACCAATTGAGAAAATTCTGCACAAGGACATACCACCCACTTGCTTGGAAGGTGGACTCCCTATCCTTCAGTTGGGAAAACCTGACAGCATATGCATTCCCACCTCTTCCTTTGATGCACAAAGTCCTACTGAAGATCAAAGAAGATCACCCAAGGATAATCCTGATAGCTCCAGACTGGCCGAGGCAGCATTGGTACCCGCTAATGACTATGTCTCGGACACACGCATGGCCTCTACCTCTATGTCCTTTACTTCTAACACAGAACAACTACAAAATCATACATCCAAACTTGAAAACACTACAGCTAGCTGCTTGGAATATTACATAAAACAAAATAACCCAGATTTATCTCAGAGGGTTAAAGACATTATCCTGGAGGCTCGCAGACCCTCCACAAGGAAGACTTATTCAGCCAAATGGAAAAGATACCTCATTTGGAGTGCAGCAAAAGGAGAAAATGTATCATTAGCAAACATAGCCAACATCCTGGAATACTTAGCAGAACTTTTCCACAATGGCCTGTCTTACTCCTCCATTAAGATTCATGCATCAGCAATTTCAGCAGAATACAACATGGATCCTCCAGTCTTCTCTCATACTCTACTCAGGCAGTTTCTGAGAGGAATTAAAAATGTAAAGCCTCCAAGGAAGCCACCTTTGCCTACATGGGACTTTAACTTTGTGCTGGAAAAGTTAACACTTCCCCCTTTGAACCAGCAGCAACAGCAGAATTACAGTTCTTATCTTGGAAAACTGCTTTCCTGCTTGCAATCACTTCAGCAAGAAGGGTTTCTGAATTACAGGCATTAATGGCAGTACAGCCCTTCCTTATCTTCCATCAGGATAGAGTGTCCTTGAGAACTAACCCTACTTTTATGCCAAAAGTGGTCTCCAGAGTATCATTGAACCAAGCAATTCACTTACCAACATTCTTCCCCAACCCACAGAACAGGGGGGAAAGACTACTACATACCTTGGATGTGCACAGGCAATTACGCTACTATCTGGACAGAACTAAGACCAACAGAAAAACTGACCAGCTTCTGGTAGCATATGCAACAGGAATGCAAGGAAAAGCAATTTCAAAACAGACAATTTCAAAATGGATAGGAAACTGCATTAGATTTTGCTACTCTTTTCATGGAAAGACAACTCCAGAAAACATCAGACCTCACTCCACAAGGGCTACAGCCACTACTACAGCTTTCCTACGAGGAGTGGCTACCAAAGACATTTTAGAAGCTGCTACTTGGAGCTCCGTGCATACATTTGCCAAGCATTATAATCTTCCTTTGTACTCCAGATCCCGAGCAGGTTTTGCAACTGCTGTTTTGCAAGGGATCTCAACTACACCATCATTATCTTAGTACCTCCTCCCCCAGTTTGGCTATGGTATTCTACCCATATGTTAGGACTGCAGCTGCATCCTTGAAGGACATAGTACAGTTTTGTACCTACCATAAATGTAGATGTCCGAGAGGTATGCATCTGCAGTCAGGATTACCCACCCTCCTTCCCCTCTGTGGTACTCCTAGGGTATTTACCCATCTTGTAGCTAGCTGGGGGAATCTATTATGATGTATTTGTTTGTATATATGTATATACATTCTTATATGGTTTGCTCTCTACTGTTTGGAAACATTTGCATTTATCCAAATTTAGCCTTCCTAGAGGGCACCTGGCATCTGGGGCAAGAAACACTGAGGAAAATGGCGTCGGCTGATGCCTTTATACCCAATAAACAGCAGCTATGACGTCGGGTGAAGTGCGACATCAGCCGAGGCCAGACCCAGACTTTGGAATCCGGCCGACCGAAGGGCTGCCTGAGGCAGGACAACCCATATGTTAGGACTGCAGATGCATACCTCTCGGACATCTACATTTATGGTAGGTACAAAACTGTACTTTCTGATGTCTCACGAGTGGTCCCTCATGCAGGAAATTATGGAAGAGATCTTACGAAAATGGGACCAGCCTTGCTGAAGCCTATTTGCTGCGTCCATTTTTTGCCAAAATGCAGCAATTACTTTGCCCTAATCCCCCCTCCGTGGAGACCCTGAGGGATGAACTTGTTCACAATTGGCCCCCAAGGACTCCTATATGCTTACCCATCATCACCCCTGATTCCCAAAGTAATACGGAAAGCAAGTTTGTTGAAGGCAGCCATAATTTTAATTGTCCCCTGCTGCCCCTGACAAATTTGGTTCCCCTTCCTTTGGCCTCATCTTCGGGACGAACCATGGATTCTGGACCCAGTTCTGGATCTTTTTGACACATGCCTCAGGAATGGTTCATCCTAATCTACGCAACCTGAAACTGACAGCTTGGCTGCTCAAAATCCATTAATAGCCAGGTATCCTTCTCTTTTTGAGACATATCTTGATCGCTTCCCACAAAGCTTCCACAAGGAAACTTTATAAAGGAAAATGGATGATGTTTGTGATTTGGGCAATTTCAAATTTCCATTTAGGAGAAAGTGGTTCTTCTATTGTCTAACAAACTCTGTAAAGCTTTTCTTAAAGGGACAACTTTATTGAGGCCATACAAGGCTCCATCTCCCGCTTGGGACTTAAACTTTATTCTGTTTCGTATAATCTACCCCCTATTGAATCAGCAGCCAATTGTAAATTTAAAATTTTTATCTTGGAAAACTATTTTAATAGTGGCTATTTCATCAACAAGAAGAGTTTCAGAGCTACAAGCGCTATCTATCAAACCACCATATTTGGTATTTCACAAGGACAGGGTCTCATTACAAACTAATCCTTCCATTTTACCAAAAGTTGTATTGGAAAATAATCTTAATCAATCCATTGAATTGCCAGGTTTTTTTTTCCAAAATTTGAAAGTAAGGCGGAATATATGTTGTTTGTTAGATGTTCATAGACTTACATTTTTACTTGAACAGAACTGCAGATTTCAGGAAGTCTGACCAGCTCTGTCTCCTTTTTCTGATACAAGGAAGGGATTGCCGTTATCCAAAGTAACCTTATCTAAATGGCTTTCAGAATATATAACTTTTATTTACAAATCCCAAAATAGCAGCTTCCACAGCAAGTCAAAGCCCACTCAACTAGTGCAGTTGCTACTTACTCAGCTTTCTTATCGAGAACCTCCATGGACAGCATGTGTGCTGCAGCCATGTGGGCAAGCCCTCATACCTTTATTACTCATTACAAAGTAGATTTGGCCTCCATGAGTAGGGCCTCCTTTAGGTCTATGGTTCTGAGGAATATTTTTCCATGAGCCACCCAAGATTTAGATAGCTAGGGATGCTGTCCAGCAGTGAGAATAAATGCTAGATTGGACAAGATCACATCAAGAAGTTATGTACTCACCATAATGTTCCATGTGTGTTGTCCATCAGTGCTGTGATTCTCACAGCCCACCCACCTTCCCCTACTACCTGTGCTGTTGGTAGACTAGGTTATACTAATTGGACTATTATGGATTCCATGACTTCAGAGATAGCTTCCTCTTATCTGCTAGTCTGGATAAAGCTCTAACATCCTCTTTTCTCAAGAATATATATTTTTTTTTTCGGGAAAACAAGATCTGAGGCAATTGTGAGGTGCATTCTTGGACAGGGAAAGTGCCCACGAGCTTGTTGAAGACTTTGAGCTTTGATAAAGGCTGAGACTGATCCGATGGCTCAGATCCGACCCATCGGTGAAAATAAAGGTGGAGATGGACAACACACATGGAATGTTATGGTGAGTACAAAACTTCTTTTTTTAATGTGTTCTTTTTTATCAGAGCCAAGTCTGTAGTAGTCAAAATTGAATGTTTCCTTCATAGCTCCTTTTTTTGAGGGGGGTGCACTTTACACATTTACATGTGCTGCATTTTAATCATTGCATTTAATATGTTGTTTTAAGAGTGAACTTCATAAGCTTTCAGTGGTGGTCATTGTCACATTTTTTTTCTGTCTCCATATTTTGGTAGTAAGAATGTTAAGACATTTTTCTCATATTTTTCAGATCACGCCACCTACATTTGTCCAAACACAAGTAGAAGGGGGTGCCACATTGTTTAAGCTGAATTATTTTGGTGAAGAGGCATACTTAACTCAGTCATCCCAGCTGTATCTGGAGACGTGCATTCCAGCTCTGGGGGATACATTCTGCATTGCCCAGTCTTATCGTGCTGAACTTTCCAGGACGCGAAGACACTTGGCAGAGTAAGTAGCATTTCCTTAAGCCTCTGTTGTCTTCTACATATAATAACTCTTCTGTTAGAAAGTTATTAAATACTGTAGACTCCTGTAATTTAGGTTATTGGGAATGTGAAAAAAATTAGATTGTAGAGCCTCTGTTTGCAAATACAACCAGTGACTTATTTTCCAAAGCCATGACATGATTAACTCTTAAGATGTAGAATGGATCTGTTTAACAGCAGTGCAGTTAACCACACTTCAGAATTTAAGAAACACAGGGCATCCTGAGTTATACATGGGTTTCAGAAAACTTGTGATTTTCAGTGTCTACAGTCTTGCACTGGTTACTGACAGTTATCCTTATTTATTTATTTATTTTTGGGAGCTGTCTTCCTGCAGAGTTTTGGATCCCGTAAGTAATCACCCCCCCCCCCCCCCCCCACACACACACACACACACACACTGTTTTCATCCAATTCACTTTATTTGCAATTTGACCCAGGCATAGTCCACCATTTTAGAGGAAAACCAGCTTGTCACAGCTCTCTGCACTTTGCAGCCACACCTTCATTTTACTCTCTCTTGTCTGAGTCATCCTCTTTATAAACTGAAACACAGGATCTGCCCCTCCCCTCCCCCAACAAGACTTTCACATTTCTGTTCTCCATCCAACACACACAAATACATCACTGTGGTAAGAAGCCTGTCATTCTCCCCACATGCTGATTTAGCTGTTCTACTAGCACAAACACACACACACATCTTTATCCATCCTCTTTAGGTTCCCAATAAAATATACTCCAAAGTTAGATAGCCCACTAAGCGAAAGCTCATTAATGAAGTGAGCGACTGTGAGTGGAAGTACTGTGTTTCTCCTGTCAGGTGTATCCATGCCGATCAACCCATTCTGACATCAAGAACCCATGCCGATCAACCCATTCTGACATCAAGAACCCCTTTTGATGGGTCCTGTGGTTAGACTTACCCTTTTTTTAATTTCTCCAAATGTTTTGGTTGTCTAATACTATGACTGGAATGGACCCCATTCCCAAGTCAAAGTGTGATTAAAGTTCATGAAGTTAGTATTGTTTCACTCTTTGATATTAGCCAAAAGTACTCTTTGCAGCACCTGCAATGTGTCCACTAATGACTCCTCCTGCAGTTAATACGGAGTTACGTGTTGGTAGCGTATATAAATATGATTTTAGACTCTTTATCAGACCCGTTGCTCCTACTACTGTTGGAACTGTTTGGGCATGTTTCTTCCACATTGCTTTTGTTTCTGCTTGCAGATCCTGATATTTTATTACTTTGTGTGCGCAGAGCACTGTAATCACTGGGTGTGGTGATTGCAGTGATCATTGCTAATATTGTCTTCTTTTCCTGGACCACTATATCTGGTTTTCTAGCATCTGTCTCTTGAATTGTTGGTAATGGATGATCCCATGTGATGTAGACTTCATCATTTTCTATAATGCTTTGTGGCTCATGTTTCCAGTTCTTTTCAGCCACTTCTAACCCATAATGTTTGCTTAATCCCCAGTGCAACAGTCTCGCCACATTATAGTGCCTTTCAGTGTAAAATCTTCTGCCATTACTATGTCACAGCCAGCAACGAGGTGTGTGAATGTTTCCAGGTTGGTTTTACAAAACCTACATTTGTCTGTTTCTTCCACATGTTCAATGGATTTTATAAACCAGCGTGTATGTAGCCCACTATCTTGAGCCACCAATATTAACCTTTCATCTCTTGGTTTAACTTCACCTCTCCTTAACCTTCATGCTACTGAACTCAGAAGTGACAAACTTCACATCACCCACGCATATGGGATCTGGAAGTTCGACTGCAGAATCTTACACGAAGGCACTGTACGAGCACATCCACTCGTGCATGAATCATACCATCTCAAATAGAACCAAGGTGCTCTTCTCCAAAAAAAGGAAGCCAATCTGGTGGTCCCCTGCTATAAACAAACTATACAACAGAAGGAAGAAACTGTTGCAAAAAAGAGGTAAATCCCAGGATGCAAAAAACTCCCTCACCAGCCTCAGTAAGAAGCTGAGATCCCTCATAAAATCCTCAAAAGCGAATTACGAAAATAAAATTGCCAACGATTCCAAAGACAACCACAAGGCATTCTATAGTTATGCCAAGAATCTAAATGGCAATGCTCAGATCTGCTCTGAGTTACAACAGAATGGCATTAAATATACTGATCCCAAGGATATTGCCAATATCCTGGCAGATCGATTTAGTGCCAGTTTCACCCCACTCTCTAAAGGGCCCATCTCAATACCAAAAGATTACCAAATTCCGATAATCACGGCCAAACAGGTAGAAACTACACTCTCCAAAGCTAAGAATACAGCATCCGTGGGACCAGATGACATCCCAGGCTGTGTACTACATGAACTGCAAAATGAACTGGCACTTCACCTAAGTGTCATGTTTAATCATAGCCTCACCTCAGGCTTCGTGCCCACTGAGTGGCGCACAGCTACAGTTATCCCGCTCCACAAGGGAGAATCCACCTTAGATCACGGGAACTACCGTCCCATCAGTCTGACGAGCCTGATTTGCAAGGGCATGGAATGCATTATCTTGGAACTTATAAACAAAGACATTGACAACCTTCAAACACTGGACCCCACCCAGTTTGGGTTTGTGAAGGGCCGATCTTGTCTCCTGAGTCTGATTGACTTCTTCGAATCAGTCTCCAGAGCTGTGGACGAGGGTAAGGCAGTCCACACAGCCTATCTGGACCTCGCCAAGGCCTTTGACACCATACCCCACTCTGGAATCATAGATAAACTTACTAAGCTGGGCATAAATCCCTACGTCACTCGATGGGTTGCTAACTGGCTTACTGACAGAACCCAGACAGTAAAAGCCAACTCTAAATCCAGCTCCAGACAAGTGGAGTACCTCAGGGTTCAGTCCTGGGGCCACTCTTGTTTGGCATCTACTTCTCTGAAGTACAGGCCAACACTAAGGGACTCTGGCTAACAAAGTTTGCAGGTGACTGCAAACTGGGAGCCATTATTGAATCCCCAAATGATGTGGATATTCTACAAAGGGGCCTTACAGAAACAGATGCCTGGTGCCAGAGCCATGGGCTCAAGCTTAATGCCAAGAAATGTATAGTTATCCCTTTTGGAAAAAACATGTACCCATGAATTACCACATAGGTGGCAGGACACTAAACATCGAAAGTGTGATGAGAGACTTGGGGACACAGGTGGACAGTGGTCTCACTTTCGATAACCACATTGCCACAACAGTCAGGAAATCCTATGTGGCACACCTCATCACTAAGGACTTTTCTTCCAGAAAAAAGGAGGTCATTGTCCCACTGTACTCATCCCTCATTAGACCCATTATAGAGTATAATGCCCTATTTGGTATGTACCTCACAAGACATCTGCAACAGCTGGAAAGGCCACAGAAATACCTCACTAAAAGAATCACAGGCCTAAAGCAGATGCCATATACTGACAGTCTAAAAAAAACTCCAGCTATACTCTGTGGCATATCGTCTACTCGGAGGTGATCTCTGCTTAACATACAAGGCCATGTCAAACCCTGAGCTGTTGGACATGCTCCACTTAAAGAAATCCCAAACCCTCAGAGCCGCACGCTCTAGGGATCTAAACCTTGTCATCACAATGAACAAAACATGCTGGAGGGATAGGTTCCTGACCCAGAGACTCCCTGTACTCTGGAATAGACTGCCCATATATATCAAGCAGAGCGCCTCATTGGCCCTCTTCAAAAGGAACCTTGATGATTGGATGGGAGATAGGAAATTCACCCCTGGGATCATGTCAGTCGTTGTTATGGCTAGGCTTGCATATAGGCCGTAGGGCCGAAAGCCTAGTACCAACCTTTGAACCGTTCCTGCATTCGTTCCTGATCAGCATGAGGTTCTTCCAGAAGTTTTCTATACTTGCAACTATATTTATACATTTTCCACATTTCTTGCCTTTTCATCTGATCCTTCACCTTATATTCTTTCTTTTATTTTTTGGCACATTCAGTTGCTGCCTGATTTTTATCTCCGGGTTTGATTTCCATTCCTGCTTGACGCCGATATGCTTCTGCTAGATTAAGCAGAGAAGTCATTTTAGATCAATTCTCCTCATGTTTCAAAACTTTCACTACAGTGAGGTCAGCAGGTATGTATGAAGTCCTACAATTACAGATCTGTATATGTAATCGGTTTCAAGGAAGCCCATCTCTCCTTAGAAACGGGGAATATATAGTCTTGGCATGCACTGATTTTTATAGATCATCTGGTGAGCATGAAGCATCCTCCTTGATGTTCTTCGTGCTTCACTGTTGCAGTCATTACATTCGGGTAATCTGCTGGCAGGTTGCCCTCAGTCGGCCTGAATAACAAAGTCTTGGGTCCTGCATCGGTTGCCGTCTCCTCTTCCATGATGTCAGGGATATAAAACATGCAGCCGACACCATTTTATTCAGTCTTTCTTGCCGCACGGTGCCTGAAGTAGAAGCAGTTAGCAAGTGCTGGTCTGCCGTCTCCTGAAATTTTCACATTCGAGTTTCAGAACTGAAGTCTTCAAACTAAAGCTAAGTACCCCGTTGGGGAAACTTTTTCTTGCTCCTTACCGATGTCAGAAAAAGTTAATAATTGCATTACTTGTGGGAAGCAAATACCTCATAAGGATTTTCATTTGTACTGTATTCTTTGCCTAGGCCCAAATCATAACGTGCCTTGTTGGTTTTGTGCTAGATTTAACCAACGCAGTATTAAGCGTCGGTATAGTTTTGCTTCTAAATATTTTGGATCAAGATTTAATTACCCTGAAATGTCATCTGTTAGCAATCAGACTACTGGAGTTCACAAAAAACACAAAGAAAAAGAGAGACAGACCTTTGAGGTCCATAACCGATGACGAAGCTTCTCCTAAGCCAGTCACCGGTTCTCCGTTACTCAGTGAGGCGCTTTCACAGCCCCCAATACCCGCTACTTTTGAGTTGCAGGCCTCTACCAAGACCCATTCGAAGTCCGCTATGCCACAAGATTCTCAGAGTATTGAACCCGCGGATGTCTCTCTCTTGGATGGGTCTGGAGCCACTGAGCAGGCACCGGCTTCTGAGGGTGATGTTCTTCATCTCACATTGCTGCAGTCCTAACACTTGGGTAGTCCGCTGTCCACGGTCGGCCCGAATATCAAAGTATAAGGCTGACGTCGGTCAGGGCGCATTTAACTGACGTCAGGATGTCAGGGTACAAATGCGCATGACCGGCGTCATATCCTCAGTCTTTTTTGCCGCATGGTCCGATGCAGAAGCAGCATTGCAAGTGCCGGTTGGCGTTCTGAGATTTTTCTATTTAGAAGTTTCAGACCGAGTTCAAAGTTGGCTAAGTACCCCGTTGGGGAATATTTTTGTTTTTTCTTGCCTCAGTCATTTACCGGATGTCAGAAAAAGTTAATTGCATTTCTTGTGGGAAACAGATACCGCATAGAGATTATCATACTTTGTGTATTCCTTGCTTAGGGCCTGAGCACGACGTTGTTGGCTGTCGCTCTTGTGCTAGATTTAATAAACGCACTATAAAGAGAAGGTTGGATTGTGCTAGGTTAGTCTTTGGGAAGCGGTGCAATTATAAAATGCTGTCGGATGCTCCGACGCCCGCTTCCTCGAAGAAGCGCAAGGACAAGACAGTTAAGCCTAGGCTGGAAGAACCGTCTGTGCCGGACGCCAGTTCTTTAGAAGTGTCGGTGGAGCCGGTGGCTCCACCGGAGGTTTCTTTGTGTTCACAGAGTGAAACTTTATTGTTGCAAGATGTGGCCTCTCAGGAGGCAAGTCAGGCTGAGGGGGCTTCTCAGGTTACTATACTCCCCTCCCTTCCTAAGGTGGTTAGGCCCTCTCCTTCTGTTACTAAGGCTTCTCCCAGGGGCAGGCCAGGTTTGGCTTCAGTTGGTGTTACCCCTAGCTCTTCAGGTACTATGCCCAAGAAGCATATGCTTAAAATGGCAGAAGATTTGATTACTTTGATTAGGGGTTCTATGCCCCCTCCTGCTAAGAGACCTAGGGTGGAGCCTGACCTGGGGGGTTTTGAGCAAGCTTCAGATGTTTCAGAGTCTTCGGCTGAAGACTTTCAGGAGTACTCTCCTTATTCTGATTCTGATGTGGATGATTCTACTCCTTCTGCTACTCCTCCTGAGGTTTTTTCTTTTTCAGAAACTCTTCATTCCATGAGGGAGCATTTTAAGTGGGAAGGTCAGGACTTCTCTGATTCCAGGAAAAGGCTTAGGGAATTTCTGTTTTTACCCCAGCATAGGCCTTTGGCTATACCTCCTGTTTTGGATGTAGTGGAAGATGTTTTTACGGAGGCTTCTCTTAATCCTGATTCTTTGCCTCCTGCTCCTGTTAAGCCGGATAGGTATTACAGGGTGCCTGACGTTCACAAGTATCTTTTTAAAAGTCCTAGGGCAGACCCAGAAACTGTTAGCCAGGGGCCTAAGGATGTTAAGGCTTCTGTTGTTAAGAATCCGGTTCCTACAGATAAGGAGGCTAGGGCCTTGGATAGATGGGGAAAGAAAGTTTATACTTCTTCCACTCTTGCTATAAGGGCTCTGAATTGCCAGTTTCACATGTTGAAATACCAAAACTATCTCCTTTCACAATTGAAGTCTAAGGTTGATGCTCTGGCAGTTGGTATTGATTGTAAAGAGTTGCAAGATTTAGTCCATGTTTCTGAACAGGTGGGTAAGCATTCTTTGCAATGTGGTTTTGATGCTGTACAGGCCCCGCCTAGGGTGGCTGCCACTGGGACTGTTCTTCGCAGGCACGCCTGGCTGAGGGATCAGAATTTGTCTGAACATGTTAAAACAAGGATTTTAGATGCTCCTTTACAATCTGACGTGTTGTTTGGACCTCCTGTTGAGACAGTCTTAAAGAAAATGGAAGACAAGGCTAAGTCTATGCAGACTGTTAAAGATTTTTTTTGCAAGTCCAGCCTCCTAAGTTTAGTAGAAATTGGCCTACTAAGGGGTGGACTTATCCTTCTTATGATTCCCAGTCTAGGGGTAAATCTAGACGTGGTAAGGGCAGAGCTCAGGGCTCTTTCCGGCCTAGAACAGGAGTTCTCCTGCACAGGCTTCGGGTGAGGGCAGGGGTCAGTCCTTTCATAAACAGACCCAATGACCTACCTTTTCAGCTGCCAGAGCCTGCTCGTCTGGCAGCACCTTTGGGAGGAAGGTTGGCACTCTTCAAAGAAAATTGGAATTTAATTACCCAGGACAGATGGGTATTGGATATCATACACCACGGCTACAGGTTTTATTTCCATACCTTGCCTCCTTTCAAAGGCATGCCAGACGTTCCTCCTCAACAAAGAATAGAGGCTCACAAACAGGTTTCTCTGTTGCTCCAACTAGGGGCCATACAGCCGGTCCCTCTGCCAGAGGTGGGCCTAGGATTTTATTCTCGCCTGTTCCTAGTACCAAAGAAGGGGAACACGTGGAGACCAATTTTGGATTTATCTATCCTCAACACTTATCTGGACATTCCCAAGTTCAAAATGTTGACGTTGCAGCAGCTTTTACCTCTGCTGGGCAAAGATCATTGGATGGTGACTTTGGATCTCAAGGAGGCTTACCTTCATGTTCCTATCAGACTCAGTTGCAGAAAGTATCTGCGTTTTCGAGCTGGGACTTCTCACTATCAGTTCTCTGCATTGCCCTTTGGCTTATCTACTGCGCCCAGAGTGTTCACGAAAGTTCTGGCTCCAGTGATAGCTTTCTTCAGACTAAAAGGGATACAGATCTATCCTTATTTGGACGACTGCCTGATTCTGGCTCAAGGAAGGGAAGAGCTTCTTCGTCATTTGGAGTATGTGATAGCAGTGCTAAGATGCCTAGGGTATTCTGTGAACGAAATAAAGTCCAGTCTAGTACCCCCTCAAGACATGTGCTTTCTGGGTGTGAGACTGAATACAGCAGCCCAGATGGCCTTTTAACCCCGGACAAACAAAAGAGTCTATCCCTTTACTTCCATCAACTATCTCATCAGTCCGGCTTACTGCAAGGACAGTCCTTCAAGCCTTAGGGTTCATGGCATCTTGTATTCTGGTGCTTCCCAATGCCAAACTGCATATGAGGAAGCTACAATGGTATCTCAAAATGTATGGACACAGCACTGCCAGGATCTGACACTGTCATTCCAATAATACCTTGCATTCAGAAGGAATTTTGTGGTGGGCTCAGGAATGTCACCTAAACAAGGGACTCTCTGTGACCCGGCCAGAGGCAAGTCAGATTTTAACGACAGATGCCTCAGACAAAGCTTGGGGAGCTCATCTGAATGGAAAATGGATACAAAACAAGTGGCCTGTCAGACTACAACATCTACATATCAACATGAAGGAGATGTTAGCAGTCCAGTTTGCATTACTAGCTTTCAAGGAATTCCTTCTTCCAGGACAGGTGTTGATTCTAACAGACAACACAACTGTCATGTGGTACATCAACAAGCAAGGGGGAACGCATTCTTATCCTCTATGCAGGCAAACAATGATTTTGTGGGAGACTGCTCTCAGTTTACAGCTCAATCTTCAGGCAAGGTTTCTGCCAGGAGCACAGAACTCCTTAGCAGATGTGTTGAGCAGAAATTATGGATCCCCACGGTGGAAATTGGATCCTCATGTATTTCAGAAATTGACAGTGTCATGGGGAACTCCAGACATAGATCTGTTCGCTTCTCCACTGAACCATCAGCTGCCAAAGTTTTGCACAAAAAGGTTTCATCCCACAGCTTGGAAAGTGGATGCTCTTTCTTTCAATTGGAGCAATCTTCATGTGTATGCCTTTCCACCTCTGCCTCTCCTCCCAAAGGTACTTGAAGGTCAGACAGGACATGCCAAGGATGATTTTAATAGCTCCAGATTGGCCTCGACAGCACTGGTACCCATTACTGAGAAGTCTAGTACGGAAGCCTCCATGGCCTTTACCTTCGATTCCACACCTGTTGTCACAGGAAGACAGCCATTTGCTCAATGTCAAACTTCACTCTCTTCACCTAACAGCCTGACATATTCTGTTTTGAACCATAAAGGGTCTCACCTTCCACAACAAGTTTTGAATGTGATTTTGGAAGCTAGACGGCCTAGTACAAGGAAAGTGTACGCAGATAAATGGAAGAGATTTTTATTTTGGAGTGCAGCAAAGGATTTTGATGTTTCTGAGCCTAATTTAAGTGTGGCTCTTCAATATCTTACTGAGTTACTGGACAAAGGTTTGTCCTTCTCTTCTATTAAGGTTCATGCTGCAGCAATTTCTGCTCACTATGATTGCGACCCACCATTGTTTTCTCATCCTTTGTTCAAGCAATTTCTTAGAGGGGCAAAGAATATCAGACCCCCACGAAGAGCTCCTACTCCTGCTTGGGATCTCAATTTTGTGTTGGAGAAACTCACTCTACAACCTTTTGAGCCTGCAGCTACTGCTGAGTTGAAATATTTATCATGGAAGCCCCCCCCCCCCCCCCCCCCCCCCCCCCCCCCCCCCCCCCCCCCCCCCCCCCCCCCGCCCCCCCCCCCCCCCCCCCCCCCCCCCCCCCCCCCCCCCCCCCCCCCTCCCCCCCCCCGCCCCCCCCCCCCCCCCCCCACCCCCCCCCCCCCCCACCTCCCCCCCCCCCCCCCAGCCCCCCCCCCCCCCCCCCCCCCCCCCCCCCCCCCCCCCCCCCCCCCCCCCCCCCCCCCCCCCTTTTTTTTTTTTTTTTTTTTTTTTTTTTTTTTTTTTTTCTTTTTTTTTTTTTTTTTTTTTTTTTTTTTTTTTTTTTTTTTTTTTTTTTTTTTTTTTTTTTTTTTTTTTTTTTTTTTTTTTTTTTTTTTTTTTTTTTTTTTTTTTTTTTTTTTTTTTTTTTTTTTTTTTTTTTTTTTTTTTTTTTTTTTTTTTTTTTTTTTTTTTTTTTTTTTTTTTTTTTTTTTTTTTTTTTTTTTTTTTTTTTTTTTTTTTTTTTTTTTTTTTTTTTTTTTTTTTTTTTTTTTTTTTTTTTTTTTTTTTTTTTTTTTTTTTTTTTTTTTTTTTTTTTCTACTCCTTCTGCTTCTCCTCCTGAGGATTTTTCATTTTCAGAGACTCTTCATTCCATGAGGGAGCATTTTAAATGGGAAGGTCAGGATTTCTCTGATTCAGGAAAAGGCTTAGCATATTTTTGTTTCTACCCCAGCATAGGCCTTTAGCTATACCTCCGGTTCTAGATGTGGTGGAGGATGTTTTTGCAGAGGCTTCTCTGAACCCTGATTCTTTGCCTCCTGCTCCAGTTAAACCGGATAGATATTATAGGGTGCCTGAAGATCATAAGTATCTTTTAAGAGTCCTAGGGCAGACCCAGAAACTGTTTCACATGGGCCTAAAGGTGTTAAGGCTTCTGTTGTTAAAAATCCTGTTCCTCCAGATAAAGAGGCAAGGGCTTTGGATAGATGGGGAAAGAAAGTGTATACTTCTTCCACTTTGGCCATGAGAGCTTTGAATTGCCAGTTTCACATGTTGAAATACCAAAATTATCTCCTTTCACAATTAAAGTCTAAGGTAGATGCTTTGGCGGAAGGTATTGAGTGTAAAGAGTTGCAGGATTTAGTTCATGTTTCTGAACAGGTGGGTAAGCATTCTTTGCAATGTGGTTTTGATGCTGTGCAGGCCTCTTGAGGGTGGCTGCCACTGGTGTTCTTCGCAGGCACGCCTGGTTGAGGATCAGAATTTAGCTGAGCATGTGAAGACAAGGATTTTAGATGCTCCTTTACAATCTGATGTGTTGTTTGGTTCGCCTGTGGAAGCAGTTCTAAAGAAAATGGAAGACAAGGCTAAGTCTATGCAGACTGTTAAAGATTTTTGCAGGTTCAGCCTCGAAGTTTAGTAGAAATTGGCCTACCAAGGGGTGGACATATCCTGCTTATGATTCCCAGTCTAGGGGTAGGTCTAGACGTGGTAGGGGCAGAGCTCAAGGTTCTTTAGGCCTAGAACAGGGAGTTCCCCTGCTCAGTCTTCTGGTGAGGGCAGGGGTCAGTCCTTTCGTAAACAGACCCAATGACCTGCCTTTTCAGCTGCCAGAATCTTCTCGCCTGGCAGCACCTTTGGGAGGAAGGTTGGCACTTTTCAAAGAAAACTGGAGTTTAATTACCCAAGACAGATGGGTATTGGATATCATTCACCACGGTTACAGGTTTTATTTCCATACCTTGCCTCCTTTCAAAGGCATGCCAGACATTCCTCCTCAACAAAGGAAAGAGGCTCACAAGCAAATTTCTCTGTTGCTCCAAATAGGGGCCATTCAGCCGGTTCCTGTGCCAGAAAGGGGCCTAGGATTTTATTCTCGCCTGTTCCTAGTACCAAAAAGGGGAACACGTGGAGACCAATTTTGGATCTGTCTATCCTCAACACTTATCTGGACATTCCCAAGTTCAAAATGTTGACGTTACAACAGCTTTTACCTCTGCTGGGTAAAGATCACTGGATGGTAACTTTGGATCTCAAGGAAGCTTACCTTCATGTTCCTATCAGACTAATTTGCAGGAAGTATCTGCGTTTCGAGCTGGGAATTCTCATTATCAGTTCTCTGCATTGCCCTTTGGCTTATCTACTGCCCAGAGTATTCACAAAGGTTCTGGCTCCAGTGATAGCTTTCTTCAGGCTGAAAGGAATACAAATCTATCCTTATTTGGACGATTGCCTGATTCTGGCTCAAGGAAGGGGCGCTTCTTCAGCATTTGGAATATGTGATAGCAGTGCTAAGATGCCTAGGGTATTCTGTGAGCGAAATAAAGTCCAGTCTAGTACCCTCTCAAGACATGTGCTTTCTGGGTGTGAGACTGAATACAGCAACCCAGATGGCCTTTTAACCCCGGACAAACAAAAGAATCTTTCTCTTTACTTCCATCAACTGTCTCATCAGTCGGGGCTGACTGCAAGGACAGTCCTTCAAGCCTTAGGGTTCATGGCATCTTGTATTATGGTACTTCCCAATGCCAAACTGCATATGAGGAAGCTACAATGGTATCTCAAAAATGTATGGACACAGCACTGCCAGGATTTGGACACTGTCATTCAAATAATACCTTGCATTCAAAAGGAATTTTTGTGGTGGGCTCAGGAATGTCACCTAAACAAGGGACTCTCTGTGACCCAGCCAGAGGCGAAGTCAGATTCTAACGACAGATGCCTCAGACACAGCTTGGGAGCTCATCTGAATGGAAAGTGGATACAAGACAAGTGGCCTGCCAGACTGCAGCATCTACATATCAACATGAAGGAGATGTTAGCAGTCCAGTTTGCATTACTGGCTTTCAAGGATTTACTTCTTCCAGGGCAGGTGTTGATTCTAACAGACAACACAACTGTCATGTGGTACATCAACAAACAAGGGGAACACATTCTTATCCTCTATGCAGGCAAGCAATGATTTTGTGGGAGACTGCGTTAAGCTTGCAACTGAATCTTCAAGCAAGGTTTCTGCCAGGAGCACAGAACTCCTTAGCAGATGTGTTAAGCAGGCAAATCATGGATCCCCACGAGTGGAAACTGGATCTTCATGTATTTCAGACATTGACAGTGTCATGGGGAACTCCAGACATAGATCTGTTCACTTCTCCACTAAACCACCAGCTGCCAAAGTTTTGCGAAAGGTTTCATCACACAGCCTGGAAAGTGGATGCTCTTTCTTTCAGTTGGAAAAATCTTCATGTGTATGCCTTTCCACCTCTGCCTCTCCTCCCAAAGGTACTCCTAAAGGTCAGACAAGACAAGCCAAGGATGATTTTAATAGCTCCAGATTGGCCTCGGCAGCACTGGTACCCATTGCTGAGGAGTCTGGTAAAGAAGCCTCCATGGCCCTTACCTTTGATTCCACACCTATTGTCTCAGAAGGACGGGCATCTACTCAATGTCAAGCTTCACTCTCTTCATCTAACAGCCTGGCATATTCTGTTTTGAACCATAGCAGGTCTCAGCTTCCTCAACAAGTTTTGAATGTGATTATGGAAGCCAGAAGACCTAGTACAAGGAAAGTGTATGCATGGAAAATGGAAGAGATTTTTATTTTGGTGTGCAGCAAAGGATTTGGATGTTTCTGAGCCAAATTTGAGTGTGGCTCTTCAATATCTTACTGAGTTATTGGACAAAGGTTTGTCTTTCTCTTCCATTAAGATTCATGCTGCAGCAATTTCAGCTCACTATGATTGTGACCCACCATTGTTTTCTCATCCTTTGTTCAAGCAATTTCTTAGAGGGGCAAAGAATATAAGACCCCCACGTAGAGCTCCTACTCCTGCTTGGGACTTCAATTTTGTGTTGGAGAAACTCACTCTACAGCCTTTTGAGCCTGCAGCTACTGCTGAATTGAAATATTTGTCATGGAAGACTGCTTTTTTGTTAGCCATTACCTCTGCAAGAAGGGTGTCTGAATTGCAGGCCCTTATGGCGGTTGAGCCTTTCCTGATTTTTCATAAGGATAGGGTATCTTTACGTACTAATCCTTCCTTTATGCCTAAAGTGGTTTCTAGTGTGGCTTTAAACCAAACTATTCATTTGCCTACCTTTTATGCAAATCCCCTAAATAAGGGGGAAAAGATTTTGCACACTTTAGATGTACACAGGCAATTACGTTATTATTTAAGCAGGACTAAGGATTTTAGGCAGTCTCAGCAGTTTGTTTCTTTTGCTTTGAGTTCTCAGGGTAAGCCTGTGTCAAAACAAACTATTTCTAAGTGGATTGGGTTTTGCATTACTTTCTGTTACTCCCATCATGGCAAGGAGATTCCAGCTGGGATTAGGCCTCATTCCACTAGGGCTACTGCCATTCAACAGCATTTCTAAGGGGGGTGGCAACTAAGGATATTTTGGAGGCAGCTACTTGGAGTTCAGTGCATACCTTCTCTAAGCATTACCACCTTCCTCTCTACTCTAAATCTAGGGCTGGTTTTGCCACTGCTATTTTACAGGGCATGTTGTCAGCTCCTGCTTCTTTATGATTTGCCATCCTCCCTTACCTCTGCTTTGGGATTCTACCCAAGTGTTAGGACTGCAGCAATGTGAGATGAAGAACATAGTACAGTTTTGTACCTACCATAAATGTAGATGTTCGAAGATCCACATTGCTGCAGTCCAATTTACCCTCCCTCCTTCCCCTCTGTGTTTAGGGGTGGTTGTGTGGGTGGGATTGTACCTTTCTGACTTTGTATATATTGTTCATATATTTGGTACAGGGGTGTTTGGTGTGTTGTTGTTTTTTGGTTTGGCCTTATCTTTTTTAGGGTCTTCTGACATCTGGGGCAAGAAAAGACTGAGGAAATGACGTCGGTCATGCGCATTTGTACCCTGACGTCCTGACGTCAGACTAATGCGCCTTGACCGACGTCAGCCTTATACTTTGGTATTCGGGCCGACTGGGACAACGGACTACCCCAAGTGTTAGGACTGCAGCAATGTGGATCTTCGAACATCTACATTTATGGTAGGTACAAAACTGTACTTTATGTCCCTCATGGATATGGGGGCTATTCAACCAGTATCAGAAAAGGAAACAATACAAGGTTTTTATTCAAGGCTTTTCCTGATACATAGAAAAGACAATTTTTTGTGTCCAGTACTGGATTTATCGATTTTGAACACATTCCTGGACATTCCAAAATTCAAAATGCTGACTTTAGAATAGCTACTGCCTATGCTGGGCAGGAACGCTTGGTTAGTGACTCTAGACTTGAGGCATACCTGCATATCCCAGTAAGGGAATCATGTAGACGATACCTCCACTTCAAGGCAGGTTTTTTGCATTATCAATTCTCTGCACTGCCCTTTGGCTTATCTACTGCGCCCAGGGTCTTTACAAAGTGCCTGGCACCAGTAATTGCATACTGCAGACAAAGAAGCATACAAATTTATCCTTATCTGGACAACTGTCTCATTCAAACAGAGGACAAGGGCACTCTTCTTCAACATCTAGCATTTGTAAAAAGGCTTCTAACATGCCTTGGGTACACAATAAACGAAAAGAAATCCCAGCTGGTACCCTCTCAAATAATTACATTCCTGGGTGCAAGCTTGAATACAACTGCCCAGTTGGCTTACCTTAAGAGAGACTGCATATGAGGAAACTTCAGTGGTACCTAAAAAGTTTATGGAGCCAACATTGTCACAGTCTGGAAACAATGAATCTGAAGTAGGCAGACTTCATTTGTCTGCAACCTGTGTGTATCGGATCCGACTTCGGATCCGAGCCGGCATTTCAAAAGCTTAGGATCCGAGCTCCTAGCTCCTCCCTCTACCCATAATCCCCTGCCAAGCCCTAACTGACCTCAGATTTCGTTTGCCGCGTTTCAAGTTGCAGCGGACTCCTTGAGCTCCTGGTTAAGATAAGAGTTTTTGACTGAAAAACTTTAAAATTTTAATCTTTAGTTAATTTGTGTGTATGTGTTAGGCTTTCCTCTCTTTACCTTGCTAATTTTTTCACGGGTTTTGCGTAGTTTGTGTGTTTGTTCTTTAGCTGTGTGTGTTAGGCCTGTTAGGGCTTAGGATGTCAGAAGCCCATAAGGCAGTGTTTTCTAAATGTACCGAGTGTGGCCACAAGCTGTCCCCAGCGGATGGCCACACTGCAAGAATGCATCTTGGGGGTTGAACACCTGTCATCTGGTTGTACCATATGTGCAGGGTTCAACCCCCGAGCTTTAAGGGAGCGGAGGTCGAAGCTTGTTCTGGCGGGACTTCTCCCTCCAGATGCGGCTCCGGCCTCTGCCCCTACTAGCCAGCAGCCTTCCGTGGGTGCTGCGGTCTCCCCTCCCCCGGCAGGGACTCAACCTCCTACCAAAAAGCCGGAGGAGAGGGAGACTATAAGGGAGAAAGAGAAGGAGAGACGCAAGGAGAGGTACCACAAACGGAGAGCCGAGGCCTCAAGCTCGGCTCCTCCGTCTAAGAGGGCCTCTCCTGTGTCTTCTAGATCTCCTCCTCCTCGGCTCCACTCCCCTCGGTTCTCTTCTGGGCCTGAGGAGGAGGAGGCTAGCCCTTCAGTGAGGTCCCCGAGGCGGCTCTCTAGGTCCACTTCGGTGGCCTCATCTAGATCCACCTTTTCAATGTCCGAAGCAGACATGGACCGGATGATGAGGCGTTTCATCCAGGCCCAGATGCAAATGGGAGTGCTCTTAGCCCCCATCCGGGAGGCCGACCCTTTTGCCCCTTGGCTCCTTCTCCGACCCACATCCCGGGTTGGAGCTGTCGTGCCGGGCAGAGTGGGATCCGGGGGTGGGCCGGATCCGACAGGTCGGCGTACCTCTGATCCGACCCATCCCTTGAGTGCTTGGTGCCGGACCCGACCTCGGAGCCGAGGCGAGCCTCGGATCGAGGGAGCTGGTGTGTCTTCCACTCCCTCTAAGTCGGGCGCACGGTCTCTCGGATCAGACGGTTTCGGCTCCGACTCCGGTCCGTGCGTCGGATCCGAGTGGGGGTCGGCTCTCGGGGCTTAGCGAAGCCGGCTCCCCCTTGGCCTTCGACTTAGTGGAAAGGGTGCTGTTGAGGACTACCGGACCCCCGGTCCCTGCCACGGCTCCACCCCGCACTCCCTTGCAGCTGGGCCAGGCTCCCATCAGCCGGTCCCAGGGACAGCCCGCCTCGATGTCCCAAGTAGTTCCCTTGGAACATCTGGCTGCTGAAGAGGACTCCTCGGACAGTCCCCCCGAGGAAGTGCCTCGGAAGCGTAAGTGCAAAAGGAGGCACGTGGACTCCCCGGAGTCCATTACGAAGACACAGACTTGGATGAAGGGGAGGGCTCCCAAGATCACCCGGAAGACGTCTCCTTTGGAGACATTATGGAGATGTTAAGGATCGGGGGTGGTCTGCCCCAAGGCCTCCTCAGGCGAGTCTGTGTTCTTGGAGGCATTCGAGTCGGGTCCATCTACCTCTTGGGTGTCCCCTCCTGCCGATCCTCTGGTGGACCTTATATCCACCAGAGCATGGAAGGATCCGGACACCGTTGAGCCTGTACCCAAGCGTCCGGACCGTATCCTGAGCCCCTCGGCGGACCGCACTCACTGGAGCAAGGGCCCCCCGGTAGATGCCATGATGATGGCTGCAGCCACAAAGAGGGAGTTAGCCCAGGAGAGTCCCTCTATGCATCCCCCGAGCAAAGAGTCCCGCTCGATGGATCGCATTGGGAAGCGAGTTTTTAGTTCAGCAACCTTCTCTTTGAGAGCGCTGAACTACATGGCACATGTTATCAGGATGCAATGGGACCTGATTAAGGAGTACGCTGCATCCCCCCCAGAGTCCATGTCGGGTGAGGACAAACACGTGTACTCCACCTGTATGGCCATTCTTAGAGCAGTTTCCAATACTTCTATGCGGCTACTTTCTCACGCTACTGAGGGAGCCGCTAGAGCTAGCGGAGCGGGCCTAGTCATGAGGCGTCAGGCCTGGCTCCGCCACTGTGATTTCGCAGAGCCCTTCAAAGCGACCTTCGCGAATGCCCCCTTTGATGGTTCTACCTTGTTTGGCAAAACTGTTCGCGAAACGTTAGTCCAGAGCGAGAAGGACGGGAAGACGCTGTCTGCCATCGGAGTCCGCTTCTCAGCTCTCCAGAGGTCCTTCTCGAAGAACCAAAAGGGACAGAAGAAGATGTGGTTCCGGAAATCGCAGCAGTCCCAGCCTGCTCCGGACAACCAGTCCTTCTGTGGCAGAGGAGGACAGGGAGGTTGCCGTCCTAGAGGCAGAGGGGCTCCTAGGAACTTTGGGTCCAGAGAACCTTTCTCTGAGAGATCCACGCAACAGCCTTGAAGGGTTGCCCGGCTGTCCATCTCTGGAGGCAGTCGGGGGGGGCGGTTTTCGAAGCACCTGACATCTTGGGAGTCAATCACGTCAGACCGTTGGGTGCTTCGTATAATATCCAGAGGTTATGCTATTCCCCTGTGCAAAATCCCCAGATCCTGAAGCCTCCCCGATGTACCACCCGACCAAAGGGAGGCAGCAGCTGTCGAAATCGCACAGCTGTTAGAAAAAAGAGCCATCCAGCACGTCCCCCCGAGATCAGACCGGATCAGGGTTTTACTCCAGGTTCTTTTTGGTGCCAAAGAAAACAGGGGACTTAAGACCGATCTTAGACCTTTCCCTACTGAACCTGTCTGTAACCAAGCAGAAATTCCGGATGGTCACTCTTCAATCTATCCTCTCCCTCTTGCGGGAGAACGATTGGATGTGCTCTATCGATCTCAAGGACGCGTACTACCACATTCGAATGGACAGACGGTCCAGGAGGTTCCTTCGCTTCCGGCTAGGAGCCAATCACTACCAGTTCAGAGTCCTTCCCTTTGGTCTCACCTCTGCCCCCAGGGTGTTCACCAAGGTACTAGCAGTGGTAGCGGCCCACCTGAGACTCCAGGGAATACAGGTCTTTCTGTACCTGGACGATTGGCTCCTCACGGCATCATCGAGGCATCTACTGTGCTCAGCCCGGGACTATTTCCTCCAAATAGCCCCGAAGCTGGGCATCACCATAAACAAGAAAAAATCTTTACTAGTCCCCACGCAACTTATAGATTTCATAGGAGGAAGATTGGACACAAGGTCTATGCGGGCCTTTCTCACTCCGGATAGACTCGCCAACCTGAGGTGTCATACCATGGCAATCTTGCAACCGTCTCCGTCGGCAGCTTCGGTCCTGAGGGCCCTGGGTTCAATGGCGGCAGCTATCCCACTTCTTCTTCATGCTCACTTGCACATGCGGATCCTCCAGTGGACCCTACAGGTCCAGTGGTCTCCGCTGTATTCTCCACTCAACAGCCCGATTGCCATCAGCAAAGCATGCAAGGACTCCCTTTTTTGGTGGCTCCAGTCAATGGAACTCCTAGCAGGGAGACCCTTTTGTGCAACATTTCCCCTAGCCACGGTGACCACGGACGCTTCTCGCCTCGGGTGGGGGGGGCATTCTGCGGGCAAGATTGTTCAAGGCACCTGGAACAGTTCAGAGACCTCGTTGCATATAAATGTCCTGGAGATGAGGGCGGTGCTCTTGGCGTTGCAAGCACTTCACAGCCTTCTACCTGCAGGCACGATTGCTATCCAGACGGACAACATGGCGGTAGTCTGGTACATCAACAAACAGGGGGGGAACCAGGTCCTATCCCCTTTGTCGAGAGGCCATGAGAGTCTGGGAATGGGCAATCTCCACCAACCGCTTTCTTGTAGCAACGCACATTCCGGGGAAAGCCAACATCCTAGTGGACAAGCTCAGTCACACCATTCTTTCTCCTCACGAATGGTCTCTCAATCCTCTGGTAGCGAAGAAGATTTTTGCCGCCTGGGGGCAACCTTGTTGCGATCTTTTTGCTTCTCACTCAAACGCCAAATGCGACAGTTTCTTCGCTCTGCTTCCCCCACCTGGGGAATCCCCGAGAGACGCTCTGGTGCATGCTTGGCCCCCCGGTCTCCTTTATGCTTATCCTCCACCACCTCTAATGCAGAGGCTCTTACAGAAAGCCAACAGTTTGGGGAGCAAAATGATTCTCATTGCCCCGTTCTGGCCTCGTCAACCTTGGTTCCCTTATGTGTGGTCTCACAGAGTGAATCCGCCCTGGATTTTGGATCCCATTCCAGATCTCATTTCCCATCCTCAAGGACTTCTGATTCCGAACCTCCACACCTTGAGATTGACAGCCTGGCTGCTCCAGTTCCATCCCTGATTAGGACTCCCGGTATCTCGTCACCTGTTAAAGCTATTTTAGTGGCAGCTCATAAACCTTCCACTAGGAAGATTTATCGGAGCAAATGGAATCGATTCTCTATTTGGGCAAATCAGAACAATATTGATCCTTTTTCCGCACCACTGTCGGCGGTACTGGATTTCTTAATGAACCTCTTCCATCAGGGAGCCAGTTCTTCCACGGTAAAAGTGCAAATGGCAGCTATTTCCCATTATCATGTGGATCATGAGTCAACACCCTTCATGACGGCAAAAATTTGCAAGGCCTTTTTGAAAGGTGGTTTTTTTTTGAGACCTCCGGTCAAGGAAATTGTGCCACCTTGCGATTTATCCTTAGTTCTACAAGCACTTACTGCTCCCCCCTTCGAACCTGCAGCATCTGTAGATCTGATGTACCTTTCGTGGAAGACTGCCTTCTTAGTAGCTATCACTTCAGCCAGAAGAGTGTCGGAGCTTCAGGCTCTTTGCGTTAAACCGCCTTACCTGTCCTTTTTTCCTGACAGGGTCTTCCTCAGGACCAATCCTTCTTTTCTCCCAAAAGTTTCTTCAGAAGCTAATATTAACCAATCAATCAACCTACCTGTGTTTTTCCCCAACTACAAAAACAAAGGAGAATATAAGCTGCATTTGTTGGATGTTCACAGACAGTTGCGATTTTATATTCACAGAACGGCTGGTCATAGGCAATCAGATCAACTGTTCGTCTCCTTTGCCAAATTTGCTATGGGTAAAGCAGTCTCTAAAGTCACACTTTCGAGATGGATTGCGAATTGTATTTTGCAGGCCTATAACACCTCAGGGAGGCCAGCTCCTCAGCGGGTTACAGCTCATACTACTAGGGCAGTTTCTATTTCGGCCGCTTTTAAATCCCGAGTGCCCTTGGATGACATCTGTGCAGCGGCCACTTGGGCCTCATCTCATACCTTCATTTCTCATTATAAAGTGGATGTTGTTTCCAGAGGGAGAGCATCCTTTGGCTCTGCGGTGCTCCGGAACATCCTTCCATGACGGCCACCCAAGATTTAGGTAGCTGGGGACTCTGTCCCACAGGTTGCAGACAAATGAAGTCTGCCTACTTCAGATTTAGAAGTTATGTACTCACCATAACGTTCCATCTGAGTAGGTGACTTCATTTGGATGCAACCATGCCCCCCCTCCATCCCCCTGACCTGCATAGAGTGAAATTTTGATCCTGTGTTCAGGTATTCTTTACCAATATTATAGGCAAACTCAATCTGAGGTCAGTTAGGGCTTGGCAGGGGATTATGGGTAGAGGGAGGAACTAGGAGCTCGGATCCTAAGCTTTTGAAATGCCGGCTCGGATCCGAAGTCGGATCCGATACCCACAGGTTGCATCCAAATGAAGTCACCTACTCAGATGGAACGTTATGGTGAGTACATTACTTCTAATTCCTCTCATTCCCTGCCTACAACAGGAGTTTCTTTGGTGGGCGGAGACATGTCACCAAAACAAGGGGCTGTCATTCACTCTACCCCCTGCCACCCAAACCCTAAATACAGACGCATCAGACTATGCTTGGCAGGGAGATGCATTCAGGGAAAGTGGAGCCCAAAACAAATGCATCTGCATATCAACCAGAAAGAGATGCTAGCTGTTCAGAATGCTCTGACAGCCTTCAAGGACTTACTTCATCCAGGACAACTACTGATAAAGACAGAAAACACCACGGTTATGTGGTACATAAACAAGCAGGGGGTACACATTCCTAGCCCCTTTGCAGACTAGCCATGGCATTGTGGAACACAGCTTTGACTTGGCAAATACATCTTCAAGCTCAATTCCTGCCAGGAAAACAAAATACCCTGGCAGACGACCTAAGCAGAAATCTTATGGACCCGCACAAATGGAAACTGGATCCACAAATCTTCAGCATGTTAACACAGAAATGGGGAAGCCCAGACATAGATCTATTTGCCTCTCCCCAAAATTGTCAGTTGGACAAATTCTGCAGAAGATTTCATCACAAAAATGCATGCAAAGTGGATGCCTTATCCTTCAGTTGGAAAAACCTATCAGTCTATGCCTTTCCCCCTCTTCTCTCCAAGATCTTACTAAATGTCAGACAGGAAAAGCCAAAAATGATCCTAGTTACTCCAGACTGGCCTCTCCAACACTGGTACCCACTTCTAAGGAATGTGTCTAAACTTCACCCTTGGTACTTGCCTCAAATACCTCATCTAGTGTCTCAGCAGAACAATCAAATTCTGCACACTCAGCTCCAAACTCTGAACCTTGCAGCATGGCTGATCATTTAATTATTCAAACAACACCTCTCAGTAAATCTGTGATGGATGTCATTTTGAAAGCCAGAAAGCCTAGTACTAGAAAATCTTATGCTGACAAATGGAAGAGATTCTGTGCTTGGAACCAAGCACAAGGAACAGATGCAGCAAAGCCCAATATTCCTCAGATTTTACAATATTTGACGGAGATGCTTGACAAGGGCCTATCTTTCTCTTCAATAAAAATCCATGCCTCTGCCATCTTGGCTCATTACAACACAGAGCCTCCCCTCTTTTCTCATCCTCTGTTTAAACAGTATCTTAGAGGGGCCAAAAATTTAAGGCCTCCCAGAAGATCACCAACTCCTGCATGGGACCTCAGTTTTGTGCTGGAAAAACTCACCCTGCCTCCTTTTGAACCAGCAGCTACTGCGGATATAAAATTTCTATCTTGGAAAACAGCTTTTTCTCTTGGCAGTCACATCAGCAAGAAGGGTTTCAGAACTACAGGCTCTCATGGCTGTGGAGCCTTTTATTACATTTTACCTGGATAGGGTGTCCCTCAGGACCAATCCTTTTTTTATGCCTAAGGTGGTATCTAGTGTGGCTCTTAATCAGACAATTCACCTGCCAACCATTTACCCAAATCCGCAGAACAAGGGGGAGCGGATTCTGCATTCATTGGACGTACACAGACAACTAGGATTCTACTTAAACAGGACCAAATTTCTAAGAAAGTCTGAGCAACTACTGGTAGCATTTGATGCAGGGTCAGAGGGAAGGCTATATCAGAGCAGACTATTTCTAAGTGGATAAGCCACTGAATTAGTTTCTGCTACTTGCATCATGGTAAACCTGTGCCCAAGGGGATCAGGTCTCATTCCACCAGAGCTGCCTCTACCTCAGCAGCTTTTCTCAGAGGGGTTCCAACTAAAGACATTCTAGAGACTGCTACTTGGAGTTCTCTTCATACCTTCATAAAGCATTATCATTTGCCTCTTCTCCAAATCCAGGGCAGGCTTTGCCACTGCAGTTCTGCAGGGCCTTATAGCCACTCCTAATGCTGTTTAGCTCCATCCTCCCATCCATAGCTTTGGGATTCTACCCAAATGTAATGACTGCAACAGTGAAACATGAAGAACATAGTACAGTTGTGTACACTTACCATAAATGTAGATGTTAGAGTGTATTCACTGTTGTAGTCCGGGTTACCCACCCATCCCCCTTTTCTATACCTTCTCTTCACTATATACTAAAGCCTTGGGGAGCACCTGACATCTGGGGCAAGAAAAACTGAATAAAATGGTGTCGACTGCATGTTTTATACCCCTGACGACCTGACATCATGGAAGAGAAGACAGCAACCGACGCAGGACCCAAGACTTTGTTATTCAAGCTGAACCTGCCAGCAGATTACCCGAATGTAATGACTGCAACAGTAAATACACTCGAACATCTACATTTATGGTAAGTGTACACAACTATACTTTTTAATATCTAATCTGTCCAGCACGTTTTGGGGCCAATCAATCACTCACTCCAAAACTGTAAGTTAGGACAGGAAAAGCAAGTTGGTTTATAGTTTGGATTTTGTTCCTGGACGTCAATGCTATTTTCAGGATTAATTTAAGTCTTCTAAAGAACTGCGCTTTACTGCCATACCTGTTCCTTTTAAAGCCCTTCTGGAAGGAAAAGGTGTAATTCTGGAGAGATGAGAAGGCCTACTGAGACCACACATCAGTGTCATTCTCTGGGAAAGACACTCTCCCATGACAACTCATAACATGATGTCATGCATCAACAAAGTAAGTATACTTGCCCACCATGCTTGCCATTTTTTTGAATGCTCTCACAGTTTAAATTTGAGCTTTGTAAAAGTCTGTAAGTTTGTTTACCTGTATGTTTTTCTGATGAAGAAATATTCAGTGTTGAAAGAGAATGTCAGGAAGAGGTTCCTGTGGAATTGTTAGGCAAGTCTCTTTCAGTGCTAAAAGAGTGGCCTGAGTTTTGATGTGTGAAACTTCATTTAAAGGAGAGACTGGAGTGATCCATCCTAGAAGCAAAGTATACATTGTCCATGGCATCACAGACTTTCTAGGACAGGAATCACTGTTTGTGTGAGAGGTGACAGTCCTCTTCCTTTCCTCTACATCTGTAAAGGATTTGAGGCCTCTGAGAGGTACACATTTACCTTTCAACCTAGTGTGTGCATTCCTGAATGGTTGAGGCACCATTTTCCCCTATCAACTTTGTTCTGTACTCTATCCTTTCAGTATGATTATGGAAAGTAGCCCCTTTGAGTTTTTTGGTTGGAGACCTGAGATACTGAGGGCTGAAGCTTTGCCTCCAGGGGCTCCAGTCTGGCCCATATAGGCTGGTCATTTCTTGATGAGGAGGAGGGGCTTTTGGGCAAAACAAGTCTAGGGGCTGTGTAGCACGCAGCCACGAGTGATCAAGCATTTTGACCCTTGGGTGAGAGCTAAAGTTGCAGGTGTAGGATTTAATTTGTAAGGTCATCTGTCCGTTGCCATCACCAGATCCAGTACAGGCTTTTACCCATGCCTCATTTTCTGATTGGACTTTCACACAAACTGTGATATAATTCTGGTTTCAGAGAGACTGCAGGTATTGTGACTTCCTTCTCATCTGGCTGCTCCCAAATTTGGGTTTTAAAATTGATGAAACTTCAAAATCCCCAGGGTTCTCTTATCACCTCATGGAATGATGCCTCTTATCAGTGAGGCCTTGTGTCACAGAGAGCCATGCTTGGTCTCTAATCCTTTCTATAGAATGTGCCTTTTCTACAAGGTTGGGGACACTCTCTGTTGCAACAACCTAGAGGATGGCTAGTGCCTTGCATCATCTCCTAGCCGATGGTCTCGGTAGGCCGTCTTGTCTCTCCAGAATTACAGCTTTTCCTTCCAGAAGGGCTTTAAAAGGAACAGGTATGGCAGTAAGGTGCAGTTCTTTGCCGCATTGGGATTAGGGTATTCAGTTATGGGTTTCATCTTTAGGGCTTCAGCCATTCCTATTACTGTATGCTGGGATCACTTAAGGCCTTCCAAGTCTGGGATTAGGGAAAGTCTTGCTTTGACCCTGTCCACAGATGTGCTGATACAGCCCTATGTGAGCCTTTCCTTTTTGCCAAACGTGGATGCTGTGGCAAGGATGAAAGGCATACTGGTGTACCTGCAAAGGATGGCTTGGATGAGGTGATTCCCACTGGAAGATGAGCTAGACCGCCTTCTGCTTGTTGCTCCTTTGAGATTGCAGTTCTTGTTCAGTGCTTTTTTAGGAAGTGAGTGCTCACCCTGTTTGCCAAGAGGTGACTGTCTAACTGCATCCTTGCTTGTCAAGTAGAAGAAAATGATCCTGCAAAAGTCCTTTTTGCAAAACCAAGCAGCCCTTGCTTTTCTCTTCCTTTCCACCATCTGGACTTCATGTTCTTGGCCTGGCTTCCGTCTATGGTCTAGGATCACCTTGTTTCAGTTACTGTGCATTACTTTGACTTGTTTGATCCCTTCTTCTGCTGATACCTTCCTTTTTCTTCTCCCCCTGCAGTCTATCATCTGCAGTGGAAGCTCATACTCCATTACCTGGTGAGCAGTGGAGGCTGTTCCCTTTACTCTAGAATGCAATATCCTCTTCCTTCAGACTGTGATGATCTTAGCTCAGTCCTTCTGTTAGGGCCCCTTTCTCTTCTCAGAGTGAATGGAATTGCTGTAATATTTACCTCCATTTTGTAACATTCCATTCCATTATATAAGCTTGACTGCAGGAGGAGACAGTAAGCTTGTCCAGTTTGCCCTCTAATTGCATTTAGCATTTTATATCCCCTACATCCCAGCAAGCCTGGGTCACCCAATGGGTAAGGCATTGGCCTCTTAAGCCAGGGATTGTGGGTTTGAGTCCCTTCTGGGATGACATAATCTGTAGAGGCAGTCTGTGATGATCACTGATTCATTCTGCCAACAGTGACCATCTCACCTTGGTCAACTAGGGAACAAGGGTATTACATGGCTAGGCTTGTTAAGACATTAGGGCCATTAGCCTAGTAACCTCCTATAAACCTGTGAACATCCCTTCCTTAACCTTCTCCCTTTTCCCACATGGCTGGTGCCCTCTTGAAAGTCTGTGTGGATACCCTCTCCCCAAGCCATTCTGGCAGTGTGTTCCATAAGTCCACAAACCCCTCTTTGAAATAATTTTTTTGAAGATTCAACGTGAAGTAACTTCACTGTGTCCTCTGTCCCCAACATCCTTCCTGTTAAGGATTAACCCCCTTCACATCTCCTTTGTATAGTGACTGTATCCTGTCCCAACTTGCTATTGTGGCCTTTAGTGAAAAGAGCTTTGTCTCCTTTAATTTCTGGTTATGTCCTTTTCCTCCATCCCACTTCCTTTATGGTGGCTTTTCTTTGGGGTCCTTTCAGCAGCCTTATGTCCCTTTTCTGGAATAGCCTTTAGAACTGTATGCATTATTCAGTGTGTGGTTTAATTAGAACCTTGTAGAATAGGAGCATTGTCTCTGTCTACTTCTGGAGTCCGTCCTCTTGAGTAGTCACCATACACTGTAGTACTGCTGCTGCTGCCGCCATTGCTCTTTCATTGTGCTGCTGATCCATTGCCATTATTTCAATTCTTCTGATGCTACCCCCCCCCCCCAAGATGTTTGTGACCCAAGTGCATTAATCTGTATTTGCCTGCACTGAGACTCAACTTCCACATTTGTATCTATTTAGTCTGTTTTTCTTATTTTTTTTCTTAGTCTTCCCCAGTGATTTGAGTCTGTGGATGAGGTGGTCTCTGTTTGTGGGGGTAGTTTTCTGAAGTCTACCAGTCTTCAGAGCTTATCCAGGTTTTGACTGTTTTATAGTTTAGATTCTCTGTCATTTAATTTTGCAGCTGAGCTTTTGCTCTTTTTGATTTAGCACAATAAGATTTTTTTTTCACTACTTTGTTGCTGTTTGGTTTGGTATACAGGTACACCCACATAGAAGCCGAATGCCCTTTTATTACATTTGATGACTTACTGAACCGCCTTGAGGATTTGGTATGTGATGTTGTAGATCGTGTCTTGAAGTCATCTGCTGGACCCTTGTTGTATGAAGTCAACCCGGTATGTGCTGTTTAATTTTTCTAATTTGAAAGCTTTAAAGACCTTGTTGGGCATACATGTGTCTGGATAATGCAAAGGTGTTCTTTAGTTGTTTGTTTTTTATTTTATGAAGCAGTGTGTTCTGAACAACTGATAGTGCCTTAGTAATGTTAGTTTTGTATTCACCAGTACTTTGATTCCAGTATTTGATATTTTTTATTTGTTTTGGAGGTTGTGTGCCTTCTTAAGTAATCAAGTCATGCGATTGTAAAGCTGTATTGTGGCATTTGGTCTAGCTACAGCTTTTAGATTCTTCGTGCTCCTAACTGATATCTCTCACAGATCTTGTTCTGACCCTGAAATTGGAAAATTTAAGGCACAGGGCTTCCATGTACCCTCTAGATGTTCTTCCATGTTGCTGTTGCAGTATTCCTAAACTAAGGGATGGCCTGCCAAGGACAGCTGAACGTCCTGCCAGTGTCCCAAAACCTTTAGTATCCGCAGGCGCCATATGTCATACATATGCTCCTGTGCAAAGCGTAGGGCATAAAGGTAAAGTACGGATTCACACACTTGAGAATTTCTTTGCAGCCAGTCTGAACTCCATCGTTGAATGTCTGTGTGAATGACTTTCTTCTTTACTGTTTACCGAGCCATTTTTCAGTTAAGTGCCCCATTGAGGTTCTTTATCTTTCTCTCTTATTTTTAGTGTTGTTGGTTTCATGTCCTCCAGAAAGGGAAAATGTCAGTGTGGTAGGCAGGATCCCCATAAAGGTCCGCATGACCAGTGTCTTCTGTCTGGTTGCTTCCCATAACCATACCCAGTGTTCTCTCTACCAAGTGTTTGTCCCTACGTAGTCACCTCTCTTCCTTGTCTCTATGCCTTAAAAATAATGTCTTAAGCTGTTGGCTTAGAGTGCTATGGCGGAGTCTTCCCATTCTGAGGACCAGCTGTGGTCCAAAAAAAGACCAAAAACCTCAGGTCTGATATGGGTGCTGTCCAGCCTCCCCAGACATCTCTCATGAGGCTAGTGAAAGCCCAGAGGATTGTCCAGTCATTGAATCTGATTCATCTGCCTTGACCCCATCGGAGGCCGGCATGGATCTAATTTCTCACACGTCCTCTGAGACTTTGCAAACGTCTGTTCCTGATGTTGAGGGGGAACCTTGTTTGAATATTTCCAAGAGACTGAAGGGATTCCGCAGATCTTAGTGAGGGAAGAGATCCCTGCTACACTTACTGAGTGTTGACAAGGATCTGGCCTTACCCGGGTTTTTCTTGCAGCTGTCCCGCAGAAGAAGAAACAGGATACCAAGCATATTTCTGATTAGTATGAATGGCAAGATTTTACCCAGGGGTTGTTTAACGCTTTAATGGCTTTAAAACCTCTTCAGAGGGGTCTCTGTGCCTGCCACTCTTAAGAGGCCTAGGGAATAGGATTCACCTTATGAGGATCAAGATTCTGGTGAAGAATCATTATCCTACTACTTCTCAGATCCATTCCACTTTGGACAGTGGTTCAGTGGAGGAGGATTCCCTTTTAGAGGAGCTCTCTTTTGGAGACGCTGTTTCCTGTATGATGGAATTCTTTAAGTGGGATTGTTCATAGGTTTCTGATGTGCAGAAGAGGTATTATAAGCTACCCCAGTTGGAGTCTCCCAAGCCTTCTGCTGTTCCTCCAGTTTTGGCTGCACTCCTGGATACCTTTTCAGTAGCTTTTGTAGCCCCTGATTCTCATCCTCTAGCTCCTAAGAAACATGACAAATTTTACTAGGTGCCCGATAATTGTAATTTTCTGTTTAAATTCCCGTCTAATGATCCTTCTGTGGTGTCTGTCTCCTTTGATGTTGCCCTCTACCAAGTTGCATCCCTCAGATAAGGATAGTAGGGCCAGGGAGAGGGTGGGCAAAAATGTCTATATTGCTACCACCATGTGTTTTATGGCTATTGATTACCAGACTTGTATGTTTTAGCTCTCCTTTCTCAAGTTTCTCAGGTGATTTCTGACCTTCCTGATACTGAGTAGAAGGCTTCGGCCCTTTCCTTGTTGAGTTTTACCTCTGAAATCGTCTGCCACTCTAAGTGCAGTTATGATACAGTTGATGCTTCTTCCAGGGCTGCTATATTTGGTTCTGTTACGAGGCATTATTCTTGGCATTGTCTTCAGGCTTTACCTGATGACATTAAGGTAATAAAAACCTTTTTGGTAGTGCTGCTGAACTTTTTAAATCTCTCCAGGATTAGGGCAAAGTCTTGTAGGAGGTGAAGCATATTTTTGTTTCTCCTATTCCCAGGTTTTGGAAGAATTACTGTTCCACATCTGCTTTTGTTTATAGACAGTCTTGCCTCTTCCAAAGGGTAAAAAGGGCTCTGGATGTGTACCTCCTGCTAAATCTACGCAGACCCCTGTTTCTCAAAAACCTAATTTTCAGGACAAGCCAGGTTCCATTTGACAGTTTTCTTCCCGTTTCCCTAGGCCAGGTTCCCTTATCACTTCACCTTTCCCTTCCAAACTGGTTATGGATCACAACAGACTCTTGTGTTCTGTCCATTATCTACCAAAGGTATTTCATGCTTTGGAAATATCTTCCTCCCTTTCTGGGCATCCCTCAATCTCCTGGCGAGCAGCGTCCTCTCTTCCCAGAGATGCTTCATTGTCTTTTGACCCAGGGTACCATTCAGGCTGTGCCCCCTGCCCAGGAAGGGAGAGCTTTTTATTCCAGAATGTTTCTGGTTCCCAGGAAGGAGGACACCTGGTGACAGTTCTGGACCTTTCTCAGCTCAACAAGTTTCTCAAGGTCCCCTCCTTTCAGATGTGGTCTCTCTGGATCTTAAGGATGCTTAGCTTCATATCTCCATCCATCCCCTTTTCAAAAATGTTTACGTTTCTGTGTTTCTTCCTTGCATTTTCAGTTGTCTGCTTTGTCTTCTGTATTGCCTCCAGTGTATTCAAGTGACTCACTCCTGTTATCGCTTTTTGCAGGATGAGCGGGGTTCAGATCTTTCCTTATCTGGGCAATCTGCTCATTCAGGACTTGTCCCCTGAAGCTCTGGTTCAGGATCTCCAGTTTACTATTTCCGTGCTATAGAGTGTAGGATTCACCATAAACTTTCAAAAATCAGTCTTGACTCCTTCTCAGGATCATGTTTTCCTTGATTGCAGGATCCAGACCATCCCCATGCTGACATCTCTGCATGTCCCCATGGTCCTGTCTCTACCTTTTTCTAGTTTCTTCTTCCTTTGCTTTCAGTCATGGCCAGGGTCCACGGGTTTTATGGCTTCTACCATTCCCATGCTGCCTTTGGCCAAGCTCTACATAAGAAAGCTTCAGTGGTGCCTCAGGTCAGTGTGGCTTCAACATAGTCATCCCCCGGACTACTTAGTTCACTTCCTTCCCTGTCTGAAGCTCGAGTTACAGCGGTGGATTCATTGACTCTCTCTCTGTCAACCCAGGGCTTCCTTTCTGGTCTCCAGTCCCAACTCAAGAGCTCTTTACAGATGCCGTTGACAAGAGGTGGGAAGCTTCCTTCAGCTCTTTTAAGGGTTAGGGTTTCTGGCCTCTTCATCAGTGGTCAGACCACATTAGCATCAAGGAGATGAAGGCTGTGCTTCTAGCTGCCCAGACTTTTCAACCCACGCCCCTCAAAGTTTTCACAGACAATACCACAGTGATGCAGTGATGTGGTATGTAGAATAAACAAGGGGTACAAGGTCTTACCACCTTTGCAGGCTAGCTGTCAAGTCTTTTCCGGCTGTCTGAGTTCCTTATGAGCACAGTCCAGTGGCAGACTCTGAGCAGGTTCAGCACATATGCTCATGAATGGATGCTTCAGAGATGTGTTCTTGGACATTGTCCATTGGTGGGATGCTCCTCAGATGCATCTTTTTGCCTCCCCTCTAAACAGACAACTTCCTTTTTTTCTGTTCCAGAGTCACAAGTCCTGGGCCTGGAAAGTGGATGCCCCGACTTTTCCTTGGAAGGGGATGTTTCTGTAAGCTTTCTCTCCCCTTCCTCTGCTTCCAAGAGTCTTGTGCAAGATCAGGCAGGACCGTTCCCAAAATCTTGTTGGTGACTTTTTTTTTGGGCCCAGACAACATTGGTTCCTCCTTCTTTCGCACTTGGTCAGTGGAAATCACCACAAGTTACCTCTCCAGGTGGATCTTCTCACAAGACAAGGGGTCTGTTATCCATCCTCACTTATCTACTCTTCAGCTGATGCTGTGGGTGATAAGGTTTTGATCCCTTTTGGACACATTTCTTCTGAGGACATGCTTCGGGTCCTTCAGAAGGCCAGGAAGCAGACTACCAGGAAATCATATTTGTCCAAATGGAAGATATTTGTTTTCTGGTGCCTCTCACCTTTGGGATCCTCTATCTGAGGATATTCCTCTGGTCATGTCTTATTTGTATGATCTGCTCCATGCTGGCTTGGCATATTCTTCAGTTAAAGCTAATCTGTCAGCAATCTTTGCTTGTCTGCCCTTGACTCCTCCTCTAGCTTCCAGATTTAGGTCAGACGACCTCTTAATGGTGTCCTTTATATTAGGCCTCACAGGAAAACTATTCTGCCTTCCTGGGATCTTAGTTTCATTCTTGAAAAATTGAGCCAGGCTCCTTTTGAGCCTACTGCTTGAGCTTCCTGACAACATTGTAATTGTAAGACTGTTCTTTTGACTCTTACTTCGGCTAAGGTTTCGGAACTTCAGGCACTTGTGACTTTTCTCATTTGTTAGTTTTTCAAGGGGCAGGGTGTTTCTTCATACTAATCCTTCTTAATGCCCAAGACTGTTAGTGAGTTGTCCCTTAATCTATTCATTTGCCTTCTTTTTGGCCTTCTCTGCAGTCTGCCAGTGAGACTGTTCTTCACACCTTGAACTTGCATAGACGGTTTGTATATTTGGATTAAACTAAAGTTATTCATAAATCTAACAGCTATTTGTTTTATTTTCATCCCAAATCTGTGGGTTTTAACGGTTTCTAAGCAAACCATCTCTTTCTGGATTTCTAAAGCCATTCCCTTTTGCTATTCCTTTTAAGGCAAATGTCCTTCTCCTTCAGTAAAGGCGAACTCTACCAGATGTGTTGCTTCCTCTGGTGCATTTTTCAAGGTCTGGATACCAGTTTCATACTTCAGTCTGCTTTTTTGTCTTGTCTATACCTTCACTAAGCATGTAAGTTGGATGTTATTTCCAGGGCTAGAGCTGGCTTTGCCAGGGCTATCCTACAAGGGCTTCTTGAGGGTTTTTCAGTACCATTCTCCTCCCGGGGTGCCTCTTGAGCTTTTGTACTCTTCTTACCTTAGTAATACTGCAGCAGTGATATGGAAGGACATAGTGCATCTGCTGTTATTGTAGGACTGTACACAACTCTAACTCTACATGTCTTTCTTTTCTCATGTTGCAGTATTCATAACTGTAGAGAGATTGTTACCTGCAGCACCAGACATCTGGCCAGTATATCAAAGTCTCAGGATCAGGAGTATGTGCTGCATTTCCTGTCAGAGTCACAAATCAATGTCTGCTATAAAAGTGACTTCTGCATGTACCCCCCTTCAGAACTTTTCTGCCACATTGATCTACAGACGTCCGATCGCCAGCTCCGGGAATCAGTTCGTTGTTTTGGCCGTCTGATACAGATAAGTACCCAGTTGGGGTTTTTGTTTCCATATTATTGCTTTTCAAATGTACATGTCAGCTAGGAAAGGAAAGTGAGCTTGTGGAAGACGTATTCCATACAAGGACACACATAAGTACTTTTTAGTACTGTTTAGGTGAAGGCCATGACCATATGTCTTGTGATATTTGCAGATTCTGTCTACCTAAACGCTTTGCAGCTGTCTGGCTGGCTTAAAGCTTTATTTAGAAAATCAGAGTCTCTGGCATCTAGCATTAGGCATGGAGGGTGAGGTAGGTACCTCAACTGAGCTGCCTCGGAAGACAGCCAAGGAAGTTGGGCCTGACACCCATGCTGCACCTCAGAAGTCCGGTGAAACTCTTGAGGCGGGTGTTAGCCAAGGATCTCATTGGATGCCTGTTTCACTGCTAGAGCCAGGAAACAGTGGAAGCCGGTTCGGCAGAAATGCAGAGTATGTCTGCTGAGGTTGATCAGCCATCAGCCCCTGATGGCAAAGGGGAACCACTGATTGGGGCGTCGGTAGGACCTACTCTAGCCTTTCCATCCTCCCATACATCTGCCTCTAAGTCTACACATCCTTTTACTTCTCTGAAGAGGAAACTGAAATTAAAACACAGGGAACATAGAGATGGAAAGTTTTTCCCAAAATCTTTTCAGGGCCTTCCATGCCCTCCAGTCTCATGTACCTGTACCAACCCCTACACCTCTGCAGGCCTTGGAGGATTCAGAAGAGGAACTCTTCCTCTGATGAATCACTTGCCTATTGCTCCCAGATAGAATCCCCCAAGGACTTCATTATCCCTGAGGATGAGGACTCTATTAGTCATGAATTTCCAGGAGAGGAAATTTCCTTTGGGGACATCATTTCTTTGATGAGAGAACATTTTAATTGGCAGGCCTCAGATGTCTCTGAAACAAAAAAGAGATTCTTTGAATTATTACAGATGGATTAGCATCCCTCTCCATCTGCAGTCCGTCCCCTGCTTTCAGCTTTTCATGATGCATTTCTGGCTGCCTCACAAACCCCTGACTTTCAGCCCACAGCTACTGAATGTCCAGATAGATTTTATGAAGTTCCTCAGGATACATCGTTCCTATTCAAGTACCCCCCTGCAGACCCTGCTGTCATTGCAGTGTCAGCAGATAAATCATCCGGACAGCTGTCTTCCACCTCTGTTTCCCACCGACAAGGACAGCAAATTTATGGATAGATTAGGGAAGAAGGTGTATACTTCTTCAAATGTAGCCATCAGAGCCCTAAACTATCAAACTCGTATGGCTAGGTTTGTTTTAGATACCCTATCAAAAGCTTCTGAACTGATTCCAAATATGCCAGACTCCCCTGCTAAGTCACAACTATCTGCCCTGCTCTTTACTGCCTCTTGGGTAACCAAGCACTCCATAAAGTGCAGTTATGATGTGGTAGAGGCATCCTCTAAATCTGCAGCCTCAAGTTCTGTCCTGAGAAAGATATTTTTGGTTGAGTCTACAGCCCCTTCCTATGGATGTCCAGACCAAATTGTTAGATGTACCTGTTGATAAGGCCCTTTTCGGTGCAGCCTCTGTAGAGCTCCTTAAATCCCTACAGGAAAAGGGCAAGGAGCTACAAAATCTAAAGCATTTGTTAGACTCTCCTATTCCTAGGTATCCTAGGAACTACCCTCAAAGTTGAACAAAGTTGAGAAAAGCCTCTAATTGGAAAACCCCAGGTCCAGATGCAGTACCTAACTTTTGGCTTAGTGTTAACTTTTTTACACAAGGATCTAGCCATGAGTGAGAACTATTTATATACACACCTGAACAGACACTGCACTGGTTAACAGGAAAAACGATGCTCTTATTGAGTGCACCTGCAAGCTACCATAAAAATTATAGACCAATAACTTGTCTAACGACGACCTGTAAACTATACATGGCGATTGACGCCGACAAAGTTTATAGTCATTTAGAAGAAAACTCAATTATGGCAGTAGAACGAAAGGGCAATAAAAGAAAGTCATGTGGAACAAAGGATCATTTGTTAAAGTTATAGTAGAGAACTGTAAGAAAGGAAAGAATCTAAGTATGGCATGGATTGACTATAAAAAGCATTTGATAGTATCCCACATTCATGGATAAAAGAGTGCTTAAAAATCTATAAGGTATATCCTTCACTGATTGATTACATTACAGTAACTATGAAACAGTGGCAGACCACTTTGCAATTAAGCCATGATAAAGGGCAAATTATTATCCCATGGATAAAAATCCAAAGGGGGATATTCCAGTATGACTCCCTGTCACCATTATTTTGCCTTGCCATTAATCCATTAAGCTGTTTACTTAACAGCTTAGGTCATGGCTATAATCTGGCTTCTAGAAAACAAACTCTAATGACTTCTCATCTTCTCTTTGTTGATTTAAAATTGCATAGCTCATCCGATGAGGAACTGAAAGCACAGCTGCAGGTTGTCAAAACTTTTTCAGATGATATTGGAATGTCATTTGGTATTGATAAATGTGCAAAAGCAACCTTTAAAAAGAAAATTGCAGCATCAGGAAAACATCAGTTTGGAACAAGAATGTGATATAAAAGAACCTGAGTATCAAGACATCTGCAACAACTGGAAAGGCCGCAGAAATACCTCACTAAAAGAACCACAGGCCTAAAACAGATGCCCTACGCTGACCGCCTTAAAAAAACTCCAGCTATACTCGCATATCGTCTACTCTGAGGCGATCTCTGCTTAACATACAAGGCTATGTCAGACCCAGAGCTGTTGGACATGCTACACTTAAAGAAATCCCAATCCCTCAGAGCCACACGCTCCAGGGATCTAAACCTTGTCATTACAATAAACGATACATGCTGGAGGGATAGGTTCCTGACCCAGAGACTCCCCAGGCTCTGGAATAGATTGCCCATACATGTCAAGCAGAGTGCCTCTTTGGCCCTCTTCAAAAGAAACCTTGACGATTGGATGGAAGAAAGGAAATTCACCCTGGGGATCATGTCAGTCACCCTGCTAGACAGGGGTCCAGGGAAGTAAATAGTGTGGGAAGAAATAGCCAGGGAATTGTTATGGCTAGGCTTGCATAGGCCCTAGGGCTGATAGCTTAGTACCAACCTATGAAGAGGGGGTGTATAAATACTTAGGAATTGATGAAGATTCAGCAATAAAACATGAACAAATGCGAATAAAGCTTAGTAAGGAGTACTTTAGAAGACTTCAATTAATCCGGAAAACAGCATTGACACCTAGGAATAAGATCCAAGCTATAAATCAGTTTGCTCTTCCTGTCCTAACTTGTAGTTTTGGAGTGATTGACTGGCCCCAAAAAGTGTTGGATAGATTGGATATTAAAGTAAGAAGGATGCTTCATGCTCACCAAACGATTTATAAAAATCGGTGTATACCAAGATTATATAGTCCCCGTTCTGAAAGAAGGATGGGCCTTCTCGAAATTGATTACATGTATAGATCTGCAATCCGTGGGACTACACACATATCTACTGACCTCACAAGATCCAAATGTGAAAGTTTTGAAACATGAGGAGAATAAATCTAAGATGACATCTCTGCTTAATTTAGCAGAAGCATATCAACGTCAAGCAGGAAAAGAAATCAGCCAGAAGTGGATAAAAAACAGGCAGCAACTGAATGTGCTAAAAAAACAGAAAGAATATAAGGTGAAGGACCAGATGAGAAGGCAAGAAATGTGGAAAAAACATAAATATAGTTGCAAGTATAGAAAACTTCTGGAAGAGCCTCTTGTTGATCAAGAACGAATGCAGGAGTGGTTAAGGAGAGGTGAATTTACATCAATAAATGAAAGGTTAATATTGGCAGCCCAAGATAGTGGGCTACGTACACGCTGGTTTACTAAGTCCATTGAACATGTCTGAGAAACACATATGTAGGTTTTGTGGAATCGAATTGGAAACGATCACACATCTTATTGCTGGTTGCGACTCTCTAATGGCTGAGGGACTGTATACTGAAAGGCATAATAATGTGACGAGATTGTTACACTGGAGATTGTGCAAACATTATGGTGTCGAAGTGGCTGAAAAACACTGGAAACGTGAGCCAGAGAGAATCCTAGAAAATGATGAACTTTACATTACATGGGATCACCTAATACCAACAGTCCAAAAGATTGATGCTAGAAAACCGGATAATAGTGGTCCAAGAAAAGAAGACAAAAGTAGCATTGATCATTGAAATCGCCACACCTACTGACTACAGTGTCTTGCATACAGCGACACAAAGTTATAAAATACCTCTATCTGCAGGCAGAAATGAGAGCCATGTGGAAGAAAGATACCCAGACAGTTCCAATAGTAGTAGGAGCAACTGGTCTTATAAAAAAGAATTTACAGTCGTATTTAGATGCGTTACCAATTCATGTAACACCATACGAATTGCTGAAGGAATCCTTACTGGGCACATTGTGGGTGCTGCGAAGAGCACTTTTGGCTAACAGAGTGAAACAATACTAATTTCATGAACTTTAATCGTACTTTGACTTAGGAATGTGGTCCATTCCCGTCATGGTATTAGAAACCCAAAAGACTTGGAGAAATTAAAAAAGGGAGAGACCACCTTTGATAGGAGGCAATCATCTCACTCCAGTGCCCCATAGACTAAGGAACGAAGGCAGCCTTGGAGACACTCCACTCCTAAACAAAGTTCCACCTCCACTCCAGCTCCCTTTTGGAGGCAGTCTGACCAGGACAGAGCTCCTTCACTGTGACTCAAGGCCATTACCCAGCTCCACCCCCTTATCAGTCCGCCTCACCCTTTCCCTACCCTCCTGGCGAAAAATTACCTCAGAGGCTTGGGTCCTTTCCATCATCCAGAAAGGGTACTTTATGACTTGGACACTTCCTTCCTTTCAGGGGATACCTCAACCGCCTACAAGTCAGCTTTATCCCCCCCCCCCCCAATTCTGGATCAGCTTCAAGCCCAGGGCACCATACAAAGAGTACCTCCATAACAGACAAACAAGGGGTTTTATTCCAGGATGTTTTTGGTTCCAAGAAAGGATAGCACTTGGAGGCCATACCTGGATTTGTCTGTATTCCTCAAGTTGCCTACCTTCAAAATGCTCACCTTGCATCACCTCCTACCTCTCATCCCTCACCAAGTCTTCATGGTATCCCTGGATCTGAAGGATGCTTACCTTCATATTCCAGTTCAACCCAGTTACAGGAAGTTCCTATGCTTTTCCATGGGTTCCTTTTATTTTCAATTTTCTACATTGCCATTTGGACTTTCTACAGCCCCCCAGAGTATTCACAAAGTGCTTAGCTCCATTTATCGCCCACTGCAGAGTGCAGAGCATTCAAATATATCCATATCTAGACGACCTCTTGATACTTTACCAGGATTGCCATATCCTCCATCAACACCTAGGCATGGTGTCCAATACCCTGGCAAACCTAGGGTTCACTGTGAACCAGGAAAATCTCACCTGACACCCACCCAAGATCTGGTTTTCTTGGGGTGCAGGATAAAACGGACCAGATGGCAGTCTTCAGCCCTTGCCAGAAGGTGGAAACCATCACACACTACCTCCAAACACTCCCCTCTCTTTCTCTCTCTCCATTCGTTATCAGTCAGGGAATTCCTGAGGGTCCTAGGCCACATGGCATCCTTGAAACCCATGCTCCCCTTAGCAAGGCTGTATATGAGAACATTTCAGTGGGTGCTGAGGAGTCGATGGAACCAACATTCACACCTCCTGGATGCTCCTCTACCTCTCCTTCCATGCCTGAAAAAAAGAGGTGCAATGGTGGATTGCAGCCATACACCGCAACCAGGGTACATCTTTGCAGATCCCCACACCCTTACAACAAATCTTCACAGATGTTTCAGATCTGGTTTGGGGAGCTATCTTGCAAACCCACAACAAACAAAACAAAGTTCAGGGAGAGTGGTCCTCCCCAAAACAAAGGGGACCACATCAGTATGAAAGAGATGCAGACCCTTCTCTTAGCCTTGCAAACCTTTCATCTAGTTCTCCAACCAGCCACCTTAAAAGTTTTCACAGACGATATGACTGTTCTGTGATAAACCAAGCGGGGGGGGGGGGGGTTGACAAGGTCCTTCCCACTCTGCAGCCTAGCAATTCAGAATATTAAAGCAATACCAAAACCTTTCCTCTTTATGCCATCATTACAGAAGATATTATAGCTGGGAGGTGTAATTTCAGAGTTATGGTGGGTTTAAGCCACAGTTCCATTACAGCCAGAATATCAGGTTTAGTTTGGGTAATCCAAGCATGTAGATCAGCCATTTTATTTCTTGTACTTCTAGTATTATTGGCTGCAAAAGTTAGATTTCTGGGCTGGGGGGGATGATCGTTGTATGGTTGAGTAGTGGATAAAAGAGAATTGCCTTGTTCATTGTGATAGGTGGGGCCAGGATTATGGTAAATGTCTCCTCCTGAAAGGATTTCAGTATGTTGGGGAATTATTATTTTTTTTTGAGAATAGTTTTCCATTTAATTTTGTTTTGATTTGAGTTGAAATGAAGTTTGAGTTGAAATGAAGTTCGTCTATATTTGGAGTAAAGTTAAGAGGCGCCATTAAATTGGTTTGTTGCGATGTCTGGAGAGTGAAGTGAGGAAGTATGAATAGGTGGTTGGGGCAGAGTTGGAGAGATGTTGAGAGCTGTTAGTCATGGTAGAATGAGAGATGGGCCAGTAAGAGGAGAAGAGTAGAGGACAGGCTGAGGAAGTAACATGATTAAGTAAAGGGATCTGCGAGTTATTGATGGCAGGTAGTGGTGAAGTTGGGATCAAGAAAAAAAAGTTGCAGGGCAGTAGGATATTAACTGGTGGTGGAGTCTGAAAGCTGATAAGAGGGTATTTGGAAAAATAGTATTTTCTATGAAGGAAGTGTTAGGTTGTCCTAGTGTCTTTGCTGGCGTGCAAGAAATAGAGGGGTTTAAAAGGCTAGAGTATGGAGATGTAGTTAAAATAGGAGAAAGTGTGGATTTGTTTGGAAAAAGGAGAAGATACAGTATATATAGGTACTGTTAGGGAGAGGTGTGTCTATGGATGAATGCAGTTCAGAACAATATGGGCGGGAGAAGGGTAGCTGGAAATGGTGTTAAAAGATTAAATGGGAATTGGGTAAAAAGAAACAGGAGTGTTTGATAAGTAAGGTTGTTGAGGGAGGATTAGGGAATAAGTCACAAGTAAAATATGTATGTGAGAAGTATAATAGAGTAATAGGTTGTGGGTGAGAACTTGGGGGTAAGGTAGCGTGCTGCCATCTTCAGGTCAAATTATAACAGAGAGTTTATAGCCAGTACAAAACAATTGACAAATAGGCACAAAGTAGATCAGGTTTTCTTTCATTTCCTGAATGCAGAAACCTGGCAGCTAGGGAGACAAAGTAACTAATCATATAAAGTATAACTGTTGGTCAGGAGATAGGACAGTGGCCAACTTAGTAAGTTTTCCTTAAAATGCAAGGACTACTCCTTGGCGATTGCTAAAAAGTTAAATTTGCTTACATTACAAAATTTACAGTGAAAACATTTGAGAGTTGAGCCTTATGGCAGAGCACCTGCAGGTGTAGTGACCACGGGCTTTTGTACAATGACAAAGTTCTTAGTGAAAATGTTTGGGATTGATCAACGTATTGTTCATGTATCGTATTGTTATTATTGATGACACTTTGTATATACTCTTTGTAGTCCTACTGGCTATTGTGTACTTAGTTTCTCATCATTGTTTTGTAAGGCTATTTCACTGAAAGACAAATCACTGAACCCAAATGGTTGCAAACGCATTCACTTAACAGTTTGACTGAAGGATCAAGTTATTCAGTGTAGTATAGCTATATACACACGTCTGTGATACAGAAGCACAACTATATAAATGTATACAAACATGCTTTAGCTGGTAATTGCAATGACCTATATATAGTGTGGTTTCAATATGTGCTGTGTCAGTGTGGGGGTATTTTCACATTTCTACACAGTTGTGTGACTCGAGTTAGTATATTTAGGTAAGTGGGTGTATAGACCTCCCTGTTGGTGGGGGGTGATTACAGGGGGCTTGTCCACTTGCAAAAAAAAAAAATCATTTTTAAGGTATGATTGCTATAATGACATTTTTTATTAAATCTATCTGTATCAGCAGTGATTCACTGTGTGTGCCTTTTGTCTTCTCTCCACTCTTCTGCAGCAATTTGGAGCTAGTGTATTAAGTAAAATGGTGATGTGTGTGTGCGAGTTACCTCTCTGCAAAAAAAGTAATTTTGAAAATGTTTTTCTTGGGTGTTTTCGACTGTATCATATTTCAGTTATTTTGAATTTGATTAAATGGTCCTGCAGTAGAATATGTTTTGAGCCATTTTGACTCTCTGAATTATTATCCAATGAAATGGCCATTTAATGAGTTGTCAGAACCCCCTAAAAATAGGTGTATATTTATAGATATGTAGTGTATAGACACACACTGTAATGTGTAAGTTTGTCAAGCAGCTTTGCATTTGACAAATTGATACAGTAATGAAGTGCTTGAGAAGGGTCTTAGGTGCACACTGTATTACAGACAAATAAGGAGGACATAAGAGCAGACGCCAGAGTAGCTCTAATTGCAGAAGAGGTAGAAGAGAACAGATTATGGTGGTTTGGGCACATGCAGAAAAGCAGAAGACAATCTGGTGAAGATGATTTGGGACAGACATGAAGTTAAGAGGAAATGGGGGCATCCTGCAAAGAGGTGGATGGATTGTGTGAAAGAAGATCTGCAACAGTCAGGCATGAGTGTTGAAGAAGGTAGGAGTGTGGCACAGAATCGAGACAGATGGTGACAGTTAACACGATACCCCGATCCCATATAGAAAATGGGAAAAGGGGGGGTTGATGATGAATGTTGAATTAGCGCTTCTTTTGTTGCTCTGTGGTTATGGATTCAGGTAAGTGTTTGTTTTAAGGGTTTTGGGTAGGGCCTTGTAGTGTGTGTTGGTGTGTTTTGTTAGTGTGATGTGTGTGTGCGAGGGGAATGTAGCTTGGGTGGTGGTGGTTTGTGCGTTTGTGTATGTAGTGCGACCTTTGAGTTAGTATATTTAAGTAGGGGGGGTTGTGGGGGGGGGGGGCGCAGCCGGGCTTGCTCCTTTGCTTTTATGTAGGACACTGTGTATTTGTGTGTGGGGAAGGTGTGTGTATGTGTATACCAGAAGCACTAGTTCAACATCTCCGATATGTGAGATTTTGAATTTCGTGCTTTTTAGGTTTCCACTTTATGGGCTCGAAATTCTGAAATTCGATATTTTAGTATTTTGAGCTTCTAAAGTGAATCCACATATATATATGTGTGCGTGTGTGTGTGTGTGTGTGTGTGTGTGTGTGTGTGTGTGTGTGTGTGTGTGTGTAATCTGAAGTAGCTAACTTCATTTGTGCAGCAACCCGTGGGTATCGGATCCGACTTCGGATCCGAGCCGGCAGTTTTCAACAGCTTAGATCCGAGCTCCTAGCTCCTCCCCCTACCCATAAACCCCGACCAGCCCTAACTGACCTCAGATCTAGTTTGCCGCTTTTGTTGTCAGCAGCTGGATTCTCGAGCTCTGTCGTTAACGAATTTCTGAGAGAAAAATAGAACAAATTTTACTTTTCTTCTGTACTTTTGGTGTGAGTACCGTGTGTTAGGTCCGTACCTGTTTCCCTTAGCTTAAATCTTCTTTAGTTTATATATTTTTCCCTCCCTCTCCCTCGCTGGTTCGTTAGGGTCTGTGTGTGTGTGTTGGGGCCTAGCGTGTGTGTTTCTTTAGTTTAAAAATGTCTGAGGCCCCAAAACCTATCTTTTCGAAGTGCACCGAGTGTGGCAATAAGCTTTCACCAGCTGATGGCCACACTCGGTGTGTTCTGTGCCTTGGGGTTGGACACCTTTCCTCTGGGTGTACCATCTGCGCGGCGTTCAACCCCAGGGCAGTCAAGGACCGGAGATCCAAGCTGATCCTAGCGGGTCTCTTGCCCCCAGATTCGGCTTCGGCCTCCTGTCCTACCGTGGCTACCTCCGCAGCTTCGGCGGCCACTTCTGCCCGGCCGGGACTCAACCTCCCGCTGTAGGCCTGGAGGAGAGGGAGGCCAGGAAAGACAAGAGGAGGGAGAAACACCACAAGCGGAGGGCCGAGGCCTCCGCTTCGGCTCCCCCATCTAGGCGATCTTCTCCCTCCAGGGCTTCCCGGTCTCCTCCTTCTCGGATCTGGTCCCCTTGTTTTTCACCGGGTTCTGAGGAGGAGGAGACCCGATCTCCGAGGTCATCAAGGCGGCACTCCCGTCCCGCCTCGGTGGCCTCTCCGAGATCTACATGCAGCCTCTCTGACGCAGACTTGGACCGGATGATGTGAAGATTCCTCCAGGCCCAACTGCAGATGGGAGTGCTCCTGCCTCCCCCCCCCCTCCGGGGGGGGGAGCTCAACCCCTTTCTTTGCTCCGATAGCTCCTTCTCCATCCTGCTTCCCGGGTTCGGAGCCTTCGGAGCCGGGCAGCCTTGGAACCGGGGGGTGGGTCGGCGCCGACAGTCTCTGGTACTTCGGCACCGACTCTTCCCTCGAGCCTGTCAGGTCCGTGTTTGTCGGATCCGAGCTCTCGGAGCCGAGGGCTGAGCTTCGGATCTGAGGGTTTCAGTATGCCTTTGGTGTCATCCAGGTCAGAGCATACTGGGCCTTTGGATCCGATTGCTTCGGCGCCGGCACACCTGTCGGATCCGAGTAAGGGTCCGCTCTCAGATGCCAGAGAGAGCGGCTCTCCCTCGGCATTCGACGTGGTGGAGAGGGCTCTGTTGACTGCTTCCAGGCCCCCGGTCCTTGCCACAGCTCCACCCCGCACTCCTTCTCTGTTGGGTCCGACTTCCATCACACGGCCCCAGGGACAGCCTGCTTCAATGTCCCAGGTCGTTCCCCTGGAACGGGATGTTGCTGGTGAGGCCTCCTCGGACAGCCCCCCCCAAGGGGATCCCCCACAAGCGGAAGTGCAAGAGGAGGCACTTGGACTCCCCCGAGTCCTTGACCGAAGACACTGATTTGGAGGAAGGGGAAGGTTTCCCAAAGTCACCCCCCCCCCCCCCGAGGATGTCCCCTTTGGAGACATCATGGAAATGCTCAGGATCAGAGGGGGGTGGTCTGTTCCAAAGCCGACCTTGGATGAGTCTGTGTTCCTGGAGGCATTTGAAGCAGGCCCTTCTACCTCCTGGGTGTCCCCTCCGGCTGACCCCCTGGTGGACCTGATTACCACCAGGGCGTGGAAGGAGCCGGACACTGTGGAGCCTGTCCCGAAGTGCCCTGACAGGATCTTCAGTCCCCCTGCCGATAGGCCCCATTGGAGCAAGGGTCCCCCTGTAGATGCCATGTTGATGGCGGCAGCCATTAAGAGGGAACTAGCTCATGAGAGCCCCTCGGTCCACTCCCCAGGCAAGGAGTCCCGAGCGATGAACCGCTTAGGGAAGCGGGTGTTTAGTTCTGCGTCCTTCTTGGTGAGGTCACTGAACTATATGGCACACATTATCCGGCTGCATTGAGATCTTATTAAGGAATACACTGCGTCGCCCACGGAGTCCATGTCAGCAGAGGGCAAACAACTGTACTCCACCCGTATGCCCACTCTTTGGTCCATTTCTAATACTTCTATGCGGCTACTATCCCATGCCACGGAAGGAGCCGCTAGAGCCAGCGGAGCAGGTCTCGTCATGAGGCATCAGGCCTGACTCCGGCATTATGATTTCGCGGAACCCTTCAAGGCGTCCTTCGCAAATGCCCCTTTTTGATGGTTCTGCCCTATTTGGGAAGACCGTTCGCGACACCTTGGTCCAGAGCGAAAAGGACGGGAAGACGTCTGTCGTCGGAGTCCGCTTCTCTGCTCCCCAGAGGTCCTTCTCCAAGAACCAAAAGGGACAGAAGAAGATGTGGTTCCGGAAGTCGCAACAGTCCCAGTCTGCTCCGGGCCCCCAGTCCTTCCGCGGCAGAGGAGGACAGGGAGGACGCCGCCCTAGAGGCAGAGGGGGCCCGAAGAACTTTGGGTCCAGAGAACCCTTCTCTGACCAGTCCACGCAACAGCCCTGAAGGGTTGCCCAACTGCTCCACTCTGGAGGCAGTCGGGGGGGGGGGGTTCTAGAGGCACCTGGCAGCTTTGGGAGTCCATCACGACAGACCGCTGGGTGCTTCGCATCATATCCAGAGGTTACCAGATCCCCTTCTCTTGCCCTCTTCTCTTCCCCAAGCACCTCCCCGATGTCCCACCTGATCAGATGGAGGTTGCAACTGCGGAAATCCAGCAGCTCCTAGAAAAAAGAGCCATCCAACACGTCCCCCCAGACCAGCTCGGATCGGGTTATTACTCCAGGTTTTTTTTTGGTGCCAAAAAAGACGGGGGACTTCAATCCTCGATCTCTCCCTCTTGAACCTGTCAGTAACCAAAGAAAAGTTCTGGATGGTCACTCTTCAATCCATTCTTCCTCTGTTATGGCAGAGCAATTGGATGTGCTCGCTAGACCTCAAGGATGCGTACTACCACATTCTAATGGACAGACGATCCAGGAGGTTCCTCCGCTTCCGGCTAGGGGCCAGTCATTACCAATTCAGGGCTCTTACCTTTGGTCTCACCTCAGCCTCCTGGGTGTTCACCAAAGTGCTAGCAGTGATAGCGGCCCACCTGAGACTCCAGGGAATTCAGGTTTTTCCGTACCTGGATGATGGCTCCTGACCGCCTCAACAAGGCATCTACTCTGCACAGCCAGGAACTATTTTCTTCTCCTTGCTCCCTGGCTAGGGATCGCAATAAATATGGACAAATCTGCTCTCACCCCGACTCGGGTCGTAGATTTCATCGGGGCCAGGTTACACACGATCAATCTTGTAGCCTTCTTAACTCAGGAGCGACTTCGGACCCTGAGGCTTCATGTGTGGGCCATCCTTCAATCTTCAGCTCCTCCTGCGGAATTGGTCCTGAGGGCTCTAGGCTCAATGGCAGCGGCAATCAATTTGTTGCCAATGGCATGTCTGAACATGAGGGGTCTTGCAATGGACCCTCCAAGTCCAGTGGTCTTTTCATCACTACCCTCTGAGTCATCCCATTCCCCTCAGCAGGGCTTGCAAAGAGGGCTCTCGTGTGGTGGCTGCAATCTCTGGACCTCCGCATGGGACGCCCCTTCTCTATGGCCCCTCCCCTTGCCACGGTGACCACGGACGCCTCTCGCCTCGGGTGGGGGGGCATTCTTTGGGCAGGACTGTCCAAGGCTCGTGGAACGATACGGAGACTAACTTGCATATCAATGTCCTAGCGATGAGGGCAGTGCTGTTAGCGTTGCAAGCACTTCACGACCTTCTTCCTGTAGGGACAATTGCAATCCAGACGGACAACATGTCTGTTGTCTGGTACATCAACAAACAGGGGGGAACCAGGTCTTACTCACTCTGTCAAGAGGCCATGAGAGTGTGGGAATGGGCGATCCCCATCAACTGTTTCCTCATTGCAACACACATTCCGGGATGGTCCAACATCCTGGCGGACAGACTCAGTCGCACCATCCTTTCCCCTTACGAGTGGTCCCTCAATCCGCATGTAGCGAATCAGATTTTTGCCAAGTGGGGGCAGCCGTGTTGCGATCTTTTTGCCTCTCCCTCAAACACCAAATGCAACAGTTATTTTGCTTTAATTCCCCAAGTTGGGAAAGCCCCGAGAGACACTCTGGTGCATGCTTGGCCTCCCGGTCTGCTTTATGCTTATCCACCTCTCCCCCTGATGCTAAAGTTTCTACAGAAAGCCAGTCGGTTGGGAGCAGGATTATCCTCATTGCCCCATTCTAGCCTCGTCAAACCTGGTTTCCTTACCTTTGGTCTCATCTGGTGAATCCTCCTTGGATTCTAGATCCCCTCCCGGATCTGATTTCCCACCCTCTGGGTCTCCCAATCCCGGACCTGGACTGCCTCAAGCTCACAGCTTGGCTGCTCCAGTTCCACTCCTAGCTAGGACTCCCGGCATCTCTTCCCCAGTCCAAGCTATTCTAGTAGCAGACCACAAGCCTTCTACTAGGAAGATTTACAGTAGCAAATGGAAACGTTTCTCTATTTGGGCGGAATGTCCAAACTTAGATCCCTTCACAGTTCCTTTACCTGCTGTGTTAGACTTCTTATCAGGACTATTCGAACAGGGAGCTAGCTGTTCCACTGTCAAGGTGCAACTAGCATCTATCTCCCACTATCATGTTGGACAGGATCTGCGTCCCTTGATCACTTCAAAACTGTGCAAGACCTTTCTGAAGGGCACCTTCTTAATCAGACCTCCGGTAAAGGAAGCGGTACCTCTGTCGGATTTGACATTAGTGCTTCAGGCTTTGACAGTTTCCCTCTTTGAGCCTGCAGCTTCAGTGGATCTCAAGTATTTGTCTTGGAAGACTGCCTTTCTCGTCGCCATCACCTCAGCTAGAAGAGTTTCTGAAATTCAAGCCCTTTGTGTGAAACCCCCCGTATCTAACCTTCCACAAGGATAGAGTTTACCTCAGGACCAATCCCTCCTTTCTCCTTAAGGTTGCTTCCAAATCGAATATCAATCAGTCCATTAACTTGCCAGTTTTCTTTCCTAATTACCAAAACAAAGGAGAATGACTACACTCTTTGGATGTGCATAGACACCTTCGATTCTGTATTCACAGGACATCTGGTCACAGGCAATCCGACCAGTTGTTACTCTCCTTTGCCAAAATTAATTCGGGTAAATCGGTATCTAAAGTCACATTGTCTCGATGGATCTCGCAATGCATTCTTTTGGCTTATGAAAGTTCTGGTAGGCCCGCACCTCAGGGAGTCCGTGCCCACTCTACCCGATCTATGTCTACCTCTGCTGCTTTTAGATCCAGGGTATCTTTAGATGATATTTGTTCGGCTGCCACTTGGGCCTCATCTCATACCTTTATCAACCATTATAAGCTGGATATTATCTCCAGAGGGAGAGCATCCTTTGGCTCTGCAGTGCTCCGGAACATCCTTCCATGATGGCCGCCCAAGGTTCAGGTAGCTGGGGACTCTGTCCCACAGGTTGCTGCACAAATGAAGTTAGCTTCTTCAGATTAAGAAGTTATGTACTCACCATAACGTTCCATCTGAGTAGATAAACTTCATTTGTCAGCAACCGTTTCCCCCCCTCCTTCCCCCTGTTGTCTTCAGAGATAATCTTTGAAATTGATAAATCTGTAGCAGTTGCTGCTTAGGGGCAAACTTGATCTGAGGTCAGTCAGGGTTGGCAGGGGTTTATGGGTAGGGGGAGGAGCTAGGAGCTCGGATCTAAGCTGTTGAAAACTGTTGGCTCGGATCCGAAGTTGGATCCGATACCTACAGGTTGCTGACAAATGAAGTTTATCTACTCAGGTGGAACGTTATGGTGAGTACATAACTTCTTATTTTATATATATATATATATATATATATATATATATATATATATATATAGAGCTACTTCAGTTTATCGAAGTTTCAAGTATATATATATATATATATATATATATATATATATATATATATATACACACACACACACACACACACACACACACACACACACACACACACACACACACACACATGGAGAGAGACGTCTCTCTTGTATTATGTTAGTAAGTGCTTCTTTGGCACTGGTGTGCAGTATGGCATTCTAAGTGCTGGTCTTCTGGAAAGTTAGCTGTGCAGGCTTAGAGAATCGAGTTGGTGGAGCTTCATTTACTTTTGTGTACAGCTTGAGAAGCTTTTAATAGAAAAGGCTACCTTTCCAGTTGTACCTTCCTTAACCAGACCAAAGAGGCAAATACAGCCTTTGTCACCATAGCAAGTCCCTCTTGTGGTAAGTGTTAGAATCTTTGTCATTTTTGCGTCACAAGCAACACCAGTGCAAGTCCTAGCATCAGTGGCTGCTTCTGTTAGTTTCAGACGTTTGCTGTTCTTTGTTTCAAAGTAGGGTCACTAGTTACTTAATTTCAGCTTCTGCTTAGAGTCAACTGTCATGTTTCCCTGTAGTGGTCACCATAGCCACAAGTGCTGTAGAGGTTTCACAAAATTGATTACCACATTACCCGTGCTGTTTACAAGGGAGAAGTCTGTTTATGTTCATGAGATTCATCCTCCTCTATTGTACTGATAGATGCACAAGACTTTCAGGTTAGAACTGCGGAAACTAGCTGGAGGATATAACTGTGGAGACTGGGCAATCACTGGCCTCAGACCATCTCAAGAAATGGGCAACCACCCCTTTTGCAGCACTTGGCTTACCAGCAGGTTACTTTAGACCCTTACCTGACCCATCTTAAGCCTATTCGTGTTTGATGTTTGCTCCCTTTTATATGCTTCATTTTGTCAGGTTTTGGTGGCTTTGGATGAGGTGTCAGTGCCATTTACTATGATCCCGTGTCTGTAGCAGTAATACCTCAAGACAGTAAAGCCCAAAGTTGGCTAGCCTTAATAAATACTGTTCATACCACTCTTTCACTGCTGCGTTGTACAGGAGCTGGAGGTAAGAAAGTCCTTCAAGTCTTCAAACTATTTGTTTGAGTGAAGAAAAAATAAGAAACCCCAACAAGGGCCAGATCGTCTTTGTATTATCATGTCAATCAAATCAAATATAGCCAAATGGATTTGACAGTGGAGATCCATCTTAATGGGTCTCATGATTGGGATCATCCTTTCCACTGGTTAGCCTGGCAGTTTTCTTTAAAGGTCCCATGTTCAATGCTTATGCATGTTGTGATTTCATGGCAGCTGCAGAGTTCTCCAGCTCTTTTTCTCAACTTGCACAGTTCAGATATTGATAGTTGCATGTCAGTGAGAAGTGTATTGTCAGACTTTAGTGCAAGTGTCCCAATATCAATATGTTTTTCTATGTGCTTTAGTAGGATGTCGTGCCCTGTAGCTTCTTTACAGTAGTCTGTGAGTTAAGTGTTCCCAAGCCAGGTACCTAAATGAGAGCTAAGGGATTCTGCTTATCACTAATAGGTTTGTGATATCCTCTTATTTGGTAGTAAGATAGCAGTTTATGCAGATGATTTGTATGGTTCATGAGCACAGGCCCAAAATGTTTTCTCTTTTGACCTTTCTTCTAGGGCGTTTTTCCATCTAAATGCAGACTGTTCCTGAATGGCCCGCTAGACAACCGTACCTGACTGTCAAATTCCTGCCCCTTATTCCTGGATTGTTTCACGCCATATCATCCCCATCCACTGACCTCCTGTATGTTGGATTCATTATGGAATGTGTGTGCAGATGTTAAACTTCATTCAGATACTTTGGTGGCAGTTCCCAAGAGATTTAACCAAATTTATGAATTGCCTATGGGATGTGCTGGGTTCTCAAGACAGAATAAAAATGGAAGAAAAGAAAAGAATGTAGTTATTCTGTTCTTCCAGTTCATGGATCTCAAATTTGAGCTATATTTTGGATCCCTCTCTCTGGTGAGAGCATTAGAGCTCTGGGCAGGTTGGGCAAATATGAAGCTTGTCTTGCTAAACATTCTGTGTCCTGTAACTCTAAGTGTATTGACCAAGTGGTAAATCAGAGATCAGTTTTGAAACCTGCTATCTTAATGCTACTGAGTTCTTTCTCCTTATGACCTTTCAGATTTAGAGCACCCATAGAAAAGCAAAGAAGGCAAAATCCCATGTATTCAGAATATTGTAGATTATGGCTGATGGTGATTGGCATGTCAGGTGGTTGCAGTCCTTTGTATCCAAAGGCGTGCTTTGCTGAGACTGACTAATTTTGCAGGAGTCCTGAAATCAATGATTGTAGTTGCTTTGGGTCTGGCATTGGCTTTCTGGAGACGAGTAATGCTCTTTAGTGTAGAGGCAAGGGTACTTAAGGTGTTGGCATGTACCATCCATCCATTAAGAATTATGCTAGGTACTGAAGAGTGCTCTACCATCTCTTTTTTTCCCCCTAGGAAGATCAGATTTCATCAGAATAGTTTGTCCTGGTGGTCTTTTCATAGAAAGTGTAGACTGCAGAGTTTGGCAGTTTCTGGCTTGTGTTTCACTTTCTCATGCTGTTCTTTGGAGAGCCGTCTTAACTTAATATGACAGGAATTCTGGATGGCAGCTTTCACTACAAAAGGATACTTGTATTCCTATCAAGTGTAACCCTTCCCCCTGGGAAATTCTCTAGATTTCAGTATGGCCAGTTTTTTTTTTGTTGAACAGAATAGAGCACTAATTTATTTTTATTTTTTTTATTTACTGTTTGTATCTTTGACCTTTTGGTCTACCCACTCTTCCAAGTGCATTTACAAAAAGGCTCGTTGTAGTGTTTGCATACGTGGTATTGCATTAGATAAAAGTATTCCCGTGCATGCAAAGCTCAAACCTCTACTTCATTAAAATTCATTTATATTTAAAGTAGTTACGGAATCTGCAAGAATCATTGCTGTAAGAGTTGTTTTAATGGACAGTAGCTCTAGGTTGGCAGCAGTCCTGAAGTCTGGTTTTTGTAGTCGGACATCCAGAAAAGCTCATGAACTCTTGTGCTGTTGTTAGAGAGAGCCCAGCTACAAAAAGAAGTGCATCACTTTAACTGCTCGATTTTTGCTGCTTAATGTCAACTGTCAAATCTGATGATGTCTCCTTTGTCCATTCGTCAATGCACATGTCTTCAGATGTGACCTCAGATTAGTCTTTGGCCACTCAAGATTTGGATCCCAAACCCAGGCTCCTCCCCACACCAATAACTCCATGCAAAGCACAACATTACCTCAGATCTTGTTTGCTCTGTGGGTTAAGTCAAGTAGGAGTTTTTTCTTCAATTTCTTTTACTAGTTTACCATTAACTTTGCTTCTATTCTCCTAACATATTTTTCCTGCCTTCCCCATCTTAGTAATAAAACTTTATTTTTTTTTCTTTTTCCTCGCACCTCAGCAACATCTCTCTTTACAAAACAAAAGAAAAAAGAACTTTAAATATATGTTGTATTCTTTTCTGCATTGTTAGACTTTGTTAGACTGTTTTGTGAGACTTTCCAAAATGTCAGATAAGCCATCTGGTTTTAAAAAAAGTGTGTGACCTGATACCTAACGGGGATGCACATGCTAAGTATTTTTACTGCCTCAGAGCTTGACATTTGGACATAAGCAAGGTATATGTACAGTCTTTAGTACCCAGGCAGTAGCAGAGAGGAAAAACAGGCTAATCCTTAAGGGACTTTTCCTGCCCCTGTGGGAGAAACGTCCAAGTCTCAGCACTCTGTTATGGGAGCTTTTCCTTCCTCATAGTCTGCAGACAAATCCAAAGAGGATAAAATCACTAAGGAGAGGTCTAAGGAGTTTTGGAAACTCTATCCAGTTCATCATTTTTCCTCTTTGGCATCTCCATCTCTGGCCTCTGAATCATCCAAGACTTCTGATCTTTTCTCCGAGCCAGTCCTGATCAGTCCAGGACTCCCCTCCTTTTTTTCCCATGTTTTTAGCTATAGCCAGTTTAATCTCTGCTGTGATCACCTTTTCTCCGGGAGAGGGTTAGCCATCACTCATCCAGACCTCTTTGCGCTGTTTCCTCGCTGAAGTCAGTTTGCTCAACCAGGAGCCTTTCCAAATCTAATGTGGACCGCATGATGAACAAATTTCTCAGGGCCCTGATTCATTTGGGGGTCCTCCTGGCTCCAGCCGCCACTGGACCAAGAAGTTAGTGAATATAAAAAGTGTACACCCCTGTTAAAAAGCTAGGTTTTTATGATATAAAAAAAATGAGACCACAATAAATCATTTCAAAACTTTTCCCACCTTTAATGTGACCTATAACCTGTACAATTCAATTGAAAAACAAACAGATTTGTTAGGGGAAAATATAAAAAAATAAAAAAGTACAATATGCTGGTTGTATAAGTGTGCACACCCTTAAACTAATTCTTTGTTGAAGCACCTTTTGATTTAATTACAACATTCAGTCTTCTTGGGTACACACCTGTCATCAATTAGAGACTCTGATTAACCTCAAAGTTCAGCTGTCCTAGTAGAATTTTCCCGACGTTTACTCAGTTGCCTGCTACAGCAAAAGCCATGGTTCGCAGAGAAGCTTACAAAGCATCAAATGGATCTCATTGTTGAAAGGTGTCAGTCAGGAAATGGGTAAAAAAATTTCCACAACATTTGGTATACCATGGAACACAGTGAAGACAGTCCACAAAAAGTGGAGAAAATATGGGACAACAGTGACGTTGCAAAGAACTGGATGTCCCTCCAAAATTGATGAAAAGACCAGACGAAAACTGGTTAGGGAGGCTGCCAAGAGGCCTACAGCAACACTGAAGGAGCTGCAGGAATTTCTGGCAGCAAGTACTGGTTGTGTACCACATGTGACAACAATCTCCCATATTCTCCTTGTGTCTGGACTGTGGGGTAGCGTTGCAAGATGGAAACCTTTTTTTGCACAGAAAAAAACATCCAGGCCCAACTAAAATTTGCAAAACAATGCATTGTCTCCCAAAACCATGTGGAAAAATGTGTTCTGGTCTGAGACCAAGGTTGAACTTTTTGGCCACAATTCCAAAGGGTAAGTTTGGTGCAAAAACAACACTTCACATCACCAAAAGAACACCATCCCCACGGTGAAGCATGGTGGCGCAGTATCATGCTTTGGGGTTGATTTTATTTAGCTGGAACGGGGGCTTTAGTTAAGGTGGAGGGAATTTTGTACAGTTCCAAATACCAGTCACTTTTGGCCCAAAACCCTCAGGCATCTGCTAGAAAGCTGAAGATGAAGAGGAATTTCACCTTTCAACACAACAATGACTCCACACATGCATCCAAATCAACAAATGAATGGCAACACCAGAAGAAAATTAAAGTTTTGGAATGGCCCAGTCAGAGCACTGGCCTAAATACAGTAGAAAATCTGTGGGGTGACCTGAAGAGGGCTGTGCACAAGAAATGTCCTCGTAATCAGAGATTTGGAGCACTTTTGCAAGGAAGAGTGGGCAAATATTTCCAAGTCAAGATGTGCCGTGTTAAGACTCCTACCCAAAAAGGCTTCATCAAAGTATTAGTTTAAGGGTGTGCACACTTATGCAACCAGCTTATTGTACGGGTTTTATTTATTTATTTATTTATTTATTTATTTATTTATTTATTATATATATTTTTCCCCTAACAGATTTGTTTTTCAATTGAATTGTACAGGTTATAGGTCACATTAAAGAAGAGAAAAGTTTTGAAATGATTTATTGTGGTCTCATTTTTTATATCACAAAAACCTGGCATTTGAACAGGGGCATGTACACTTTTTATATCCACTGCATGTCCCTTCCCCTCATCCTGTATTAGTCTTGTCCCCATCATTTTGTCAGACGTTGGAGTTACAGATTCTACCATTTCCCAGAGTTTGTCCATCTCAGACCAGAATATTTGGCTATCTTCTACTCCATTTGCATCTCTGACCCATATGGCTCCATTATTGTTGGAGCCATAAGGATCCTGAAACTGAGGTTAAGGCACTGGATCTGGAGAAATGGGTTTGACTCTGAGGGTTTCCAAGCTGTCCCGTACTCTTGGAGCTGGGTAACTCAGCGCCAGCATCAGTGTCTGATCTGGGCTAAGTGGAGTTTAGTGGTTTGCCTGGTGAGTTGCTTTGGCTTCTAATATTCAGATGAATCTTGAGTCAGCTGCTGTGAAGAACCTGTAAGTGTGTTCTGGGTCTTCTCCAGAACACCCCATGAGGACGCTCCTTGGAACCATGTTTAAAAGGAGGTACATAGACTGTCCTCAGAAGACATGGATTTCGATGAGTGGGAGGATTCCCTCAGATTCTACCTTCAGTGTGTCTCATTTGGAGAGATTCTCAAATGATTGAAAGGCAGGCAGTTCTCCTTCTATCAGAAGAAGAGTTAGCACTCCTTGAGACATTCAGGACTGGCTCCACTGCATTTTTGGTGATTCCCCTACACAGATGAGATGGTGAACCTTGGAAGGTGTCTGACATGCCTGAACCAATTCTTCATAAGCCAGATAAGTACTTGGGTGTTTTAGCAAGGGGCCTGCCATAGATTCCATAGTATTGGTGACAGCAACCAAGAAAAAGTTAGAGGAAAGCTCTTCTGTCCATCCCTCCCCAAACAGGGAGGGGGGCACTGGACACATTTGGGAAATGGATTTGGATTTTAGCTACCTTTGCTTTGAGGGCACTGCCCTTCTTGGCACATTTCAGTAGATTTTAGAGGTATTTGACCAAGGAAATCTCCAAGTCCTTTCCTGGGTTTACACCTGTAGAAGACAAGAAAACATTGGACTCTTAAGTTAGCCACCCTACGGTCATTGCCCAGTGTCTCAATGCATCTTGTCTCTAATGCTATTGAAGGTGCTTCACGAGACACAAGTGTGTGGACATTAATGTTGGCAGACTATGCCTAGAGGCACTTGTTTGACTTTGCAGAGCACTTTAAGACATATTTTATTAATGGCCGGTTTGACAGCTCAACACTCTTTGGGCCTAAAGTGAAAGACTCTGAAACCAGGAGTGAGCAAGATGGAAAGTCCCTTTCTGGCATTAGAATATGGTTCTTTATCCCCCAGAGATCTTTTTGTAGGAACCAGAAAGGGAGGAAGAAACTATGGTTCCAGAAATCACACGGGTTCTCTTATGAGAAGGTGGTGGTGGTGTTGTAAGGGATGTTGCCCACAAGGCAAAAGTAGACCGCAAAATCAAGGCTTCCGAGGTCCCTTCACTGATGGGCTTCATCAGTGTTCCTGAAGGGTTGCCTGACTGGCGGGCGGCATCTGTCCCTACACCCAAAGTCTGAATGCTCATTATAAACAACAGATGGCTATAGAGGATAATAACCAGAGGCTGTTGCATTTCTTTTTTTGTCCTTTCTTCAAATTCAAAAAAGTTAGCAAATGTTCCACCATGTCAAAGGTCAGAAGCGCACAAAAGAAGTTCAAAATCCGCTAAACAAGCGAGTCATCCAAGATGTCCCACCAAACCAGTGAGGTTCCAGAACTTACTCAGGATTCTTTTTGGTGACAAAAAGACCAAGGACTTCAGGTCAGTCTTGAACCTTAGCTACCTCAGTCAATACGTCAAGCAGTCAAAGTTCTGGATAGTCATGGTCGAATCCATTCTCCCATTTCTGAGAGTGAACAATTGGATGTGCTCCATCGACCTTCAGGATACGTACTACTCTATCAAGATGGACAGACAATCCAGATGGTGTCTCCACGTCCATCTTGGAGCCAGTCATTTACCATTTAGAGTTCACCAAATGCTTGGCAGTAGTAGCAGCGTCCCTCAGACTGCAAGGGTTCCAAGAGTTCTCATATCTAGACAACTGGCTATTTTCTACCCCCACCAGGAATCTGCTTACCCAGGTAAGCGACTCCTTGCCCCAGGCTTGTCCAGTGTTGGACATCACAGTCAGTCCAGGCAAGTTCAAATTTTCGATACAAATAAGAGTTCTTAGGAGCACATTTCGACACAATTCATCAGACAGCATAACTTCCACAGAGCAGGTTATCAGTACTTCACAATCATGCTCAGATCATTCTTTTATCTCGACAAGTAACGATGATAATGGTCCTTCATTTACTGAGTTCGATAGCAGTGTCCATAATCTTAGTCCCTCTTGCAAGAAGTCGCATGAAAGTAGTACATTGGTCCATCAGGCAGTAACCATTGTTTTTCCCCTTATGTCTCATGAATATTTGCAGGACAGTCATGCACTAGTAGCTCAAATCCCCTATGGTATTACTAGGTCACCCATTTTGTCTTTCCCCAGCCCAAGGCTTCTGTGATGCAGATGCTTCCCTACTAGGGGAGGCAGGCAGTACAGGGGAATGACATTCCAAGGCACACTGTCCCTTTCTGAGGTCAATCTCTATATCAGTATTGTAGAGAGGCGAGCAGCCCCCCTAGTGTTGCAGGCCTTTCAAGGCTTGCTCCCTCAAGATGTGATATCTTTCCAAACTGACAATATGTGAGTAATTTAGTACATCAGCAATCAAGAGGGAAGCAGCTCTTATCTATTATGTGGAGAAGCCATGAGGGTTTGGCAATGCGCAATATCTTCCAGTCGCTGTCTTCTAGCAACCCACATTCTGCCCAGAGAAACCCAGTGTTCTAGCAGACAGCTTCAGCACATCCATCCTCCTGCCTCACAAGTGGTCCCTCAATCAAAAGGTAGCATAGCAGATTTTTTGCTGCTGGGGGCAACCTGTGCTGTGATCTTTTTGATTCTCCTCAAAACACCAAATGCAGCAGATTTTTTTCCCTGATCTCGACCCCCACCCCAGGAGCAGAAGTCGCCCATGGGGTGTTCTGATCCACACCTGGCTCCTTGATTTCCTTTATACCTTTCCTCCATCCCATCCTCCATCCCAAAATTTCTTTAGAAAGCACTAGAGAAGAAGGTCTGCTTATTCTTCGATATCTTCCAGCTCCTCTAGACTTTCCCAATTCGAGGTGGACAGGATGATGAGGATTTTACTCAAGGCTGAGATGAAGATGTGGCTTTTACAATCTCTGTCTCATCTCAGATCCATGAGAGCCCTGTCATTCTTGTTAGCCACTCCTGTTGTGATCCGACCACCCGCTTCAGAACACCAGGATCCGTATTCCTTGAGAGAGATTTCTGAGCCAAGAATAGTGCTTTCCTTGACTCCGGCAGTGTCCCAGACTGGCTCTGCTCTGATGCTGTCTCAGCAGAGTGGGTCCTGGACCCAAGACATTGGCTCTGTCATCGTGGGGTTGGTTTCGGCTCCAACTTGGTGAGATCCGTCCCTCCCCCTAGGGGCTTTGGCTCTTGATATTTGGGACTGGTGTTGTCTGGAGGCCACAAATCTGGAGTGGGTTCTTCCCCTTGTCCTCAGGAGACTTCAGCTCTGAAGAGGGAGGGGTGGGGATCCCTGGGTTTGCCGGCTTTTCAAGTAACGGAGAGGGCATTCTCTAGACCCAGAGATGGTCTCCTCACGGCCCCCCCGGAACCTATACAGCCGTCATTTGGTCTGACCTTGGCCCCATTCTTCCTTCCCAGTCAGCCCGCCCAGGAGATCCTCCAGTGCCCCCCCCCACTCTACAGGGGGGCCCCCTCCTAAGAGTCCTCCCCTGACTATCCCACAGTGGAGGTGCATCTGAGGAGGACATGCAAGAGGAAGCACATCGACTCATCTTTGGGATCTCTGACAGAGAACACAGATTTCGATGAGGGAGAAGGATCCCCACGATCATCACCAGATGACATCTCCTTCAGAGATATCCTAGAGATCCTCAAGAGAAAGGGTGGGTGGGTGGTCTTCCCAACCTCCTCCTTCTGAGGAATTGGTCTTTCTGGAGGCTTTTGGAGCGGGCCCATCTACAACCTGGGTGACCCCACTGGTGGACAAACTTATTGACCTAGTTTCCTGTTGGTCTTGGAAGGAGCCAGCCACCATGTAGTCTATCTGTAAGCACGCCAAGTTCTTACAACCTCTATCTGATCACCCCATTGGAGAAAAGACATTCTGCAGTTGATGCCATCATAGTATCAGCAACCACAAAGAAGGAGCTAGGGGAACAGCGATCTTATGTCCACCCAACCAAATAAGGAGTTTGTGGCATTGGACAGACACAGGAAGCACGTCTACGCCTCAGCTACGTATGCTGAGAGCGTTGAACTGTTTGGCACATTTCACGTGCCTTCAGAGGGATTTGGTCAAGGAGCTCACCACTACTCAGAGCCCATTTCGGAGGGGGACATTAATAAAGTTTCTCCCTAACTATTGACTCTTGCTTCCTTCTCAGATTTGTTGATGAGGTTATTCTCCATTGCAGAAGAAGGAACCTGTCAAGAGGCGGAATCAGGCATAGCCCTCAGGAGACCTGCCTGGTTGAGGCATTGCGGGTTTGCAGAACCCTTCAAGGGATCCATTACTAACACTCTGATGATTCTTCCTTGTTTGTGCCATCAGTTAAGGAAACCCTTACCTATGGTAAGCAAGAGGGAAAAACCCCTGTCTGCTGTAGGGATCAGTTTTCTTCACCTCAAAGGCCTTTTTCCAGGAACCAGCGCAGTGGGAAGAAAATGTGGTTCGAGAAGTATCAGGGTTCTTTCCAGGGCTCTCTCAAAGTTCCCTCATCCAGAGGCAGAAGACCAAGTTTGAATGGGAGATGCCACCCTAGAGGCAGTGGGGGGTCTGCAGAATCAGGGCCTCGGAGAACCTGTCTCTGACAGGCCCTACCAAGTGCTTCTGAAGTGTTTGCCCTACTCTGGAGACAGTCGGGGGCAGGCATTCATTACACGTAGACACCTAGACAAAGCTAACAACCCACATCTGGGTGCTAAAAAAAATTACATTCCCTTTTTCCTTCCTCCACCCTCCCGAAAGGAATCTCCCCAGTGTTCCACCCAGTCAGAGAGAGTATGGCATGCAAGAAGTTCAAAAACTTCTAGACAAGAGAGTCATCCAACAGGTCTCAAATGAACAGCGAGGATGCAGAACTTACTCGCTTCTTTTTGGTGCCAAAAAAAGACTGGGCCTAAGGCCTATATTATTGGACCCGAGCAAGATAAATTTGTACGTCAAGAAGTCAAAGTTTTGCATGGTGACAGTTCACTCCGTTATGCCGATGTTCTTCATGTTTCACTGTTGCAGTCATTACATTTGGGTAATCCTGCTGGCAGGTTGCCTTCAGTCAGCCAGAATTCCAAAGTCTTGGGTCATGCGTCGGCTGCTGTTGCCCCTTCCCTGATGTCAGGTCGTTGGGGGTATAAAAGAAGTAGCCGATGCCATTTTCTTCAGTCTTTCTTGCTGCACGGTGCCCAAAGCAGAAGCAGTTCGCAAGTGCCGGTCGGCAGACTCCTGAGATTTTTGTGTTAGAGTTTCAGGTCCAAAGTGTTCAGTAAAACTAAGTACCCCATTGGGGAAACTTTTTTCTTGCTCCAGACCGATGTCAGAAAAAGTTAATAATTGTATTTCTTGTGGGAAGCAAATGCCTCATAAGGATTTTCATTCTTACTGTATTCCTTGCCTAGGCCCTGATCACAATGTTTCTGGTTGTGGGTTCTGTGCTACATTTAACCAACGCACTATTAAGCGTCATTATAACTTTGCTTTAAACTATTTTGGATGCTGGTTTAATTATCCAGAAATGTCGTTGGATAGCCATCCGACTGAGTTCACAAAACATGCAAAGAAAAGGAAAGAGATAGACAACCTAAGCCCAAAACTGACGACGAAGCTTCTCCTAAGCCAGTCGCCTGTTCGCTGGAGAGTCGCAGACCGCTACCAACTTTTACATGGAGTTGGCTACGCCGCTGGAAACTCAAGGTATTGGAGCCTCTGATATTATCCCTTCAGATGGCTCCGGAGCCGCTGAGCAGGCACCGGCTTTTGAGGGTGTATTCAGACCTAAACATTTCTATATCAAACCAACTTCAGCTTTAAAGGCAAAGACTAAAGCGCCTTCCAAAGCAAAGAAACCAACTCAAGAGCCATGTGGTCAGGCCTCTATGCCCAAAAAGCAGATGCTCAAAATGGCCGAAGACTTGATTACCTTGATCAGGGATTCCCATCCCCCTCCTGATAAGAGGCCTAGGCAAGAGACTATGACTCTCTTGATCAGGTTTCCATTTCTTCTGGTTCCTCTGGTTCCTCTTCTGATCAGGAATATTCTTTCCCCATGAGGATTCTGATGCTGAAGAATCTATGCCTTCAGCTTCCCCTCCAGAGGACTGTTCGTTTGGGAAAACCTTATATACCATGAAGGAGCATTTCCACTGGGAGAGCCAAGATTTTTCAGAATATAAAAAGAGGCTCGAAGATTTCCTTTTACTACCTCAACACAAGCCACTAGCCATTCCTCCTGTGTTAGACATTGTAGATGATGTTTTCGGAGTCTAGTCTTACCCCTGACTCCTTACCTCCAGCTCCTGTTAAGCCTGACGGATATTACAGGGTCCCTGACTCTCATAAATTCCTTTTTAAAAACCCTGCTGCAGATCCAAAAACTATTTCTCAAGGTCCCAAAGGAGTTTAGGCTTCCACTGCAAAAAACCCGACCCCCTCTGACAGAGATTCTAGGGCACTGGATAGATTGGGGGGAAAAAGGTTTACACATCTGCTACCTTGGCTATAAGGGCTTTAAACTGTCAGTTTCATAAGCTCAGATATCAGCAACATGTCATGGCATTGCTTAAACAGAAAATGTTGTTAAACTCTGAATGTGCAGAAAACAAGGAAATGCAGGATTTATTACATACAGCTGAACAAGTTGGAAAGCATACTTTGCAATGTGGTTTTGATTTTTAGAGGCCTCCTGCGGGGCCGCAGTCACAGGTTCTGTAATTAGGAGGCATATTTGGTTAAAGGAACAAAATCTGCCTGATCATGTTAAAGCTAAATTATTAGATGCACCTTTACAGCATGATACATTGTTTGGTGTTGAGGCAGAAGAGGTCTTAAAGAACATGGAGGACAAAGCTAAATCTATGAAAATGGTCAAAGATTTTTTACAAGTACAGCCACCTAGGTTTAGTAGACACTGGCCAACAAAGAATTGGTCCTTTCCTGTGTTGGACAGACCTCAAAGGGGCAGATCCAGACGCCCTAGAGGCAGATCCCAGGTGCAAGGTTCATACTGACCAAATCACTGGGGGGCTTATACCTCCAAAGTTGGAGAAGACAAATCACAACTGTACAGGAAACAGTCCCACTGACTTCCCCCTGCCTGCACCAAGCACTTATCTCCTGGCAGCACCATTAGGGGGAAAATTAGCACTTTGTTCTCAAAATTGGCACATTATAGCCCAGGACAAGTGGGTTCTAAATATCGTGTCACAAGGGTACAAGTTCCATTTCCATACCCTGCCAAAGCCACAGCCACCTAGGTTTAGTAGACACTGGCCAGCAAAGATCTACCAAAAAATCAATGGGCAGAGGCACAAAAACAAATCTCATCCCTCATGGACATGGGGGCCATTCAACAAGTACCAGAGCAAGAGCAGGGACAAGGATTTTACTCAAGGCTGTTTTTGGTACCCAGAAAGGACAAGGCATGGAGGCCAGTACTGGACCTATCTATTTTGAGCACATTCCTGGATATACCAAAATTCAAGATGTTGACTTTGCAGCAGCTTCTGCCCATGCTGGTCAAGAAGGCTTGGCTTTTGACTTTAGACCTAAAAGAGGCATACCTGCATGTCCCAATCAGACAAATATGCAGAATGTACCTCAGATTCAAGACTGGTTCAATGCATTACCAATTCTCTGCATTGCCCTTTGACTTATCTACTGCGCCCAGGGTCTTTACAAAGTGCCTGGCACCAGTAATTGCATTCTGCAGACAAAGAGGAATACAAATATATCCTTACCTGGACGACTGCCTAAAACAAGGATATTCTTCTACAGCATCTGGCATTTGTAAAAATACTTCTAACATGCCTAGGGTACACAGTCAATGAAAAGAAATCAAAACTAGTACCCTCTCAAGAGATAATATTCCTGGGTGCAAGCTTAAATACAACTGCCCAGATGGCTTATCTCACGTCAGACAAACAAAGGCAACTGACTACCTATTTCAAAATGTTGGCAACAAAGGCCCAGTTATCTGCAAGAAAAACTCTGCCGGCTTTGGGCTTCATGGCATCCTGCATCCTATTAATTCCATATGCAAGGCTGCATATGAGGAAACTTCAATGGTAACTAAAAAGTGTTTGCACTCAGCATTGCCACAGCCTGGAAACTATGATTACTGTCATTCCCTGCTTGCAACAGGAGTTTCGATGGTGGGCAAAGGCTTGTCACCAAAACAAGGGACAGCCATTCACATTATCCTCAGCCAGGCAGACACTAACAACAGATGCATCAGATTATGCCTGGGGGCCCACATGGCAGGAAGATGTATTCAGGGCACATGGACCTCAAACCAAATGCATTTAAATATCAATCAAAAAGAGATGCTAGCAGTTCAAAATGCCCTGACAGCCTTCAAGGACCTACTTCATCCAGGACAACTACTGATTAACAGACAACACCACCGTCATGTGGTATATAAACAAGCAGGAGGGAACATATTCTTACCCCCTTTGCAGACTAGCCATGACTTTGTGGGACACAGCATTGACTTACCAAGTACATCTGTAGGCACAATTCCTTCCAGGAAGGAAAAATACTCTGGCAGACAAACTAAGCAGAAGCCTCATGGATCCCCACGAGTGGCACCTGGATCCACAAGTCTTCAACATGATAACAAAGAAATGAGGATGCGCGGACATAGATCTTTTTACCTCCCCCAACAACTACCAACTAAAAAGATTCTGCACAAGGATTTATCACAGACAAGCATTGAAAGTGGACAACCCTATCTTTCAGCTGGAAAAACCTATCAGTATATCCATTTCCCCCTCTGCCTCTCCTACCCAAGGTACTCCTAAAGGTCAGACAGGAGAAGCCAAAGATGATACTGATTGCCCCAGACTGGCCCCGCCAGTACTGGTATCCAATACTAAGGAGCTTGTCTCAATGCCCAGTTTGGACCTTACCTCTAATACCTCATCTACTGTCCCAGCAAAACAGTCAGATCCTGCACAGCCAACTCAGAACTTTAAACCTGACTGCATGGCGAATAATGTAGTCATACAAAACACACCTCTCAGTAAAGCTGTGATGGATGTCATTTTAGAAGCCACAAGATCTAGTACTAGAAAATCTTATGCAGGAAAATGGAAGAGATTCTGCGCTTGGAACCAGGCACAAGGAACTGATACAGCTGCCCCAAATATTCCTCAGATTTTGCAATACTTAACTGAGATGCCGGACAAAGGCCCATCTTTTTCATCAATTAAAATTCATGCCTCTGCCATTTCGGCTCATTGCAATACAGAGCCACCAATCTTTTCTCATCCTTTATTAAAACAGTACCTCAGAGGAGGCAAAAACTTAAGGCCTCCAAGGAGATCACCAATGCCTGCATGGGACCTCAACTATGTCTTGGAAAAACTCACCCTGCCTCCTTTTGAGCCAGCTGCTACTGCTGACATAAAGTTTTTATCTTGGAAAACAGCTCTGCTCCTAGCAATAACTTCTGCAAGACTGGTTTCAGAGCTACAGGCACTCATGGCTGTGGAACCTTTTATCATGTTTTATTCAGACAGTGTCTCTCTGAGGACAAACCCAACATTTATGCCTAAGGTGGTGTCCAGTGTGGCTCTTAACCAAACTATTCATCTGCCAACTTTTTATCCAAATCCGCAGAACAAGGGGGAGAGAATTCTGCATTCTTTGTACGTACACAGACAACCTAGATTCTACTTGGACAGAACCAAAGGTTTCAGGAAGAATGAGCAATTACTAGTGGCATATCATATCACAAGGAAAGGCTATTTCAAAATGGATACGGCACTGCATTTATTTCTGCTATTTACACCATGGCAAGCCAGTGCCTAAGGGCATTAGGCCACATTCAACCAGAGTTGCAGCCACTTCAGCTGCCTTTCTCAGGGTGTACCAACCAAAGACATATTAGAGGCTGCTACTTGGAGTTCAGTGCAAACCTTTACAAGCACTATTATCTGCCACTCTACTCAAAATCCAGGGCAGGCTTTGCCACTGCAGTTCTGCAGGGCCTTATAGCCGCTCCTAATGCTGTTTAGCTCCAGCCTCCCAACCATAGCTTTGGGACTGTACCCAAATGTAATGACTGCAACAGTGAAACATGAAGAACATAGTACAGTTGTGTACACTTACCATAAATGTAGATGTTCAAGTGTATTCACTGTTGCAGTCCAGGTTACCCACCTGCCATCCCCCTTTTTTCTACTGGAGCTTTTCTTTCTTTCTCTGATTTTTACAACCTATGTGGTGTATTTGCTTGTAGATGAAGGTAAAGTTTATATTGGTATATGTATTTTTATATATGTGTATATATATATATATATATATATATATATATATATATATATATATATACATATATATATATAAATATATAAATTGTGGCTACCCTTTTAGGGGGGTACCTGACATCTGGGGCAGGAAAAACTGAAGAAAATGGCGTCTGTTACTTTTATACCCCTGATGACCTGACGTCAGGGAAGGGGCGACAGCAGCTGACGCAGTATCCAAGACTTTGGAATTCTGGCCGACTGAGGGCAACCTGCCAGCAGGATTACCCAAATGTAATTACTGCAACAGTGAATACACTCGAACATCTACATTTATGCTAAGTGTACACAACTGTACTTTACTGAGCAGGGACTATTGGATGTACTGTATAGATCTCCAGGATTCGTACTTTCATATAAAGATTGTAAAACGCACTAGGAGACCCTTACGCTTTCGGCTGGGATCCAGTCATTACCAATCCAGAGCACTGCCATTCGAACTCGCCACAGCCCCCCCCCCAAATGTATGTTTGTAGTGGCAGCTCACCTGAGATTCCAAGGATTAAGGATGTTTCTGTACTTAGATGATTGTCTCCTAACTGTACAATCGAAACATCAACTGGTCCAAGCAACACAGTGTGTGTTGCACACCTTCACTCAGCTGGGGATCATAATAAATTTGGAGAAGTCAAAACTAACACCTTTGCAAAGGATAGAGTTCATTTGAACACAACTGAACACAATGTCTCAGTGAGCAGCTCTACCGTTACAACGTGTCATCTCTGAGACAGCATGTCCAATTGTCACTGGACACACTGGCCTACCCAGCAAGATTCATCCTAAGAGCTCTAGGTTCCATGTCAGCTGCCATACTTCTAGTACTATTGTTAAGGTTCTTTATTCGAGTACTTCAGTGGACTGTAGTGGTCTGTTCTTTATTACCCATTAAATGTCCCTATGTAGTTGACTACAGTCTGCAGGCTTCATCTTCAATGGTGGATGCTTTCGGACCATCTTTATCTGGGCAGGCCCTTTCCCATTCCCTCTCCAGCGACCACAGTGACCATGGACGCTTTCTTGTTGGGGTGGGGCATTACGAAAAAGATTGGTCCAAAGCACATGGTTCCCAAAATAGAACAAATTGCAAATCAATATTCTAGAGATGAGAGCAATCCTTCTGACGTTGCAAACTTTCCAAGACTGCTTACATGTGGGAAGAATAGCAGTTCACACAGGCAACATATCAGCAAATCTGGTATATCAACAGACAGGTGGGAAACCTGTTCATACCTGTTATGCAGGGAGGCCATGAGAGTGTGGGAATGGGTGATCTCTTCAAACCTCTTTCTTATTGCAATGCACATTCCCGGGAAGACCAACGTTGTAGCTGACAGACTCAGCAGATTTATCTTGAGTCCACATGAGTGGTCCCTAAATCAATCAGTAGTAAATCAAGTCATCTTCCGATGGGGTCACCCTTGCTGTGACCGTTTTGCATTTCCCCTGAACACCAAATGCAACAAGTACTTAATTCTGACCCCCCCCCCCCAAGTGAGGAGTCACCCAGGGATTCTCTACTACACGATTGGCCTATAGGTCTCCTGTACATTTACCCCCCCCCATTCCTTTGTTTCCAAAAGTTCTGCAGAAAGCCAGTAGAGTAAAGAGTGCTGTAATCCTCATACTCTGGCCTCGTCTGGTATGGTTCTCCTCCTACAGTCTCATGCCAAATATCCACATGGATATTGGATCCCAGACAGGATATGATTTCTCACCCATCAGAACACCAGCCTCCCAACCTCAGATCCCTAAGACTAATTGCTTGGTTCCTGCCCTTCCAGTGATTCTAAAAAGTCAAAGCTGGCCTCCCCTTGTCCAGGAAATCCTATTTGCATCTTAAAAACTTTCTAAAAAAAAAAAGGGTGTACAATAGCAAATGGAAGAGATTTTCTGTGTGGGCATCGAAACAGATCATTGACCCTTTTTCAGCTCCCGTCTTGGCTATTCTTCTCTTCCTGAGTTCACTCTTTCAGGATGGAGCAAGTTTTTCTATGATCAAGTTACAGTTGACTGCGATTGCTAGCTTCCACGTCACAGAAGATTCTAATTCACTAACTTCCATTTCAGCATCTAGATTATGCAAAGTCTTTATGAAAGGGATTTTCCTTCTCACACCCCCGATTAAAGATCCTTCCCCCCTTGGGATCTGACGTTAATACTACAAGGTCTCACTGACAGACCCTTTGAATTGGCTGACTCCTGCGACATTAAATTTCTGTCATGAAGGACCATTTTTCTTGTGGCCATTACTTCAGCCAGAAGGGTGTCAGAACTTTAGGCCTCATCATCCAAACCACCATAATACATTACCTTTTTTTAAAAACAGAGTCTCTCCCAGGATGAACCCCTCCTTTATGCCTAAGGTGGCCATGGAGGCTAACATAAATCAGTCCATTCATCTTCCAGTCTTCTTTCCCAGTCATTCCAACAAGGGCGTATATATGCTTCACCTACTCGACGTTTATAGACTGTTCCATTTCTGTCTGCACAGGACAAAGAAACATAGGAAATCTGAACAGCTGTTTATTTCCTTTTCATACAGTTGGCTAAGACAGGCAGTATCTAAAGTAACCCTGGCAAAATGGCTCACTAATTGCATTTTCACCATGTATACTTGAAAGACCACCAAGACCCCATTCTACCAGGTCCATGGCCACTTCCTTGGCTTTTTCGGCTAGAATCTCTATTGATGAAATTTGTGCTGCAGCAACTTGGGCCAGTGCACATACTTTTGTCTCACATTACAAATTGGATTTAGTATCCAGAGACAGAGCAGCAGTTGGCACCGCAGTGCTCCGGCTGATACTTCCATAGGGGCCAGTCAGGAAATCATTTAGCTGGGGACTCTGGCCCACTCGTGAGGAAGAATGAAATGGATAACATCAGATATAGGAGTTATGTACTTACCATAACTTATCTGTGTTGTCCAGTTTCATTCTTCCTCGCATCCCACCTGACCTACTCCCTTCCTGGAAGTCTAGAGGCATCTGGAGGTTTTGGACCTCCATAGGCTACCTTTTTTGAGCTCCATATTAAGGATGGTATCCTTGTGTTTGTAAATTACATTTCTATACTTTTCTCTCCTTTTTCCTGGAGCAGTAAACTCAGTCTGAGGAGTTAGGAGAGATGCAGAGCATTATGGGAGTTGGAGGAGCTCGAGACTTGAAGTATCAGTCTTTTGGAATGGCCGGATCGGATCCAATGTCAGATCGCGTATCACCAGTCGTGAGGAAGAACGAAATTGGACAAAACATATACCAAGTTATGATAAGTACATAACTCCTAATTTCTCCATTTCGAGGATGGCTAGTCAGTAATGTTTTTTTTTTCACAAGTTATCCATATTCTTTCTTCCTCCCAGAGACTCTACTAGGAAGATTTACAAAAGTAAATGGAAAATGTTCTCTGTTTCAGCTATGGAAAGAAATTTATTCCCTTTTTTTGGCACCTGTTCCAGCAAGCTATCCCACTATTAAAGTCCATTATCAGCTATTTCCAGTTTCCTCGTTGAAGAAAGTCAGTCTCCCATTGCTTCCCTCAAATTATCTAAGGCTTTTCTGAGGAGTGCCTTTCTTTTCAGGCCTCTCCTTGGAGACTCTGCTTCTCCTTGAGATATTACGGTTATACTTCAAGCACTGATTTAACCACTGCTTCAATCTGCAGCCAAGGTGAAGCTCCATTTCTTAAATGGAAAATGTTGTTTTTGGTGGCAGTTACTTTTGCAAAGAGTGTATCAGAACTTGAGATCCATTCATGTAAACCTCTGTATGTTATTTTACATAAGGACAGTTTCCCTTTGAACCAATCATTTCTTTTTACCAAAGATAGATGTGAAACAAACTTAAATAAGAACATTAATCTGCCAGTTTTCTTCCCAAAATTTTCTAACAGAGAAGACTAAGTGCAACATTTATTGGATGTTCATAGGCAACTTCAGTTTTTACATTCACTGTTTGAAATCATTCAGAAAGTCTGATCAACTTTTTGTGCCCTTTTCAACAAATAAACTGGGTCACAGAGTTTCCAGAGTCTCTTCATCCAGGTGGTTGTCTGTTTGCATAAGTCATGTATACAAAGAGGAAGGCCTTCCTTTAACTAAGCCTTTCAAAGCTCGCTCTACTAGGTCTGTAGCAACCTCAACAGCCTTCTTTTCCAGGGCATCTATTGATGACATTTGTGCTGCAGCCAATTGGTCTAATGTTCATATCCTCATGTCCCATTATATATTGGATTTATTTTCCAGAGGCAAGGCAGCTTTTGGTTTAGCCATCCACTGGAATGTCCTTCCATGAATCCACCCAAGGTTTATATCAGTTGGGGATTCTGTTCCATCTGTTGAGGAATGGACTGAGAAAACATCAGATATGAAAGTTATGTACTTACTATAACAATAGATCTGTATTGTCTAGTTCCATCCTTCCTCAACTTCCCTCCCACCTGTTCCCCTTCCTGATTATGAAACCCATTGATGTTCTTCGTGTTTCACTGTTGCAGTCATTACATTTGGGTTATCTGCTTGCAGGTAGCCCTTAGTCATCCTGATTAACAAAGTCTTGGGTCTTGCGTCTGTTGCTGTCCCTTCTTCCATGATGTCAGGTCGTCAGGGTTATAAAATATGCAGCCGATGCCATTACATCCGTCTTTCTTGCCGTGTGGTGCCCGAAGCATAAGCAGTTCGCAAGTGCCAGTCGGCCAACTCCTGAAATTTTCGTTTTTGAGTTTCAGAACCGAAGTCTTCAACTAAAGCCAAGTACTCCATTGGGGAAACTTTTTCTTGCTCCTTACTGATGTCAGTAAAAGTTAATAATTGCATTACTTGTGGAAAGCAAATACCTCATAAAGATTTTCATTCGTACTGTATTCCTTGCCTAGGCCATGATCACGACGTACCTTGCTGTCGGATTTGTGTTTTATTTAATCAGCGCACTATCCGTCGTCGGTATATTTTCTCCTATAAATATTTTGATTCTCGGTTTAATTATCCAGAAATGTCATTGGTTAGCCATCCGACTACCAGGATTCTGAAAAAACACAAAGATAAAGACAGAGACAGGCCGCCAAGGTCCAAAACTGCCGACGATGCTTCTCCTAAGCCAGTCACCAGTTCTCCGGTACTCAGTGAGGCGCTTTCCCAGCCCCTGATACCTGCTACTTCTGATTCGCAGGCCTCTACTGAGACCCATTCGGAGTCCGGTATGCCGAGAGATGCTTCAACTATGGAACCCGCGGATGTGTCTGTACCTTGGATGGGTCCGGATCCGCTGTGCAGGCATCGGCTTCTGAGGGTGTAGTCAGGCCTACGGACTTGCATATTAAACCGATGCCTCCTTCTTTACTTAGGCCTAAATCTCGATCCATGTCTAAAAAAACAATGCCCAGGCCACATGCTCAGGCCTCTAGGCCTAAAAAACAAATTATAAGAATGGCTGAAGATCTAATAACTCTAATCATGGGTAGCCACCCCCTTCTAAGAGGCCTAGGACTGAAGTTAATTATGAATCTTCTGATCAGGATTCTGTTTTTTCTGACTCTTCTGATGATCTGGATTTGCCCTTACCTACTTATGAGGATTCTGATGCAGAGGACTCTATTCCCTCTGCTTCCCCTCCTGAGGATTTTTCTTTTGGGGAAACCTTACATACTCTAAGGGAGCATTTCCACTGGGAAAGCCAGGATTTTTCTGATTCAAAAAAGAGGCTTAGGGATTTCCTTCTCCTACCTCAGCATAGGCCTTTAGCTATTCCTCCTGTACTAGACATTGTTGATGACACTTTCTCGGAATCTAATTTGGCCCCTGATTCCCTGCCTCCTGCTCCCAGAAAACCTGACCGATACTACAGGGTCCCTGAGTCCCACAAGTTCCTTTTCAAAAATCCTATTGAAGATCCAGAGACTATTTCACAGGGGCCCAAGGGCATTAAGGCTTCTACTATTAAAAATCCTACCCCTTCTGATAAAGACTCCAGGGCACTGGATAGATGGGATAAGAAGGTTTACACCTCTGCAACCTTGGCCATTACGGCTTTAAACTGCCAGTTTCATATGTTAAAATAACAGCAACATGTTATTGGACTGCTTAAACAGAAAATGATGATTCCTGACTGTGTGGAAAATAAAGAATTACAGGATTTAATGCATTCTGCCGAACAAGTTGGAAAACATACTTTGCAATGTGGATTTGATTCATTAGAGGCCTCTTGCAGGGCTGCTGTTACTGGGTCTGTGCTCAGAAGGCATGCTTGGCTTAAGGAACAATCTTTGCCTGATCATGTTAAAGCTAAATTGTTGGATGCTCCTTTAAATCAGGACCACCTGTTTGGCAACAAGGCTGAGGAAGTTCTTAAAAAGATGGAAGATAAAGCTAAATCTATGCAAACTGTTAAAGATTTTTTTACAAGTTCAGCCTCCTATATTTAGTAGGCACTGGCCCTCTAAGAATTGGTCCTTTCCAGCCCCTTCCAGGTCTTCTCAAGCCAAACCTAGACACAGCAAAAACCCCAGGTTTCCGTTCCAGGGGACTCGCAGAACTAAGCAGTGGGGGGTCTCAGCTTCCAAGTCTGGGAATAATAAGACTCCCCTCTATGGTAAACTGTCTCAATGACTTCCTTTTAAAATTTCCAAGCACTTATCAACTGACTGGCCCCTTTGGGGGGGGGGGGTTGCTCTTCATGCAAAGAATTGGGAACTCATTACCCAGTACAAATGGGTTTTAAATATAGTGTCATAGGGATACAGATTTCACTTCCACATGTTGCCAACACCAAGTGGGTGGCCAGACTTACCCCCAAATCAGTGGGCAGAGGCCCAAAAACAAGTACTTTCTCTCTCAAGCATGGGAGAGCTATTCAACTGGTATTCTACTCAAGACACTTCCTGGTACCCAGAAAAGACAATTCATGGCGTCCTATCCTGGACCTGTCTACTCTAAACACCTTTTTGGAGATTCCAAAATTCAAGATGCTGACTCTTCACCAATTCCTTCCTATGCTAGGCAAAGATGCCTGATTGACAACACTAGATTTAAAAGAAGCATACCTGAACATCCCAGTCAGGGAATCTTGCAGAAGATGCCTTCGCTTCAAAGCAGGCTACACGCACTGTCAGTTCTCTACACTGCCCTTTGGCTTATCTACTGCGCCCAGCATATTCACAAATTGCCTAGCTCCAGTTATTGCATTTTGCAGGCAAAGAAATATTCAATTATACCCATACCTGGACAATTGTCTAAGTCAGGCAGAAAGCCAGGACATACTTTTGAATCATCTGGCCTTTGTAAAAAGAGTTCTAACTTGTCTGGGGTACACTATAAACGAAAATAAATCATAACTGGTACCCTGTCAACAAATTATATTCCTGGGAGCAAGCTTGAGTACAACTTCCCAGATGGCTTACCTCATGCCAGAACAGCAAATACATTTGACAACCTACTTCAAACAAGTGGCCACAAAAACCCTGCTATCTGCAAGACAAATTCTGCAAGCCTTGGGGTTCATGGCCTCCTGCATTCTTCTAATTACATATGCAAGACTGCATATGAGGAAACTACAGAGGTATCTAAAAAGCCTATGGTGTCAACATTCTCAAGACCTAGAAACAATGATTCCTATCATACCTTATCTACACCTAGAGTTTCTTTGGTGGGTAGAGGCCTGCCACCAAAACAAGGGACTACCTTTCACACCACCCCCTTCTGCCCAAACCCTAACTACAGATGCATCAGACTATGAATGGGGGGGCTCACCTGGCAGGGAAGTACATTCAGGACAAATGGAACCCAAGGCAAATGCACCTGCATATCAATCAAAAAAAATGTTAGCTGTACAGAATGCTCTGGCAGCTTTCAAGGACCACATTCTTCCAGGACAACTTATAGTAAAGACGGACAACACCACTGCACTGCTATGTGGTACATAAACAAGCGGGGGGGGGGTACACATTCTTATCCCCTCTGCAGACTACCCATGGCATTGTGGAACACAGCCTTGAGCTACCAAGTGCACATACAAGCTCAATTCCTGCCAGGAAAATTAAATACACTGGCAGACGGACTAAGCAGAAACCTCATGAACCCACATGAGTGGAAACTGGAACCAAAGATTTTCAACGTGTTGACAAGCAAGTGGGGGAGCCCAGATATAGACCTGTTTGCCTCTCCCCAGAACTATCATTTGGACATATTTTGCACAGGGACTCCCCACAAACAAGCCTGGAAAGTGGATGCTCTGTCCTTCAGCTGGAAAAACCTATCAGTCTATGCCTTCCCCCCTCTGCCTCTGCTCTCCAAAGTACTACTAAAAATCAAACAGGACAAACCAAGGATGATTTTGATTGCTCCAGACTGGCTGCGCCAACACTGGTACCCCCTCCTACGCAGTGTGTCACAATTATCCCCATGGCACCTGCCTCACTCCTTCCCTGCTGTCTCAGCAGGAGAACCAGATTCTGCACCCTCAGCTTCCAACACTGAACCATGCAGCCCGGCTAATTACTTAATCTCTCCTTTACCATCCCTCAGCAAACCTGTGATGGATACCATTTTAGAGGCAAGGAGGCCTAGTACTAGAAAATCTTATGCTGAAAAATGGAAAAGATTTTGTGCCTGTAACCAATCTCAAGGCATGAGCACAGCAGCACCCAATTTACCTCGGGTTTTACAATACTTAACTGAAATGCTACACAAGGGCCTGTTTTTTTCCTCCATTAAAATCCACGCCTCAGCCATTTCAGCTCATTATAACACAGAACCTCCCCTCTTCTCTCATCCACTGCTCAAGCAGTTCCTCAGAGGGTCCAAAAAATTGAGACCACCCAGGAGAGCTCCAACCCCAGCCTGGGACCTTAACTTTGTCTTGGAGAAACTCACTCTACCTCCTTTCGTGCCAGCTGCTACTGCAGACCTAAAATTTCTTTCTTGGAAAGCAGCTTTCCTTTTACAATCACTTCAGCTGGAAGGGTATCTGAATTGCAGGCCCTTATAGTAGTGGAGCCTTTCATCATCTTTCATGCGGACAGAGTGTCCCTCAGAACTAATCCATCCTTCATGCCCAAGGTGGTATCCAGTGTGGCTTTTAATTAGTCAAAAAAAAAACTGATGTAATGGCGTCAACTGCATGTTTTATACCCCTGACGGAAGAAGGGACAGCAACCGACGCAGGACCCAATACTTTGTTAATCAGGCCGACTGAGGGCTACCTGCAAGCAGATAACCCAAATGTAGTGACTGCAACAGTGAATACACTCGAACATCTACATTTTTGGTAAGTGTCCACAACTGTACTTTCATTTATCCTCATTTGACTGAATTGCCCTATTCTAAAGGCATTTCTACATTTTTAGCTAAAGATCGGTTTCTGAGTGTTTGTAATCTGTTGAATATTCCTTTATTACATTACTGCTCATTGCAAGGTGATAAACTTTTTTCTGTTGAGCAAATTCGATCTGAGGTAATGTTGGGCTTTCCAGGGAGTTATGGGTAAGGTGAAGAGCATGAGCTTTGGATCCAAAGTCATGAGTGGGTGAAGATGGATCTGAGGTCAGATCTGAAGACCCATCCATTGAGGAAGGAAGGAAGCAGAGAGCATAGATCTATCGTTATGGTTAGTATATAACTTGTGTTTTTCTTTAATTCACTTGTTCATTGATCAGTTACTATGCACCACCTAGACAGTGCTAAGTACAGACTTTGTTTTGAATATGTATTTCTTATGGTTTTGCGCCAATGTTGTCAGAAGAAGAAACCTTCCAGCAAGTAAATAAATAAATAAAACAACCAGCAAGTCCTTTTTTGGGTGTCATATATTCCTCCAGGAGGCTCGTCTGAAAGACTTGTGAAACCATTTCCAACTGTGGATGTAGTCTTGTGTTTATTAAAAACATAGCTGAGTGCAAGTAATTTGTATTTAAGAACTTAAGAAATCAGAAGATTTGTAACTTTTCCTTTTGTTTGTTTTCACCCTGTCAGCTAAAAAGTGTTTTCATATGAGAAATTATGGATTTTCTCCTGTTCTCTCTGGTATTTAAAAAAAAAAAAAAAAAAGTCACCAAGATAAAACATATGGTAAAAGAAAATACTTTAAAGAAGAGGAGGAAAAAGCAGAATAGGAAGGCATCCCATCATAAAGTAAGAAAAAAGTGCAGAACAGGAAGGCATCCTGTTATAAAGTTAAAATGAAATGCTGAGCTTGTATCCGGCACTGTGCATTAGGAACCCGGGCTTGTATAAGATGAGAACACACTTTCAGCTGCTGTAGAACTTAACTCATTAACCCAGTACACATGTGCAGGTTATTTATCTCCCACATCTCCCTGCCAACCCATTGTATCAGCAAGCTTTTGTGTGAGAAACCATGCTCTGACAGGCTGTTTCACTTTACATCTTGGTTGCAAAATGGTGCCCGATTCTGGAAAATTCCAGACAAAAAAGAAATAATCTGCCATCCTTGATGTCTGTTCAGAGCCATCATTACATGTCTTACTGCATAAAGGTTCTGAATGTTTCTGCTACCCCTTTATTGGTTAATTTGCCAACTGTTATCTGAGTACCTGTAGACTTTGACGGCTGTCGAGCAGACATCCATTTCTTATCCACCCATTATACAGTGGGAGTAGATGTCTGTTAGTTGAATCTATTGAAGTGTAGGATCCTCAAGGATTTTGGGTTTCTTCTGTGTCCTTCAAAGACTGTAAAATGTTTGCCTCGTGTTACTTTGATTTTTTTGAAGATCTCTCTGTTTACTCCCCTTGCAAGCGCATCCATTTCAGGGACTGTCTGCATAAAAATAAATGAGCTTCCATCTCTCCATAGAATGAGTCTCTGTACTGCACAAGCTAGATTACAGTCCCCTGGATCCTTTGAGACTGAAGAGTCCATTTCATTTGGCTGTCACCAGAGTTTGTCTCCTTTGAGATAATGTATTTAATGAAGGACCATTTCACATGGGCTTACCAGAGTTTTCACCTAGAAAAAGAAACAATAATTTGGAGAAGCGTGTTTGAGCCAAACCACTTACACATCCTGTAATTCATCCCTGGGAAAGTTTGATTTTTGGACTGTCCAGAGGGCTTTATTCACAGCCACTTTCTCTTAAAGTTCCATGTAGATTGTAAATGGTCCAGATACAGTTTTAAATTCTTTTTCATCAAGCTACTTCTAAGGGGTCCAAGAAGGCAGTGGTTCAGAGTAAGCTTTCTTATGATGAGATGGAGTAGGATCCAAGCCAGGCTTAAGAAAAGATGGGTGTACACACTTGCTACCATTGGCATTAGGGCAGTTTACCAGATCCACGTTGGTGCAATACCAGTTTTGGAACAAGCATTGCTGTTAATTCTGTCAAAAAAAATATGCAGACCATTACAGATAAGTACACATGCTGTAAAGCACAAGTATAGGTTCTTGGGTAAGTACTAGGCGTAAGTACTAGGCTAGCTGCCATTGTAGACCATTTTAAGCCTAACCAGTTTCCCTTTTGTTACTTGACTTGACATACTGTGGTGTTAGATAGACCTTGCCCATCCCATGGTTGATAATTATGTATTACTCCTAGTGAGGACAACTGGGATCATACTTTGGTTAATTGAGGGGACCCAAGTATGGAATAAAGCTTTTAGGAGCTGCCTCTGCCCATTCATAGTAGGGGGAAGTATTAGGATACATTTTCAATTATCCACCCTTAGACCCAAGTTGAGCTTAAATATGGACATGTATGAGCTTTGTTTTACATGTATGGGAAGACTGTTCCAGAGCACTTGTATCCTCTGCAAGATGTACCTGTCCGTCCGAACCATTCTGTTGATAGACAAGGTTTAGATCTCTGAACTAAGTATTTCTGAAGCCACTTGAATTGCTAATGTGTGTTAAGTCTGTCAGTATTCAGTGGGAAGGATGCCTTGTATGCCAGATATATAGGTCGCCTCATGGCAGTCTACAGGATACAGAGTGTAATGATAGGGCTTTCAGGTGGTCCAGGTAAGACATATTATTTTGATATTGTATCCTTTTAGTAAGGTATCTCTCTGGGCATTCCAGTTGTTGCATGTGTCTGGACAGAAAAATACCAAAGGCGGCATTATACTTAATGATTGGCATTATGAGGTCTGAGTAAATGGGGATAATGACATCTCTAGATCTAGTTACAGTCTCTTTGTTTATAAGCTGTGCAATGTAGAATGACTTTCTTACAACATCGGAAACATTGCTCGAAAGTTAGGTCACTGTCCATATGAGTTCCCAAATCCTTAACAACTGGGTCAGCTTTGAGGGGCATATTGTTAATGTGGTAGTTCCCCAGGGTAGGCAAGTTCCCAAAAGGATATGATAATGCATTTTTTGGCATTTGGTTTCAGTCCATGATTCTGGCACCAGTTATTTGTGTGGGACAAACCTTCCTGCAGAATGGCAACGTCATCTGGGGATTCCTAGCTTTAGTCATCTGCAGATTGTCAGCCAGAGCCCTCTGGTGTTGGCTTATCTGTGAGCCAGTTGACAATCCACTGAGTGACATAGGGGTTTATATCCAGTTTATTTAGCTTTTCTACTGTGCCTGAGTGGGGAATTGCGTTAAAAGCTTTGGTCAGATCGAGGTATGCTGTGTGTACTATTTTACCTTCATCCATTGGTTTAGTGACCTTTTCAAAAAAAGTCATCCAGGTTCGGGGGTGTAGGCAGGATTTTCAGATTTGTACTCAGCTCCTAGACTGCTGCCCCCAACAAGCTACACCCACATATACACATTGCTGTCCATGCACTTCCTTAAACTGCTGACCAGGCCACGCCCCTTTCACAATGCTGCTCCTTGAATGATCATTGTCAGCTGTATGCCAGGATGGTAATTACTTGCATGATGAAGCAGCTTGAGCATTTCATATCTTCATGGGTCAAAAAAACAACTTCTCATTTAAAATTTTGCAGATTTCATTCCAATGAAGTTGTACCCCACACACACCCAAACACACACGTATACCAGTTAAATAGAAATGCCAAGGCACATGCACGTATACCAGTTAAATAGAAGTACCAAGGTATTATCAAATGGTTCCAAGTTGCCAGTAAGCACCACATGGCAACATTGAAATAAAAATGCATAATCATAATAATCTTTTAAAATGGTTTTATACCTAGGAATGCAGACCGTAGTTTAGTGATGCTCTGCTTATTAACATAAAAAAACTGCAAAAAACAGCTACTGCGACATCTGGGAGCGTTTACGCATTTAATGTGATTGATATCTGGTATGAATTTCATCATGGGACAAATTTAGTAAAGTAGTTTGAATGAAATAAACTTACTGTGATGTGAGTTTCCCTCCCATTATGTTAACCATGAATGAATAAACTTTAATGGCTAGCACTAATAAGCATCACCTTTAAATGACAGCAGCAGTGACAACATGCTATTTACTGAGCATGTTCACATACTGTAGAACTGTAGTAAAAACTGCGTTTCAAGGAAATAGCAAACACGGAGCAGACCGGTATGTTACAGTACAAAAAGAAAACCACTGTTTGCTCTCAGAAGATTGTCAGCTGTAACAATAGTAAGTTAGTAAAATCCAAGAACTGATCTGATTTTTTTTATTCTCTATATACAGGGCTCCAAAACAATATTCAGTCATTTGATGACAGCATTTTCAATACCCAAGTGAACCATGCCATGTAGCCCTGGCAACTGCAAGAACAGCTCAGCTATCCTTTATTGCCATCAGTGATCTGCACCCTCCTTAGTTTTCTGACTCTTTTCCTTGTTTCTTGGCTTACCAGTCCCAATACCTGGCTCATTCCTCCTGACAAAGGTTGCCCAGCTAAAGCACACCTAGTCAGTATTTTAAGACAAAATAAACAGAAAACTCCAAAAGCTTGACACCATTGTGTAACATAGTTCTGTATGATAAGGCAGAACAAAAGTGCGCTCAAATGAAGGTTGAGTAAAAGCAGTAAGGAAGATGCAAAGAAAAAACGGTAGTTCAGTAGTTTATCTTTAGAATACATAACACATCATGGAGAAAAATATGTGGAAAAATACTGGGGTCAACTGAGGTGCATACGTTTAAGTACTATTTATGGTGATGCCAAGTCTACTTAAAAAAGCACACTTTTACTCTGACAAGATACCTGGATGGTGAGAGGTTTTGCTGTAAGAATTTGGTATGCTATTCCCCTTAATGAGGTGCACAAGGCACCTGTTGTATAGGCAATTTCAAACTTAGAATTCAAGGGGGTAGCTAAGCAGACTCAGTATACTCCAATGAATAATTTTTTTCTAAGCATCTCTTTTAAACTTCAACACTCAATAAACACAGAATGTTTGGAATTGTGTAAATTAATATCTACAATACAAAAGATGCATGTGTGAAGGAATACAACTCTAAAAATAGATGTTAATGGTACACATGGTAAGAACAGTTGAAAAAGCCGTGTCTACTTCGTAGATGTCTGGGGTAGCATTCTGAGGATTGAATAAGTTTTGAAAATGGTGGTTAGTGGGGGCAACGACTTTAGGTTTTACTTGAGTACTACAACATACACATTCTGGCTACACCAGAGCAGCAGAGTATTGTAAAGCTTACTAGATACTAAGTCAGTTTTAAAATACAGTAAAGCACTGACAATACTCGCATTAGCAAGCACTTGAAAAGGGCCTTAAGAGTTTGCTGCAAATCTCTGATGTCACAAAGCCACCAATTATGGTTTTCAAGTTATTCAGAGATTCCCCGCTGTCTTTTTCAAAAGGAATGGTAAAGCGCTACCTAAAGAGAAATGCTGTGTTTCTCTGAGTTCAGCATTTGATTCTCCTTCATGCTTGTTTAGTATTAGTAATCCTCCAGTCCTAAGCGGTGCTGTGGCTTAGTAATGATGCTGTGTGGGGATGTGGAGTGATGGGAGAGATACCTGCCAGCAGCAGTAACAGCTCACGCTGTTAAAAGAAAAAAATGTGATGCCAAAGAAAGAACACGACCAGCCCAGACCTGCCTCTGCTGCTTGTTTGGTGTGACAAATGGCCAGGCAAAGCCATTGCTTACTCTTGGCTGGTTGGCCGTTGGGGTAAGCAACAAAAAGGTCCTGGGTTATGTAGATGTTCTGCTGAAGCTATGCACTTTACTTTTAGAATGCATGCCATGGAAATACGCTGCCGCATTATCGTTGCCACATTCATTCTTTCTGTGTTGAGAAGCCATTTTTATTTGAACAGCTTACAGATCCTGAAATGGGGCAGCAGGTGCTCAGCTATGTAAGAGAAACCTCTAGGGATGCCACCTCCATCTTCTATGCATTCCATTCTTATAGCTAGTAGCTGCAGCTTCCCTGTCAATAAGTGGACATCGTGGTGAAAGTTTTCTGAATAAATTTGCAATAAATGATTAGGTAGGTTATGTATTATTTGTTAAAGTGCAGCTCTGAAACTATGCATTTCTGAAGTATATATGTAAATGTAATGCATTTTGTTATATGGAAAACAAACAGTACATATTCATAATTATTACCAGATGCCGGGCAGTTGAGAGGTGTGTGACTGTGTGTGCTTTAGTCTTCTTGTCTGCAACTGCCTCACACTTTTGCTCTATTCTAAACTTAAAGAAAGCTGTGTTTGCCGAGGAATTGATGGAAAATTACAAAAGCATGTGGCTCGCGAGTAGTACGCAAGCACTTGGAAATAAAAAAAAAAAAATGCTCTTGTGATTGTGAGCAACTGCCAGTGCCACTAGTTCAGTACACTTATACTACCCTGCAATATTTTATTACAAACCAAAAACTTAAAAATAACTTACATTCAGGTACAAATCTCACTCAATATAAAGATAATCTGAAGCAGGTTAAGTGGATCTGTTGGAAGATTATTAGACTAATATGTACACTAACATTTTGCTATCTGTCTCCTACGTTCTCACGCTCTCTCTCAAAACTAAAGTGGGAGTCTTGGACCAATCAGCAGCCATTGGTTTGTAGCTAACAGGCTGCTGACTTCGCAATCATGGGTCCTACTACAGCCAAAGAAAAAACACAAATCGTTAAGCAAAAAACGTTATACACAGCAAAGCTTTCGGGCAAAACCCTTCTTCAATACTGAACACAAAACATTAAAAATCAACATGCTTTAAATAGGAGCATACACGGTCACATGACAGCAGCCAACATCATATGACCGAAAAAACAAATTAATACAACAATAAGAATATTTAAAAGTTAAAATACAAATAACATAAATAACATAAAATATGCACACTTTTAACTGTACAATTTAATTCGTTGTAGCTTCATTAAAATAGGTTTAAGACTAACAGCAGAGTTCAACCCTGGTGTACAATCAGCCGCCAATCTAAGTTTGACCAGGTTGATCAGGTTAACCACTTGGTTCCTCCAATTCCAGTGATGGTTAGAGATCCCAGGTTTTCTAAGAGAGTTGTGCGTATCCTTTCCTCTTCCCAGAAGTCCTCTACTAGAAAGGCATATGATAGTAAGTGGAGATTTTCCACCAGGGCTGCTTATCAGCCCCTTTAGATGCTGTTTTAGTCTTTTTAGCTGATCCTCTTCTATTTCGGTTCTAGCTATTCCACCATTAAGGTCCAACTTGGCGCCATATCAAATTTCATCATCAGTGAAAGGCTTCTTCTGAATGTGTCTGAGACTTTCCAAAGTCTTTTTGAATGGTACCTTCTTAGTTAGGCCTCCAATCTAGTATCCCAGTCCTCCGTGGGTTTTGACCCTTCTACAAGCTTTGACTAGGCCTACCTTTGAGCCTTTGGCCACTGATGATCTAAAGTTTCTCTCATGGAAGATATGGTTTCTCTGTCAGAGTTACCTCAGCCAGGAGAATTTTGGAACTACAAGCTTTATCCAATGCACCTCCATACCTTATTTTTCACCAAGATGGGGTCTGCCTGTGGACCCAACTATTCCATCCTTCCTAAGGTGGCCTCTGAGTCTGATTTTAGTCAGTTGATCCAGTTACCAGTTTTATTTCTCAATTTCATTAACAAAGGTGAATACTTGCTTCATTGTTTAGATCTTCATTTTTAGCTGAAATTCAAGTTGAACAGAGCCAAACACATCAGGAAATCAGATTAGTTATATGTGTCCTTTTTTAAAGCTAAGCTTGGAAAAACATTTTCTAAAGTGACACTGTCCAGATGACTTTCAACTACATCTCTGCCCTTCAAACCGTAGGCTCATTTGAATAGGGCAGTTGCTACCTCAGTAGTCTTTTATTAGCCATGCTTCCTTTAATGGGAATTGTGCAGTAGCTACATGGTGTAACTCTCATATTTTTGTCTCCCATTAATAAACTAGGCATTCAGTGCAGATCTTTTTTGACTCCACCATTCTGCAAAATGCTCTCCCTAGTGTCACCCAACAGATGGACTAGGGACTCTATCCCACAGGATGAGACCAACAGGAAATACGTTGTCATATACAAAAGTTATGTGCTCACTATAACACTAGATCCGTGCTGTCTTCTATCCATCTCAACCATCCCTCCTTCCTTCCTTCTCCCTACCAAAATTGTTAATTGTGGCTCCTGGCAGGCCTTGAGGACCATCTTTAAGTTTTTTTATTAACCATATGGTCTTTTCTGTGTTTCTTGGCAGGATCCCATTGGTATAAACCTGCTGTTATAAGCATGATTTGAGGAGACTTATGGATGCAGGGTATTCTAGGAGAGGAGTTGGAGCTTCTATGTTGAATATTTTGAGAAGTTGGCTTCTAATTCATTTTGATCCAGTATATTTACATGTTGAAACAGACAGCACTGATCAAGCATTATAGTGAGTATGTAACTTTCGATCTGAAGTAGGGACTTCATTTGTCAGCAACCTGTGGGGGGTCTTGGATCCGATATCGGATCCGAGCCGGCAACTTGTTTCATAGCTAATGGATCCGAGCTCCTAGCTCCTCCCCTCACCCATAATCCCCTGCCAACCCCCCATGACCCCAGATCTAGTTTGCCGCGCTTGTGGATGGCTGGATTTTTTGAGCTCTTAGCGAGTATCCTCAGTTAAGTGTATTTTTCTTCAACTTTTCTCCTACCGTTAATTTTAAAAAGTGTGTAAGAGTCAGGTTCCCTGTATTTCATATTTTCTTATATAGTTTTTTCCCTCCCTTCGCTGGTCATTAGTGTGTGTGTGTGTGTGTGTGTGTGTGTGTGTGTGTGTGTGTGTGTGTGTGTGTGTGCACGTGTGCACGTGCGTGTGTGTGTGTGTGTGTGTGTGTGTGTGTGTGTTTTGGGGCCTGTGTGTCCATGTCGGCGGAGGACAAACAGTTGTACTCCACCCGAATGGCCATTCTGAGATCTATTTCAAATACCTCTATGTGGCTATTGTCCCACGCCACCGAGGGAGCCGCTAGAGCTAGCGGAGCGGGCCTAGTCATGAGACGTCAGGCCTGGCTCCGTCATTGTGACTTTGTGGAGCCTTTTAAAGCGTCCTTTGCGAACGCCCCCTTCAATGGTTCTGCCCTGTTTGGCAAACCGGTTCGCGAGACACTAGTCCAGAGCGAGAAGGACGGGAAGACGTTGTCTGCCGTCGGAGTCCGCTTCACTGCTCCCCAGCGGTACTTTTCGAAGAACCAAAAGGGTCAGAAGAAGGTGGGGTTCCGGAAATTGCAACACTCCCAACCCGTTCCGGACAACCAGTCCTTCCGTGGCAGAGGAGGACAGGGAGGACGCCGTCCCAGGGGCAGAGGGGCTCCGAGGAATTTTGGGTCCAGAGAACCTTTCTCTGACCGGCCCACGCAGCAGCCCTGAAGGGTTGCCGGCTGCTCCACTCTGGAGGCAGTCGGGGGGGGGGCGCTTCTCGGAGCATCTAGCGGCATTGGAGTCAATCACGACAGACCGCTGGGTGCTTCGAATTATATCCAGAGGGTACAAAATTCCATTACTTCATGTCCTCAAACTCAAGAACCTCCCCAATGTACCACCCAATCAGAGGGAGGCTGCAGAGATCCAGCAGCTGCTAGAAAAAGAGCCATCCAGCCCGTCCCCCAAGACCAGCTCGGATTAGGGTTCTACTCCAGGTTCTTTTTGGTGCCAAAAAAGACTGGGGACTCTAGACCAATTCTAGACCTGTCCCGTTTGAACCTGTCGGTAACCAAGGAAAAATTCTGAATGGTCACTCTTCAATCTATCCTCCCCCTTCTAAGGGAGAACGATTGGATGTGCTCTATAGACCTCAAGGATGTGTACTACCACATTTTAATGGACAGGCGATCCAGGAGGTTTCTCTGCTTCCGGCTGGGAGCCAGTCGCTACCAGTTCAGGGTCCTTCCCTTTGGCCTCACCACAGCCCCCAGGGTGTTCACCAAGGTGTTAGCAGTGATAGCGGCCCACCTGAGACTCCAGGGAATGCAGGTCTTTCCGTACCTGGACAACTGGCTCCTGACCGCCCCAACACGGCATCTACTTTGCTCACCCAGAGATTTCTTTCTCCGCCTAGCCCCCCCAATTAGGCATCACCATCAATGCCGACAAATCTTTTCTGGCCCCCGACACAAGTCATAGAATTTATAGGAGCCAGAATAGACACCAGAGTTCTACGAGCCTTCCTGACGTCGGAACGACTACGGAATTTGCAACTTCATGTGCAGGCCATCCTCCAGTCAGAAGCACCACCGGCAGAATTGGTCCTGAGGGCGCTGGGCTCCATGGCGGCAGCGATAACGCTCCTTCCATGCGCCCGGCTGAACATGAGGGTACTGCAGTGGACCCTTCTAGTACAATGGTCTTTTCTGTCCTTTGCTCTTCATCACCCCATCGCTATCAGCAAGGCTTGCAGGAGGGCCCTATTATGGTGGCTTCATGCTCCGGATCTCCATACGGGCTGACCTTTCTGCACCTCTCCCCCTCTCGCCACGGTGACCACGGACGCCTCCCGTGGGGGGGGGGCATTATTCAGGCAGGACAGTCCAAGGCACGTGGAACGATACAGAGACCTCCCTGCATATCAATGTTCTGGAGATGAGAGCAGTGCTGTACGCGTTGCAAGCACTTCAGAATCTCCTCCTCGTAGGAACTATTGCACTTCAGTCGAACAACATGTCTGTTGTCTGGTACATCAACAAACAGGGGGGAACCAGGTCTTACCCCCTATGCCGCGAAGCCATGAGAGTGTGGGAATGGGCGATTTCCACCAACCGCTTTCTGATTGCAACGCACATTCCGGGGCGGGCCAACATCCTAGCGGACAAACTCAGCCGCACCCTTCTTACCCCTTACGAGTGGTCTCTCAACCCACTAGTAGCGAAGTAGATATTCGCAATATGGGGGCAACCCTGCTGTGATCTTTTTGCCTCTCCCTCAAACACCAAATGCGACAATTTCTTCGCTCTGATTTCCCCTCCAGGGGAAACTCCAAGAGACGCTCTGGTGCATGCTTGGCCACCCGGTCTACTTTATGCCTATCCTCCTCTACCCCTGATGCTACAGCTCTTACAGAAAGTCTCGCGGTTGGGGAGCAGGATGATCTTCATTGCCCCATTCTAGCCTCAGCAAATTTGGTTCCCTTACCTGTGGTCTCACCTTGTGAATCCCCCCTGGATTCTGGATCCCAGTCCGGATCTAGTCTCCCATCTGTCAGGCTTGCCGACCCCAAATCTGGACAGTCTGAAACTGACAGCTTGGTTGTTCCAGTTCCACTCTTAGTTAGGACTCCCGGTATCTCCTCACCAGTCAAAGCCATCCTCGTGGCAGCGCATAAACCTTCCACCAGGAAATTGTACCGCAGTAAATGGAATCGTTTCTCTGTCTGGGCGGAGCATCATAATGTAGATCCCTTTACGGCTCCTCTTCCATCCATACTAGACTTCCAAACCGGACTTTTTCAGGAAGGCGCTAGTTGCTCAACTGTCAAAGTACAATTGGCTGCCATCTCCCATTACCATGTGGGACATGACATAGGGCCCTTGATGTCGGCCAAATTGTGTAAAACTTTTCTCAAGGGCACCTTTTTGCTCAGACCCCCTATAAAAGAAGCCGTACCCCCTTGGGATCTTTCACTAGTTCTTCAAGCCCTGACTGCTCCACCATTTGAACCTGCCGCTACAGTGGATCTCAAATACTTGTCCTGGAAAACAGCATTCCTTGTAGCCATTACTTCAGGAAAAAGAGTTTCGGAGCTTCATGCCCTTTCTGTGAAACCTCCTTACTTGATTTTTCATCCGGACAGAGTGTACCTCAGGACCAATCCCTCCTTTCTTCCCAAAATAGCATCAGAAACCAATATAAATCAATCCATAAATCTACCGGTCTTCTTTCCTAAATATCAGAATAAAGGAGAGTACAAGCTGCATTCATTAGATGTTCATAGGCAGCTGCGTTTTTATACGCATAGAACCGCTGGTCACAGGCAATCCGAACAGCTGTTCATTTCCTTTGCCAAATTTAATTTGGGGAAAGCAGTATCAAAAATCTCCTTGTCACACTGGATTTCCCAATGTATTCTGTTAGCATACCAAGCTTCTGGGAGACCCGCACCTGAAGGAGTTCACGCACATTCTACTCTTCTGCGGCCTTCAAATCTAGAGTTCCGTTGGATGATATTTGTTTGGCAGCCACTTGGGCCTCATCTCATACCTTTATTAACCACTACAAACTGGACATAATTTCTAGAGGGAGAGCATCCTTTGGCTCTGCGGTGTTCCGCAATATCCTTCCATGATGGCCACCCAAGATTCAGGTAGCTGGGGACTCTGTCCCACAGGTTGCTGACAAATGAAGTCCCTACTTCAGATTAAGAAGTTATGTACTCACCATAACGTTCCATCTGAGTAGGTGGCTTCATTTGTCTGCAACCATACCCCCCTCCTTCCCCCTGGCCTTCAAAATGGATCTATGTGAGTTGTTTTGTTGGAATACCCTTTTTGGGTATCTATAGAGGGGCAAACTTGATCTGAGGTCATGGAGGGTTGGCAGGGGATTATGTGTGAGGGGAGGAGCTAGGAGCTCGGATCCATTAGCTATGAAACAAGTTGCCGGCATGGATCCGATATCTGATCCAAGACCCCCCCACAGGTTGCAGACAAATGAAGCCACCTACTCAGATGGAACGGTATGGTGAGTACATAACTTCTTATTGTCTAGCGTCTACAAAGTCATTAACTTGTTTTTGTTTTGTTAATCTCCCATCAGCAAATGCTGTCAGTGGAGACAAGAAGTCTACAGATGCAGGCAGTTGGCCAGTGAAATTTTGTACACTGTATTCTGAGTGAAACTGACAAAAATTATTTCATATATCTATAAAGTTTTCACCCTTTTCCCTCTAATTCCTGACTGCTTTTACTTGCAAAAGGAAATGTCTGCAAGTGCAAGCAATTAATCTTAAAAGTTCTAAGCACTCATTGCAAATAGAAATGTAACCTTTAAAGGTACAGTTGCAAGCAGTTCAGTGAAAAATAAACAATGTTTGAAATTACGAGCAGTGAATTTTGTAGCCTCTCCACCAGTCTTAGTACATTATGCACTGCTTTGTTAAATTCATTAATTTAGTTTGTTTTTTAAAGGTAACCAGTGCACTTTTCTTATGGCTAAAAGTTAATGTTTGCTGAAAGCATACAAGCTTCTCTTCACATCTAGGAGGAGAATAGATCTAAGAAATAAACCAGTAGAAATCGGTGTAAGTGGGGAAAGTAGGCTGTAACATGGGCATGGGTAACTCTAATTTGACATAAGGAGATGTCCTCGGGTGCAGCTGCTGAGGGGCAATTTCTCCTACATGTAAGGGTAAACTTCATTTGTTGTTTGGTCTGAGTTAAAGCAGGATGGGGCTTTCTGGAAATGTATTTGGTTTTAGTTTTTGGCTGTTTTTATTGAAGCAAAAAAGTCTTTAAAAATGTGACATAGGTTCAAATGGTGTTGAGAACAAGCCATTGCATAAAAGATCTGCCTGCCAAATATGTGCGTGTAAGACAAAAGTTGGAAGTACACATAGAAAAGAATCACCATGTATAATCCTTTGAGTCACATATCTGTTTTGCCAACATGTTCTATTTATGTCACAGACAAAGGTCAAATGCCTGGATTTATTGTTTCTGGTGCTGCTCGTTTTGCGGATGCGCAAAACTTCAGTGTTAATACCCTGAATTCTGTTGGTAAGGAGCCTCTGTGGGAGTTGCAACTGTTGCATTTGCTTAGTCAGGTACATGCCAAAGGAGGCATTGTACTCATTGATGGGTCTGATAAGCGACTAATAGGGTGATACTATAACTTCTTTGGACCTTGATGCCATACCCTTACTTATAAGTTGGTTGACATAGAATGATTTTTTGCTACTTTGGCTAGTTGTTTGACAAAGGCCAGATTACTGTCTGCATATGTTCCCAGATCTCTAACTACCAGGTCAAATCTTGGGTGTGTCATATCAGTGGATTAATTTGCCTGGGTAGACGATTTCCTGGAAGGCACTGTAATGCATTTTTTTGCACTGAGTTTTCATCTATGATATGGCACCAGTCATTTGTCTGTGTTAGACTCTTTTGCAGGATATGATCGCTGTCAGTTTGCAGTCATTCACAAACTTGGTGAACCAGAGGACCTTGACATGTAGTCTTGTCCTCTTAGAAGTAGATGTAATACAGGAGTGGGCCCAACACAGATCCTTTCACTGGTGATCTGCCTCTTGGTGGCAGTGGTCTCTTCAATCCTGGACTTTTGGGTCCTATCTGTGAGCCAGCTGGCAATCCAATGAGTTGTGTAGGGACTTGTACATAGTTTGGTGAGTTTGTCCATAATACTTGAGTGGACTATTGTGTTGAATGCCTTAGCCATGTTTAGGTGGGCAATCTGCACCTTTTTCCTGTCATCCACTGCCTTCGTTACCTTCTCAAAGATGTCTGCCAGGTTAAATAGGCATGGCCTATCTTTGACTAAACCAAATTGGGATGGGTACAGTAGGTTGCCCCTGTCTTTGTTGATCATTTCCATGATAATTTGTTCCATGGCTTGCATATTAGACTAGTCAGACTAATGGGTTTTTAGTTTCCGGGATCAGTTGGGGGTCCTACCTTGTGAAGGGAGATAACTTTTGCCATCCTCTCTTAATTTGGTATGGAATCAGTTTTGAGGCTGTTGGAAACTCGAATGGTCCTGATCGGTCATGCTTCAGGCTGTTTAGGAGGTAATCTGGGAATACTGTCTGGTCCCATTAAGGCTGTGTTTTTAGCCTTAAGTGAGTGAGTATCACTATGACCTGCTCCCTGCTGATAGTTGGGGGGGGGGTATGCTGGTAAGTATTTCACAAGGGATGACAGTGGGAGTGGGAGATTATTTTTGAGCTGACTTTATTGGCCAGCAGATTCACTAGGTCACTGTGCTCAGTGAAGGTCCTACCACTTCTGCACACTGTTGGTTGTTACCTCTGAGGTTTTGGGCATAGCTGGAGAGGCCGTGTGGTTGTCTTTAGCCTGAGAAGCTATCCTGACCTTGTAATTGGCCTTGTTGGATTTAATTAATTCTCTTAGTTTCCTGTTCAGTTTTATTAGTGAGCTCTTATCATGAGAGTTGTTGTTTCTGTTTGGATAACATGCATAAGTTTTTAGAAAAATTGGTGTTAAGTACTTATTTTTGAGAGCAACTGTGGAGCGCAAAAGCTTTTAGCAAAACAGGGAAGACTGGAGTGAATTTATTCTCTCTCTCTCTCAAAAATAGCTGGAGAGATGCCTGCTTGTATTCCAAGTATTCATTTTGATTCCATACCATATTGCAAAATTCTGAGAAATGAAAAAGCTCTTCACCTTTTGATGACCAGGAAGGGGAGCGGGGATAAGTTGTTCTTCCCTAAATCAGTCTGTCAGCTCGTTTGCAGTGCAGGAAACATTTCCCATTACATTTATAAATTTTAACCTTGTATATGGGTATCATACTCCTCAGAGCTGGCAACACTAACAAAGCCATCCAAAACAGTCACAATGTCTTCATTCACATTACTAAAACCTGCCATTACTTTACCAACCTTCATTCTGTATTCTCTGTCCTACCAGCAATATCTTCTTCGTTGACTAGTTTACTCAAGCTTCTGTAACTCTACTGTATTTATTATCTATATATACCTACTGCAACCTAATTAACATTGCACAGACTTGTAAATGTTTCACTGGTTATTCAAAAAAGGCCTTTTCCCCTTATACGTAGTTGTCACTTTTTCATTGTTTAAGCCAAAAACATTTCTGTCTAGACACACTTTTTAATCTCACTGTTATGGTGAAATTGCATTGTAGTGTTGCACTGTTTGTTCTGTATGCTGTTGTACTATTCTGTCAGTGGACTAGGACTGAAGGTGTGTTGTGAATAGTCATACCTCTCAACTGTACAGATTTTTGCCTCATAAATTTTTTTTTTTTTTTTAAGAAATTACTGGGATGATTTAAGTATTTGTTTGTCTCTTTCGGCTTTTCCCGGTTAGGGGTCGCCACAGCGGAACTCCGGTCCGCTATTGATTGGCAGTTGATTTTTATGTACCGGCTTGCCAGGCCTGACGCACAACCTTCAACGAAGGTACGCCCATTCACGCATGTCTCCACGCAGAAGACGCTCTAGCTGAGAATCGAACCGGACAGCGTCTTACTGTGAGGCGACAACGCTACCGCAGCACCACCACCGCGGGTGGGATGATCTAAGTATTAAAATCACTAAATGACATGCATTTGAGTCTCAGACTTCATATCCTTCAGAAAAATGCATGCTAACACAAATCCTGTTTATTCTAGCAACTTTGTAAGTTTATAAGTGCAATATTTAAAATGTGCCCCTATTTTTGGGCCTTTGTCTCCCTATTATGTCAGGCTTTGTTCAGATTTCTTGTACTAAGAGGTTGAGAAGTATGTGATCAGTGCTGTACTGTAGTCAACAAATTCAAATAAATATGTATGAAAGCAAATTGACCTTTAATAACATACAGAAGTAGCATATGAAAATGGATACAAGAAAACAGATTATAGCAATCAGTATAGCAAAAACTTGCATTGGTGATGATGATTGCACCATTTCAGACATTAGAAACAGCACAAGTTCTAAAATACCCTCTCAACACCCCATCCTGTGGGTACACACTCGGATACATAGGTTCATGACTTGTCCCTTCGCTCTGTCTTTCAAACATGTAGAAAACAATGTTGACAGACCATTAAATCAACTAAAGACACTTTACATGATGTGCAGTAAACCTGTATTCCTAAATTAGAATATACCCCATTGCAACACAAAATTACAGCCAAAATACCGCTTCTTACTATCAACTGGTTCTTTAGGGTAATTTCACTTTTCTCCTTTTGTCTTGTAGATTATCACTTAAATGGTATCTGTTGAACAAGATGCCTTCAGTTTTGATAGACCCGGCCTTGTTTTTTGCATAAGTAGGAAAAAAAGAACTAAATGAAACTTCCTTCCTACTGAAGTAATCAATGAAACCAGCTTCACAGACTTTATACTTCATATACAAATAGATTTTTATTCTAATTATGTTATTACCTTAAAATGCATATGATTGACCAAGCAAACTGTAATTATTCCCATATTTCTTCAGATTCTATTTTTGCTTTATGGAAAAATAATTCTCTTCTATAGAGGACAGTCCATAATACAAGACCCTAGGTTTAAAGTCTCACCAGTTATAAGGAAGGAGGAATGCTGTCAGATGGTTTACTAGTCCGTTCAAAGTCACTTTTAAGTCACCTTCTTGAGTTACATTTCTGTCAGCGTATTCCAAGAGCTTGCTAGTCTGCAAACTTGGTAGGCCAGAGGCCCTTAACATTAGCCTTGACCTCTGAGAAGTAGATGCTGTCTGTAAACGAGTTGTCCCAGCCCAGAGCCCTGTGGTACTTTACTGGTGATCTGCCTCTTGGTGGAAGTGGTGTTTTGAACCCTAACTTTTTGGATCCTATCTTAGGTTCATAGGTTCATACTAGGCTATCTGCCCGAGGGCATTTATAAGCCTAGCCCATCGTTTTGTGGCTTACGCCACCCCTTTAGTATGGGAAACTATACCCATTATTTTGCTGTGCCTCTGTCGAGCAGTGACACTGAGGTAATTCCTGGGGTATATCTGCGATCTCCCATCCATTGGTCAAGATTTCTCTTGAACAAGGCCAGCGAGGTGCTCTGCCTCACATGTACCGGGATTTTGTTCCATAGCATAGGGAGTCTTTGGGTGATGAATCTATCCCTCCAGCACGTCCTATTAATAGCCGTGTCGAGGTTTAAGTCTCCGCCTTGTGGCTCTGATGGATCTAGATTTTTGAGGTGAAGCATATTCATCAAATCTGGGTTTGACATGGCCTTGTATGTTAGGCAAAGGTCACCTCTGAGCAAGCGTAGCGACTGAATAGAGCTGGAGTTCTTTCAGTCGGGCAGCATAGGACAGATTTTTGAGACCCTTTATCCTTTGGTGAGGTACTTTTGTGGCCTCTCCTGCCGCTGCAAGTGTCGGGTCAGATACATTCGAATGGGGCATTGTACTCAATCATTGGTCTGATGAGTGATGAGTAAAGGGAGACTATGACCTCCCTTGATCTAGATGAGAATCCCTTCATGATAAGGTGGGCAATGTAGAAGGACTTCCTAACTACTTTAGCTACATGGGTGTCGAATGACAGACTACTATCAACCTGGGTCCCCAGGTCCCTGATAACTTCTTCTGTGCTCAGTGGATTGCCACCTATTTGGTAGCTAGGGCTAACCTTGTTTTTCCCGAAGGGTATGACTATGCATTTTTTGGCATTTAACTTTAGGCCGTGGCTGTGGCACCAGTTATCCGCTTTCTGTGAGACCCTTCTGAAGGATATCTGTGTCAGATGTGTTTTCTACTATGGCTTCAGTTTGCAGTCATCTGCAAACTTTGTCAGCCATAACCCTCCTGTGTTTGCTTGTACTGGAAAAGTAGATGCCAAACAACAGTGGGCCCAGGACTGAGCCCTGTGGGACACCACTTGTGACAGGCTTTGAGTCTGACATGGCGCCAGCAACTCTGACCCTGTGGGTTCTGTCACTCAGCCAGTTTGCAACCCATCTTGTTATGTATGGGTTAACATTTAAGCTGATGAGTTTTTCAATGATACCCGAGTGGGGTATTGTATCAAGGCCTTAGCCAGATCGAGGTAGGCTGTATGGACTGCCTTTCCTCATCAATGGCTTTGGTGACTGTTTCAAAAAGTCAACCAAGTTTAAAAGGCATGATCTGCCTTTGACAAAGCCAAACTGGGTTGGATCCAAAGTCTGCAAATTCCCTATGTCTTTATTTATGAGGTCCATTATGATCCTCTCCATGGCTTTGCAGATAAGGCTTGTCAAGCTAATGGGCCGGTAATTTCCAGGGTCTGTGGAGGCACCGCCTTTGTGAAGTGGGACCACAGTTGCAGTGCGCCACTCCTGGGTACGTATCCAGAGGTAAGACTTTGATTAAACAGCTGTCCTAGCTGTGGGTTTAATTCCTCATTGAGTTCGTGGAGCACACAGCCGGGGACACCATCGGGTCCCATGGATGCTGTGTTTTTGCTTTGGAGAGAGCAGTTCTCACTTGGGCTGGAGATGTTTGGGGGCTGCACTCATTTGGTATAGATATCTCTCCTTTGGGGATGGGGAGAAGTTTGCACTGAACCTGTCAGCCAGTATGTTGGCAATGTCTGTAGGATCAGTAATCTTCACATCATTTTGAACTAGTTCTGAGCATATCTGGGAGTTTCCTCCTAGGTTTCTAACATAGCTAAAGAAGGCCTTATGATTGTCTTTTGAGTCTTTAGCTATTTTTCTCTCGAAATTTGCTTTGGATGATTTTATGAGAGCTCTTAGTTTTTTTACTTATAGTGATCAAGGGTGTCTTACCTTTTAAGGATTTTGCTCTATCTTGTAGTAGCTTCCTCCTTATGTTGTAGAGTTTGTTTATGGCTGGGGTCCACCAGACTGGACGCTTGCCTTTGGTACAAAGACTCTGTGTTTTGCTTGGGATTGCCTTATCCATGCAGTGCTGCAGGTGCTGGTAGAAGGCGTTTGTAAGTGATTCAGCTGCTTGAGTATTGTTTTCCGCCGCTCGGGGCCTGAAAGGAGACCACACTAGTCTTTAGAAGTGTGAAGTCGGCTTTTGAGAAGCTCTTTACTGTGGTCATTTTTATTTCAGGTGGGGTGGGATGAGGACCTCCAGTGAGATTAGTTTGTGATCTGATCTCACCAGTGAGGGTATACTTCCGTGTTGAACATTGTGCTCCCATGTTCGTGATGATGAGATCAAGTATGTTATCTCCTCTTGTGGGGATGGTGACTAGTTGTTCCATGGCATTTGAGTTTATGAATTCCAGGAACTTTTGGGCTAGGGTGTTTGGGCTTGAGTAGTGTTCCCAGTCTATATTAGGGTAATTGAAGTCACCTAGTATGATGGTGTTTGGTGATACATTTATCCTCTAGTGTTTTCAGGAAGGCCATGTGAGTTTCCTGAGTTTGTGAGGGTGGCCTGTAACATGCTACAATTTGCAGAGCAGTCTTGCCTATGGTTAATTGCACCTGGATGGTCTCCGATGCATCGTGCGTTGCCACCAGTCTTGAGGTGTGGGTGTCCTTGATGAATATGGATACCCTCCTTTCTTGGTATTGTCCGGATTTTGGGGCCGGAACGCATGATATGAGGTAAAACCTGATAGCGCTGGGGTGCTCTCAGGAGCCTTTAACCAGGTTTCTGTCACAGCACAGACATCGATGTTCTCCATACTGAGAAGGGCCTCGAGTGCATTTTGAGATTTAGACTTCTGGCATTGAGCAGCATTACCCTTAGTTTTTTCCTTTTTGTGTTCTAGGGTGGTAGGTTTAGAATTTGAGCCTTGCCTAAAAAGGCACTATGGGGTGGCAAGAGCCTTTGCCAATATCCGAATCCCAGGGTGACAGGTGCAAGCCGCCCTTGAAGCAGCGTGGCTTGTCCAGCATGTCATCCCAGGCAGACAGATACTGGATCCCCTTTGAATGACACCAGTGTTTAAGCCAATTGTTAAAGCTGATCATCTTATCTCTGTATTGTGGCATCATTCTTGGTGAAGGTAGGATACTGCTCAAGGTCAGGGTCATACCTGCCTGGGCTACATAATCAGAGAGCTCCTCAATGTCTCTTTTCATGTAGTCCAAGGAGGTACGCCTCAGGTCGCTTACACCAGCGTGGACAATGACTGAGTCATATTTGTACCTGCTGTTGAGAGACCTGAGTGCTTGCGTTATGTGGCGGATTCTAGCGCCTGACAGGCAGCTTACTGTGACCTTCTCCTTACTCAGTCTGGTGAGCGGGACATCAGTGTGTCTGACTATGGAGTCACCAATGACTAGTGTGTCTGGCATTGTGTTTGGCCTTAAGGGCTGTGACTGTTTGACACTCTGACTGTGAGGTCTATGTGTTGCGGTGTTGTGTTCTGAGGTGGTGGTTGTTTGGGTGTCTGCTTTGGTGGCCTCTGCTGTTTTGGTAGATTTTGATCAGAGCCTCAGTATGTCTTTGTGTGTTTATGTGTATGATTTGAGGTTGTAATGGTACTATGTGAGACTGGGTCTATAGTGTGTGTGGTAACCTTCTCCTCCTGACTGGTCTTGCCAGTCCTATGTTGAGAGAGCTCAGCCTCCAGTTTGGCCGTATAGTTGCATCTCGCATGTATTTGTGTTTTGTGGGAGGAGGAGAGGGTTGTCTGTGTACATGAGGCAATTGAAACATTGCCTCAATATTCCCAAGTTCACCAGCTGAGCAGGAGAGGACACTAGCAACTGATCCTCGAGATGCTAGAAGGGTAGACGAAAAACTTTAAAAAGATTCCGGGACGTGGGTGACCGAGAAATGGGGGTTGCCTTTTGGGGTACTATCTATGACAAGAGTGCCGTATCAAGGTAATAAGTACTGTAGGAGCAAGTGCTAGGTTTAATAGATAGAGAATAGTCTACTTGGAGTCAAGTAGAGATGATCTTTTAGTTATAGGATACGCTGATTTGATCAGTAGTATAGTTCGAGGAAGGTAGTTTTAAGGAAAATTTGAAGAGTGGACTTTAGGTAGCCGAATAGTTTAAACCTGCTTAACCGGCACTGCCCTAGTGTGCAACAGTGGCAGCTCAGCTAACGCTGCTTAGCTGCTTTATACCAGGGGCTGGAAAAAGCTAGAAACTGGCCCAAAACGACCAATAAACTACTAGTTACTGGCTGAAACCTCACAAAACTGGACAAAGCAGCAGCTCAATGCTTCCCACTCCCACTGGTAAGCAAGGTAGCTTCCCTTCCCCAAATAAGGCAAGGAAACAGTACACAGGAACTACAACCAAAGCCCAGGAATCAGCAACTCTGAAACTGGACTAAACTAGTAAAGCAGGAAAAACAAGAGATATTTTTTCTTTTTTCTTTTTTTTCACAAAACAGGCAGAAACAGGTACAGCAAACACTTATAAATGCTATGAATCAGCTACTACAGCTTACACAGAAGAATTTGCTACAAATACAGTCAAATAGTAACAAACAAGGATCTCTGAGACAGCTGCCAATCCAGTGAGTTGTGTAGGGATTTATGCATAGTTTGGTGAGTTTGTCCACAATACCTGAGTTGAGGTATTGTGTTGAATGCTTTAGCCAGGTATAGGTAGGCGACATGCACCATTTTCACATCATCCTTCACTTTGGTTACCTTCTCAAAGAAGTCCTCCAGTCTGCTAGAAGTCTGTGGAAAACATAATTTTCTTTTATAGAAAGAGTTCTAAGCTTGCCCTTGTATAGAGGACAATCCATAATACAAGACCATAGGTTTAAAGCCTAACCAATCATAAGGTAGGGGAAATGCTGTCAGATGTTTAATAGTCCGTTCACAGTCACTTTTAAGTCAACTTTTTGAATGGCATTTCTGTCGGCGTATTCCAAGAGTTTTATCGTGACTTGCTTGAGCTGTGTTTTCTTGTTCTTGAGTTGTTCAAGCTGTGTTTGTGTTGCTCCTTACACCATAGCTTATTATGTAAAGGCTCAAAAGCTGTGCAATGTTAACTCCTAGTGGAGAGTAATCATTACTTATATACATTTTCTCGATATCATCAGGTACATATAGAGTTTTTATGTACTCGTGGTGGTGCAGCGGTAGCATTGTTGCCTCACAGCAAGAGGTTCTCCCGTTCAATTCTTGGCTGGAGCGCCTTCTGTGTGGAGTCTGCATGTCCTCCCCGCGGTAGAGTGGCATTCGAAAGACATGCGTAGAATGGGTGTGCATTCGCTGAAGGTTGGGCGTCGAGCTGGCACCTCTGCACCCGTAAAAAATCTGCTGCCAATCATTAGCAGACCGGAGTTCTGCTGTGGCGACCCCTAACCGGGAAAAGCCGAAAGAAGAATGAACAAACAAACATACTCATAGGTTCATAGGTTCATACTAGGCTATCTGCCCTAGGGCATTTATAAGCCTAGCCAGAGTGTGTGTGTGTGTGGCTTTCACCACCCCTTAGGATGAGAATACTATACCCATTAGTTTGCTGTGCCTCTGTCCAGCAGTGATACAGAGATGATTCCGGTAACCTACGATCTCCCATCCACTCGTCAAGATTTCTCTTGAACAGAGTCAGTGAGGGGCTCTGCCTCACATGGACTGGGATTCTGTTCCATAGTGTAGGGAGTCTCTGGGTGATGAATCTGTCACTCCAGCATGTCCTATTTATATCCGTGTTGAGGTTTAAGTCTCTTGCTCTCGTGGCTCTGGTGGATTTGGATTTTTTGAGGTGGAGCATGTCCATTAATTCCAGGTTGGACATGGCCTTGTATGTCAGGCACAGATCACCTCTGAGCAGACGGTATGCGACTGAATAGAGCTGGAGTTTCTTCAGTCGGGCATCGTATGACATATGTTTGAGCCCCTTTATCCTTTTGGTGAGGAACTTTTGGGGTCTTTCCAACTGCTGCAGGTGTCGGGTAAGGTACATTCCGAATGGGGCGTTGTACTCAATCATTGGTCTGACATGGAAGTAGGAGTCATACTGAGATGTACCAGCTTTGGTGTTTGCAGCTTGCACTGTCATGGTAAAACAGTAGACCCATTCCGATAATTTCCATGCCCTTGTTTGTCTTGGTGTAAACTATGTTGTATTTCAAGGCCTCCTTGAGTATTGATTCTAGAGTTGAAAGACTTTTTTAATGTATTTCTTTTAATCAGGTCTATTTATGTGTCTGTCTTGGCAAAGAACACCAGAAGGTACACAGTACCTCTGTTTTTTCACAATTGCGTACACATGAAAGGATTGCCATATTTAACTTGATCTAATGTCTGTCTGGGTAGCCATTTGAAATAAGTCCAGCTTTAGCATGTCCCTTAATACTGAGACTGAATAGCCGGAAAAAAAGAACTTAAATGTACTAAATCTGAGATGACCATTTCTTGGACTATTCCCTTTTCTGCAAGGTCTGTCAGTCTTAAAGTTGATATATATATATATATATATATATATATATATATATATATATATATATATATATATATAGATATAGATATATATATATATATATAGATATATATAGATATAGATATAGATATATATAGATATATATAGATATAGATATAGATATATAGATATATATATAGATATATATATATATATATATAGATATATATATATATATATATATTTATTTATTATTTATTTTTTGGTCGAATTACACTTGGTCGAAAATTATTCCAGGCATTTCACTTCACTGAAAGCTCATTTAGTTGAAGTTCATTTTGTCGAAAATGGAATATTGCCCCTGCCCCACTGCAGTGCAACCCTGGAGTGAGAATATTAAATAAGGGTGTGCGTGGAGTGAGAATATTAAATAAGGGGGTGTGTGGGGGGCACAGCCCCCCACATTATGCCAATAGTTTTTACTAAAGATATATATATATATATATATATATATGTATATATCAATGCATTTCTAATGGATATACCTTCTTATAATAGTGAATACATTAAAATTATGTGGGAGGCTGTGCCCCCACCCTACCCTTATTTAATATTCTCACTCCAGGGATGCACTGCAGTGGGGCAGGGGCTATATTCCAATTTTGACCAAATTTACTTCGACCAAGTGAGTTTTCAGTGAAGTGCAATGCCTGGTATCATTTTTGACTAAGTGTAATTTGACCAAAAGTATGGAATCCATATCTATCTATATGTAGGGGGGCTTGCCCCCACATTTGGGGAGTGCAGGGGGGATTACCCCTCTGCAAAAATTAAGTTTAAATGAGAAGAGTGATGTTCAGTATTTACACATCTCCTGCATTTTTAGTGGGGGGGGGGGGGGGGTTGTCATATCACTCAGTTTTACGCGTGTCGACATATTGGTAGGAAACCATCTGTTTGACATGGGTGAATTTCCAAGCTCACTGGGATCCACAGTACACACAGAATTTTGGTTCTGCTCTCAGAACAGAGTAGGTCCTTCTTTGCATAGTCTTGCTTGTTTGGAAATGGTAGGTTTACTTGGAGCCCAGTTGAATATCAAATTGAATTTATTTGCAGTTAGTGGTCAAACACTTCCGTCAATGAAATCTGAAAAATATTTGACTTGAATAAAATCAAAGATTGTCTGAAAATGGAGATGTACTCTTCCAAGTTTGAAAAAGGTATATACAAGTTCTGGGGTGAGGACAAGGGACAGAACTGCCCACAAACAAGTCTTTGTTACAGTGGAGGGCAGAAAGTGGATGAATTAGTTCAGGTATCTTTAGTTTACATTTATGTCTTGTTTGTCTGTAGTGTTTTCTTGTGTGAGATGTTTAATTTTCTTTTACACAGACATTCATATACATATACAGGGAACACCTTGTGTTTAGGCATTGCTTGACTCCTAAATATTTAGCTCTCCTTTGGGACTCAAACTCAAGACATCTAGTGCTTTCTGTTGACGCTGCTTCTGGATATATGGATGTTTAGTTTTTCCTTAAGCAAGATTTTCTTTTCAGCTAGGAAACTCTAGTCAGTTAACTTTCTCATAGTTTGACCTACCTTTCTAGAGATGTAATGTGCTGTTTATTTCACACTGTGTAAATAAGTGAAAGTAGATATTGAGTTTGGCTTGTGAATCTTGCATTTTTTGGCTCTAGATGGTACTGTTTGCTTTGTTTGCATTAACGTGCTTATTCAGCAGTCAGAACCAGCCCAATCCAACACCCACCCATTATTCCTTCAGGAAAAAAATGTGGGTTCGTATTTGCCCACAATGTGCACTATAGAACCATTCCCTTTCTTTAAGGTAGGGATGCAGAATTTAAAAAAAAATACCAGAAGTGACTTTCTAGTTGACCTAACACTGGTTTCTGTTACTTCGGGCCCAGAGTAAATGTCAGTCAGCTCAACTACTGTTGATAACTGTATCTGCATATAGTGGGTCAGGGACAGACATTGTGGACATATGGTGGTCCCTTTGTCTCCTTATTCGAGTCACTAACTCCATCAATATTGTGTTTTGTACAGGATTTGAAATTTTACTATGGATATATCGGCAACAGCTAAGAAAGTCTTCAGCACAATATTTTGTTTGAGTAAAACTCTTCTTGATTGGCAGAATTTATCACCTTTCACCTTTTTCTTTTATGTATTAAGTACTGAATTATTTGAGTTTTTGAGAAATATCAGCATGTTCCATTATTTATGTTGCTTCCATTTCCAGTTCTATTGAAGACGTTTAGTCTTTCCTGCCAACATTAAGTCTATGTGGCTGCTACTTCAGGCTTCAGCATTTGTTCAGCTACCCTCCCCTACAAAGGCAGAAGCCATTCTGCAGCTTGAGAATGACAGAGTAATGTTTCACAAGAAGGCAGCTGTTAGAAATCACTTTTCTTCTTGAGATCTACTTCTTATTGTACATTTTATTTATTTTATTTCTTTGGAGAAATTATTATAAGAGATTAGCATTGCAAATAAGGAACTTGTCTTTGGAATCCATTGTAAATAGACCATTGAAGTTGGCGTTGTGGGAAGGAGGCAAAATATTTACAAGAGCCATTGTGTATATTGTAGTGAGAAGAAAGAGAGAGGAAGAAGTAACTTGAGGGCCAGTAATGATAGGGACATGAGTGTGAGAGGAGTCCAGCAGAAGTCTAAAGCAAAACAAAATAAGATTTGGGTAAGAGAAAAAATGGAAGAGGTCAGGATTCTTTCATACCCAGAGGTTATAGTGAACAAGTGAAGGCAACTACTGAAGAGAGTTACCCTAAGAGTGTGGTTATGAAGGAGCATCTGCTCTGCATTACTAGTGCTTTTCTGGAGAGGATTGGTTGGGTGAAAATGTAATGCCTATTATGTGGACATAGTCTGCATTACATTAGGGTATATGCTGTTAATGATTGCTTTAAAGATCATTTGGGATTACAATCTGTCTGATGTATGCTAGTTCATGCATCTGCAATTGTCTGCTTTTGTGTACATTGCAGAAAGCTTTATTCACGGACTGTTTCCTGGTATTTAATTTAAAAGCTTTTTTTTTTTGTTTTGTAGGATTTCAAACCTCCAAAGCGTCCCTTCAGACGAATGAACTACACTGATGCTATTGTTTGGCTGAAAGAACATGATATCAAAAAAGACGATGGGACATATTACGAATTTGGAGAGGTAGTGAACAGCAATTGTAGTTTTACTGCTTTGGTACTGATGATCTAGTATTATGGATACTTTGTCCCCGCTGAGCTGCTTGCATAATTTGCATTTATTAAATCCTAGACCATGTCGATTCTGCCATCTGGTTTTCCACAGTTAAAACTAAAAAAGGCAAATTGTGCTACATAATTCATAGTACAATAAGTCAGAAAATCTTGTTTTATTTTATTTTATAAATCACTAGGTGTGAATGTCCCTTTTTATGGATAACCCAGGAGCACTGTCTTGTTACTTGCTCAGGGTGATGCAGTAGGCAAGTGTTGGTGGACTGATATTGTGTCATGCATTGTTTTGTCCCTGTTAACATTCTGCATTTGGTTTTATGAAAATAAATTACTAGTTTGCCACTGAAAAGAGCACATGGTGTCAGTTATAGTTGCAGGAACGTAAAGTGCAAAAACTGATAATAATGAATATTTAAACAAAGAAGTTTCCAATGTTCTGTTTTATTAATATTTTATACTCCATTTTTAAAAATTAACTTTCTTTACCAAGAAAAAATTAGCATAGTGATACCTGGTTGCTCAGCAGTGCCAGTAGAATTCTTTTGTTGGTTATTTGCATTAACAAGAGCCCTGATATTGGAGGGGGCATCCACAATGGACATGTGGACTAGAAATATCCTTCCTGTCTTGCATCAATCTGAGCAGCACCTTCTTTTAAGTACAATGCTGGCACAGATGTTGTTGTCATGTGCTGCTCTAGGAGAGAGGTGCCTAACCACAGAACCTGCTAGTTTTTTCTTGTATTCAAACTTTTCAGATTTTGATTGCAATATTTGGTTCATAGGTTGGTACTAGGCTATCAGCCCTAGGGCCTATACAAGCCTAGCCATAACAATTCCCTGGCTATTTCTTCCCACACTATTTACTTCTCTGGACCCCTGTCTAGCAGGGCGACTGACGTGATCCCCGGGATGAATTTCCTTTCTCCCATCCAATCGTCAAGGTTCTTTTTGAAGAGGGCCAAAGAGGCACTCTGCTTGACATGTATGGGCAATCTTTTCCAGAGTCTGGGGAGTCTCTGGGTCAGGAACCTATCCCTCCAGCATGTTTAGATCCCTGGAGCATGTGGCTCTGAGGGATTGGGATTTCTTTAAGTGTAGCATGTCCAACAGCTCTGGGTTTGACATGGCCTTGTATGTTAAGCAGAGATCGCCTCTGAGTCGACGATATGCGACAGAGTATAGCTGGAGTTTTTTTAAGGCAGTCAGCGTAGGGCATCTGCTTTAGGCCTGTGATTCTTTTAGGGAGGTATTTCTGCGACCTTTCCATTTGTTGCAGATGTCTTGAGAGGTACATACCAAACGGGGCATTGTATTCTATAATGGACCCAATGAGGGATGAGTAAGTGGGGCAATGACCTCCTTTTTTCTGGATGAAAAGCCCTTAGTGATGAGGTGTGCCACATAGAAGGATTTCCTGACTGTTGTGGCAATGTGATTATCGAAGGTGAGACCACTGTTCACCTGTGTCCCTAAGTCTCTTATCACACTTTCAGTGTTTAGTGTACTGCCACCTATATTGGTAATTCATGGATACATGTTTTTTCCTAAAGGGGATAACTATACATTTCTTGGCATTGAGCTTGAGCCCATGGCTCTGGCACCAAGCATCTGTTTCTGTAAGGCCCTTTTGTAGAGTATCCACATCATTTGGGGATTCAATAATGGCTCCCAGTTTGTCATCTGCCAGAACTTTGTTAGCCAGAGTCCCTTAGTGTTGGCCTGTACTTCAGAGAAGTAGATGCCAAACAAGAGCGGTCCCAGGACTGAACCTTGAGGTACTCCACTTGTCACTTGTCTGGAGCTGGATTTGGAGTCTGCTACTTTTACAGTGTGGGTTGTATCAGTAAGCCAGTTAGCAACCCAATGGGTGACGTAGGGATTAATGCCCAGCTTAGTAAGTTTATCTATGATTCCAGAGTGGGGGATGGTATCAAAGGCCTTGGCAAGGTCTAGATAGGCTGCGTGGACCACCTTACACTTGTCCATGGCTCTGGAGACTGATTCGAAGAAGTCATTCAGGTTCAGGAGACAAGATCGGCCCTTCACAAACCCAAACTGTTTGGAAAATGTGTTATTTTTTTTCCAATTTGCTATGGAAAAGTTTGCATGCTCAATGCCTGTATTACTTGAGGCATTGAAATGTTTATATGACCACCAAATCAAGATTGAAGGAGTGCTAGCCTTTCAGCTGAATGACCAAAGACACAGGAGGGAGAAGTGCTTGGCATACCTCTAGTCAGTGAAGGCAGCTGATAGTGCCTAGTCTGGGGAATGTCTGGAAGGCCCATTGATCAAGCCAAAGGCAGAACTTGTGCAGAAGAAGCAAAATGCAGATACAGTTCACGTTATCATGGTGGGTAATCCTCTTTCTAAGATAACCTCAGAGCTCCGATTTATCATTTTCTTATCCTTACCCTTTGAGAGCTAAACAAAGTACAGTTGTGTAAGTAAACTTGCCATAACACGAGATGTTCAAATGAGCACCGCTGCAGTAGCCTAAGCTATTTGGGTTATATCCTTGAAGAAATATAAGTGTCAGCCAGCTTACAAAGCTTCATGGCATCTTCTGCGCACCCAAATTGTTAGTTCGAGCTGACAAAAAAGAAGTCTACACCCTGGTAAAAACAATACACCTAGAAAAAAGAGGATTGAGGGAGGGAGTGGCTGCTGCAGCAGCGATCATTCGAACATCTATTGTTATGGTAAGTTTACTTATACAGCTGTACTGTGTTCTTCATAATGATCACTTATGCACTGGCCTAAGCTACATGGGTAGATTGCCATAGCTTAAAAAGTTTGGGAGGTGGAAGGAGAAGAGTCCAAGAGACCGTGGAGAATGGTTCTAGCAAAACCTGATGTAAACCCAGAGAGGCAGTGAAGCTTATAGTGCCTTGTAAAAATGTGTAGAGAGGGCCACGTTGCTGCTTTAGAACACTTCTGGAACACAGCACTTTCCAAAAATCCGCAGATGTAGCCAAGGCCCTGGTACATTGAGCCTTGAACCAGCCTGAAACAGTTTTGTTGTGATGAATATAACAAAATGTAATAGTCTTAGACAACCATTTGAAAATAGTCTGCTTTTGACATAGGTTGTCCCTTCTACTTACCTTCACGGGAAATTAACAATCGTTTCAAAGATCTGAAAGATTTAGTTTTGTCAAGATAGTACTCGAGTTGTCTGTGGACATCCAAGGTATGGCGTATCCTTCTCTGTCATTTATAGGTTCAGGAAAGAAAACTGTGAGATGGATAGTTTTCCATAAAGTAAACTCTGGTATTCCTTTAGGCATAAGAAGATTAGTTCAAAAAGAAACCCCGTTCCTGCGGTTGACTCGCCATAAGAGCTTGCAACTCCCGTACCCTTCTTGCAGAGGTCAGAGCAATTAGTAAAATTGTTTTCAGTGTTATGAACCACAAGTCAGGTAGATTAACTGGTTCAGATGGAGCAAGTGTTAGTTTCTCTAACACAAAATTAATATTCCAGGGATGGGCCACAGGTTTTCTGAGACCTCTTATGCAAGAGCCCTTGCAAAAATATTTTAACATGAGAATGCATTGCAAGAGGAGGATCCATGGGCAGACACACGGAAATGGTTGATTGAACCTTGACTGAGGAAGGAGTAAGAAAGGCTATAGGATAGTAAGTCACACAAATACTGTAAAAACAGAGAACAACAAGACCTGAATCGGTGCAGTTAAGTTGCTGGCACCGACTAGAAAACCTTTTCCATTTGCTAATATATGATTTTCTAGTAGCAGCCTTTCTTGCTTCTATTAGTACCTGCTGCACTTCCTCAGTAAACAGGTACCTAAAAGGAATTAAGATTCTATTATCCAGGCAGTCATTTGAAGATGATTGAGGTCAGATGTATCCAACGTTTTACTATCACATAGTCGATTGCACTTCATGCGATCAACATATGTGCAAAATTCAGCAGAACCGTAAGTGTGATTACTACGTTGTCGAACCTTACAATAGCGAACATTCGCTATAGCAAGGTTTGTCATTGTAGTGCAGATCGCACTATAGTGGGGATCGGGAAATGTACCCTTTCCCTCTGTGTAGTGCTATCTCAGAGTTTGTATATATACGTAGGGGGGTGTGGGGGTGCAGGGGGGCTTGCCCCCCTGCAAAACATGTTTTACAGTGTTGAATGGATGTGAGAATTTTAGCAAAGTCTACATATTCAACATTCGCATTTACTGAAATGCTCAGTTCGGTATTTACTGTGTTCGGTGTTCTGATTTCCGAACAATTTGTTCTAACATCTTCACACTCGAACACAGTGCTTTCGAGTATGTGAAAGTAAACTGTATCAAACACCCCTGTTCTTGTATGAAGTAGATCCATTCTTTGAGGAAGCGTGTGGTACTTGGCCCTGGCCTATTCCAAATGAAGGAAGAACCACCATTGCCTGGGCCAGAATGGAATCACAACACTGATCTTGTGGGATTCCTTCTGAATCCTCAGAAGTACCCTGGATATCAGTGGAAAGGCATACAGGGATGTTCTAGTTCAAGGAAAAGAAAAGGCATGTATTTTCCAGACCTCCTTTCACCAAGTCCTATAGCAGAATCATGCCAGCTGATTGTTCAGAGAAGTAGCAAGTAGGTCTACTTGAGGAGAACTCCACTCAGAAGTATCAAATCTTGGTAGATCCCCTGACCTAGATTCCATTCATGCGAGACTGCACTTGTCCTGCTCATCTTGTCTGCTCCACAGTTTTGCCCTGATGGAATGCAGAATGCCTGTAGACTGTGATTGTGCTGTGAAGCTATGTCCCAGGCTAACAAGGCTAGGCTTCAAAAGGGGTACACTCTGGTTTTCCTTTGACTGTTGATGTGCCATATGACTGTCGTATTTTCTGTAACAACTTGAAGAGGTCTCTAGGTCCAAAGATGTTTCAGTGAGTGGAGTGCCTTGATCAGGGCAAGCATTTCTTTTATATGTATATGTTTTTGTCTGCCTTTGTTGTCCCAAATACCTTGCACTTTTTCCCCTCTTGAAACTGGTCCCCAAGCAAAGTCCAAGGTGTCGAGGATATTTGCTGTCTCCAGCAAGTGATTTCTTTTCTGCCAAACCCCCAGCACTGAGATTTGAAAAGAGAAAGGATGTTGGTGCTGGGACCAAAGAGACTTCAGATACCATTGTATCTTTCTGATATGTAGCCTTGCCAGGGGTATCATAAGAATTATAGATGCCATGAGACCAAAAATCCTGAAGTATTCTTTAGCAGTGACCAAAGTCTTGGTGGAAATCCTTAGCAATTTATCTCGATATAGATCTGTTTTTTTCTGTGGAAGAAAAGCTGTTTGAACTGAGATGTCCAGCTGACACCACAGGAACACTATCATGTGAAGAAGTCAAACAGACTTTCTTTATGTTCATATTGCATCCTAGCTTGTGTAAGAAATCTCTTACCCAAGTGACAAATCTCTGGCACATTGAAAAAATCTCTACAAAGATAAGTAAATTCTAAATATACAAAATGTGGATACCCTGTAGCCTGTAGTCATGCTATAACTGGAGCTAGACACTTTGTGTGCACTCTCAGTGCACATAGCTCCAAATAAAGATAAAGAACTGAGAATATGATCCAGACAAGATTAAACGCTTGTAGTCTGGATTAATACATTTCATGATAACTATCTTTTAATACAAAAATGAGAAAGAACCACAGGCAAGGTGACAGTATTTTGCAATTCAGCACTACACAGATTTATAAAGAAACATCCAGAACAGTCTCCAAGCATTTTATTTCTTTGGCACTAAAACGCTTATCATGTGAATAAAAAGGTAAGCCTACACTTACTGCTAAAAAAGTGTCGATCAGCACTTCTTAAAAATATATATATCAGACAACGCTCCTTCTTCCACTACCAGACTGCTACACTATCTGAAGACAGGATCGCAGTGCTCCTGAAAATGTCGTCATCAGTAGCTTAAAGGGGACGACAGTTCGGGGGCAGACAGTTGGTACTCAAAACATATAGTGGATGATTCCACATCTGACAGGGAAAGATACAACATACATTAAAATTCGCTACTCCTGCTAAAAAACGCTACTCCTGCTAACAAACACAATCAGAAGGCAGACGGTTGATTCTCAAAATGTATAGTAGATGATTCCACATCTGACAGGGGATACACACCGTACATTGAAATTCAAAATGAAATCAATGGTCGTGAAACCAGAACCATCAGGGCAGTAAGTCTGTATAGGTACTATACCAAAGTTCTAAACGCTGATAAAATAGAGCTAGACTGCAGCTCAGCTGATGAGCAGGTTGTGGGAATGTCATTCCAAATAAAAACACAAGGGGGAAGGGTGGACATATAGACTCATCATTTTTGCATTTTATCAGTTTGCAGTTCTTTCTGGGCATTTGCATTTTCTTTCCCTCCGCCTGTCATGTCCCTCCCCCCTTTTTTCCATTTGCAGACGTTCCATTTTATCCACATTTCATTTGGCCTATCCCTCTTCCCCCTCCCCTTCTTCCCCTTTTCCTTTCCCCCTCTTTTCTTCTTTTTCTTCTCTGTTCCCTCTCTCTCTCCCTTTCCCTCTCCCCTTTTCTTTCATCCACCCTTCCCCCTTGTGTTTTTATTTGGAATGACATGACCGGATGGTTTAGGACATGTTTAGGGTTCATGTGTTTCAGTAGATTTAGGCGATGTTAATGCCTGCAAGTTTTAAGTACACTTGTTTCTGGATTTTAGAGTTTGTGAGTTTTGTTTTGTTCTGTCATATTATTTCTAATTTTACTTTCTGGAGAGGTCCGTCCTATTTGGAGTTTTTCAGCAGGAGTGGTGAATTTCAATGTACGGTGTGTATCCCCTGTCAGATGTGGAATCATCTACTATACATTTTGAGAATCAACCGTCTGCCTTCTGATTGTGTTTGTTAGCAGGAGTAGCGTTTTTTAGCAGGAGTAGCGAATTTTAATGTATGTTGTATCTTTCCCTGTCAGATGTGGAATCATCCACTATATGTTTTGAGTACCAACTGTCTGCCCCCGAACTGTCGTCCCCTTTAAGCTACTGATGACGACATTTTCAGGAGCACTGCGATCCTGTCTTCAGATAGTGTAGCAGTCTGGTAGTGGAAGAAGGAGCGTTGTCTGATATATATATTTTTAAGAAGTGCTGATCGACACTTTTTTAGCAGTAAGTGTAGGCTTACCTTTTTATTCACATGATAAGCGTTTTAGTGTAGAACAGCAAAATGTGTTCATGTTTTTTATATGGAGTTGTCCCACAACTAAGTGTGCCTGTGGTTCTGTTATTTGTATTACAAGGACCATGAAATGTATTCTATGAATGTCTAATCTCTGTATTCTTCTCCTTTTCTTGCTTATGTTTATATGGAGCTATGTGCACTTTAGTTTGCTAGTAAATAATTCTTGCATGTAGCGAAGCGGTTTGCATTGTTTTGAATGCATCCTGCACGAGATCGAATGTTTTTACGTTAATTGCCTTTGTGTAATGACTTTTTTAACCAATGGGAGGATGCAATATGTTATAAAGATAGCTGTTTGAGTTTTTATCATTGTTATACAGTCTGAAGAAGCCGCATGGCGAAAGCGCTCACTGTGATTAAAGGATTTGTTGCTCCACATTGCTATTGTTAGCGTGGTGATTTCGTGTTTGGAAGTTTTGGTATTTGAAAAGTGGATTCAGTGAAGGGTTTCCTTTCACAAAAACCGTTGGTGCATACCGTTTCAGTTTCGGAAGTGGGCCGTTTTACACCAGCAACCGCTGTTGTTTGGATTTTATATGTATATGTTTTTGTCTGCCTTTGTTGTCCCAAATACCTTGCACTTTTTCCCCTCTTGAAACTGGTCCCCAAGCAAAGTCCAAGGTGTATGTGGCGACTGACAGTTTTGGAACAGGGAGGGAAAAAGGGAGACTTGTGTTTGAGGATATTTGCTGTCTCCAGCAACTGATTTCTTTTCCGCCAAACCCCCAGCACTGAGATTTGAAAAGAGAAAGGATGTTGGTGCTGGGACCAAAGAGACTTCAGATACCATTGTATCTTTCTCATATGTAGCCTTGCCAAGGGGTATCATAAGAATCATAGATGCCATGAGACCAAAAATCCTGAAGTATTCTTTAGCAGTGACCAAAGTCTTGGTGGAAATCCTTAGCAATTTATCTCGATATAGATCTGTTTTTTTCTGTGGAAGAAAAGCTGTTTGAACTGAGATGTCCAGCTGACACCACAGGAACACTATCATGTGTGAAGAAGTCAAAAAAGACCTTTTGTATGTTCACTAGGAATCCTAGCTTGTGTAAGAAATCTCTTACCCAAGTGACAAATCTCTGGCACATTGTAAAAATCTCTACAAAGATAAGTAAATTGTCTAAATATACAAAAATGTGGATACCCTGAAGCCTGTAGTCAGCTATAACTGGAGCTAGACACTTTGTGTGCACTCTCAGTGCAGTGGATAGTCCAAAGGGAAAGATAAAGAACTGATAATATGATCCAGACACACAGAACCTTAAACGCTTGTAGTCTGGATGAATAGGGATGTGATGATAACTATCTTTTAATCTCGATTTACTTGGAAACGTGAATGAGAAAGAAACGGTAATAGGTTGCAAGGTGACAGTATTTTGCAATTCAGCACTACACAGATTTAGGAAAGAAAGATCCAGAACTAGTCTCCAAGCATTTTATTTCTTTGGCACTAAAATATCCTTGAATAAAAGCTTTTCCTACCTGAGAAAGAAGAACTGGTTCCATCACTCCTTGGGACAGCATGTGATGGACACGTGGAAATAAGAGTCTTGGTCAGTGGATGAAGGATTACCCCCTGGAAAGGAGGAACTCTTCCTCCCACTGCCATTTGCAGCCTTGATGAATAATCTTCTGAAACCATTTGTCTGAAACTATCCATTGCCAAAGGGAAAGATGGAGAGTCAGACTTTCTGGAAGGAAAAAGGGACTTCTAGGGTGGGGGGGGGGGGAGACAAGGTCCCTCATTTTGACTTGTTGGACTGTCCTTGATTTTGGGGGTTCCTGAGTTGTTTTTCAAACCCCCTTGCCATCTCTTCTTAAATGTCTGATGTTGTGTAGTCCAATCTCTCCTACATTCTTACCCGTGGGTTCGGCCATACTTTTTTAGCTCAAAGTCTTTCTGTTGGCTGGGCTAAGATGGTATCCCATGCTGCACTGCTCTATCCCCAGATCTCGTTTGCCGCTCGTGTAGCTTGGACGTGGTCTCGCTCTTGGCTGTGGCTAAGTACCCTTTTTCTTCTTTATCAGACAAGTTTTTTTGCAAAAAAAAAAGCTATTTTAATAGCTATTGTGTGTGTTCTTGTCTGTATTGTTGAAAAGTGTGTTTTCTTGATTGTTTTCGGTGGTATCCCACTAGCTGTTTCCAACGGGCTAGGCCCGTTTCAGTTAGAGGACCTAGTCTGTCCCCTTGCTTTCCTTGTGTGGTAAAAGTTTCCCGGGACTAAAACCGTTTAAATTAGAGGAATTAGTCCTCCCCCACTTGTATTTGTGTCTGAGGATCATTTAACTTGGAGATCTTGTGGTATTCTGTCTGTTGTAGGCTTTTTCCCGCCTTGTGACTGTTTGACCGTTGGTCGATTTTTCAGTTGGTTACTTGTTGGTTAACTATGTCCAAAGATACTAAGGAGCATAAGCCATCGGGCTTCAAGAAATGCTCTAGGTGCAGTTATAAAATGTCCATTACCGATGGACAACACTGTCTGTACTGTCTGGGAGCAATTCATCTCCAGGAATTGTGCAGTTTCTGTCATGCCTTTAGTCCGCGTGTTCTTCAGGAAAGGAAGAATAAATTGATTTTGAAGGGACTTCTGAAACCCTCCTTCAAGGAGGATCTGGAGAGTGCTTCCAGCTCTAAGGCAAAATCCTAAAAAGCAAAAAAGCGATCTCCAGCTCCATCAGTCTCCTCGGAGCCACTGGAAAAAATAGCAAAGTCTGCATCGACATCCTGTGGGCCCCGAGGACAATGGAGCTGAGGGAAGTGTCAGTTGTTATGGAACCTGCTTCAGCTCCATTCTTCTTGGAACCTGTTTGTAGCCGATTGCCTAGTATTAGGCCAGTATCCCCTCCTCGCAGGTCCTTTTCAGAGAGGAGGTCTCGATCTCCTTCTCTATCCTCCAAATCTTCCAGGACCTTATCAGATGTGGACGTCGATAGAGTGGGGCAGAGACTTCTTCAGTCACCGGTACTGGCAAAATTGTTCTCTGCTTCGACCCAGTCGGCTCCGGAGCCGGTCACTCAACCTGCATCGATACTTCCTCTGAGCACATCTCAGCTTTTGGAGCTGGAGTGCTCGGCTCCATGTGATGTCCCTAGGTCGGTTCCGACAGCCCCTCCTGGCTTATCTGTTCCGACGCTGGCGCTGTCCACGGGGTTCAGGACTCAGGATTCTTTGGTCAGACTCGAGGGAGAGGCTTTGCGACACCTCTCTGCTCCTAGTTTCCTTCTCGGCGCTTCAGCGTGGGGAAGTCTCACTCCTATCTTGGCTTTGGAGGCTGGTCATTCTTCGGACCCGGGAGGACCAGCCTTCGAGGCCATGCGGAGCGTGCTGGCCAGGTAGTCAGCGGCATCATACGGGTCGGTTATTCTGTCCCCTACTACACCGGTGCAAGTCTCTGATCGCCATCTATCACTGGACAGCGGAGCCCCAAGGCCTCAGGGTATCCCCACGAGTGGTCTACATATTTCTGAGGGCCCCTCAAAGTTTTTGTCTGAGGAGCAACCCAGAAAGAAGACATGCAAGAGGAAGCACATAGATTCCCAGGATGAGTCTCTCACATCAGACACTGACCTCGAGGAATCGGAGGGGTCCCCTAAGTCATCCTCTGAGGATGTTTCTTTCTCTGACATACTAGAGATTTTGAAACAGAGGTGACTGGCCATCCAAAGCCCCCTCAGAGGAGGAGTCGGTCTTCCTGAAGGCCTTTGGTGCTCAGCCGTCCGCCTCCTGGGTATCTCCACCCTTCGAGCTTCTGGATTTGGTTTGTCGAAGGGTGTGGGAAACCCCTGACTCTGTGGATCCAGTCCCCAGGAGACCCAATAAATTTTTGCCTGCTCCTCCCGATAAGGAATTTCTGTCCAAGGGAGTCCCTGTGGATGCCATGGTGGTGGCAGCTGCCACCCAGAAGGAATTAGCTGAGACTTCTTCCACCGTCCATTCCCCTAACAAGGAGTCTAGGGCTATGGACCAGTACGGGAAGCGTACGTTTTCTTCAGCGACCTTTACCTTGCGGTCACTGAATTACTTATCACACTTTACATGGCTCCAGAGAGATCTCCTCAAGGAGCTCAGAGATACTCACAGGTATCGTTTGAGGCGGTGGCCCAGACGGTCAACGCTCAGATGTCTACCCTCAATTCCATTGCAAACTCCTCCATGAGGCTAATCTCCTACGCAGCCGAGGGAGCGAGTAGGGCAGCAAGTTCAGGAGTGGCTCTTAGGAGGCAGGCCTGGATGCACCTTTGTCATTTCACGGAGGCCTTCAAGTCTTCATTCACCGATGCCCCTTTTGATGGTTCCTCTTTGTTCGGAACCAAGGTGAAAGACACTCTCACTAGGTGCGAGCAGCAGGGGGAAACTCTGTCTGCCGTAGGTGTCCGTTTTTCCCTTCCCTCTAGGCCTTATCCCAAGGCCCAGAGGGGTGGCAAAATGTGGTTCAAGAAATGAGTTTTTTCCCGGTGCACAAGGTGAGCCCCCCTCCAGAGGCAGGGGAGGGGGTGGTTATTCAGGGAGATGCCGCCGTAGGGGCAGAGGAGGCCCCCGCAACTGGGGAGGCCGTGAATCCTTTCGTGGTTCACCCTACCACCGCACCTGATGGGAGGCCCGACTGTGAGTTTCCGGAGCCAGTCGGGGCTCGAATCTCATTATACCCAGAGGCCTGGCAAGATATCACTCAGGGCCAGTGGGTTCTACGAATAATTTCCGGAGGATATGTCATTCCCTTCTCGTCAAATCCCCCTCCAATCAGAAAAATCACGGATGTTCCACCCAGTCAAAGGGGTTATGCAGCTTCAGAAGTTTCAAAGCTGCTAGAAAAAGGAGCCATCCAACATGTCCCCTCAGACCAGATCGGATTAGGGAATTACTCCAGATTCTTTTTGGTGCCGAAAAGGACAGGGGACCTGAGACCCATACTGGATCTCAGCCAATTGAACACCCATGTGCAAAAGTCCAAGTTCCGAATGGTCACATTGCAGTCTATTCTTCCATTGTTGGGAAAAGTGTGGATGTGCTCCATCGACCTCAAGGATGCATGCTACCACATAAAGATGGATAGGGCATCCAGAAGTCACCTACACTTCAGGCTGGGAGACGAGTCATTTTCAGATTTGAGCCCTATCCTTTGGTCTCACCACAGCCCCCAGGGTGTTTACCAAATGCATGGCAGTGGTGACTGCTCACTTGAGACGTCAGGGATTCCAAGTGTTTCCGTATCTGGACGACTGGCTCCTTACTGCCACCACCAGGCATCTACTACTTCACACCAGGGACGCTACTATCAACCTATGTCAGCAGTTGGGCATCACATTGAACTGGGAAAAATCTGCCTTGTTGCCCTCACAGCGTGCCACTTTTATAGGTGCAGAATTAGACACCGTTCTCATGCGGGCGTTTCTGCCACAGTAAAGAATCAGAGTCCTACAACAACAGGTTTATGCCTTGCTCCCTCTGAGAAGAGTGAAGGCAAGATGGGTCCTCCAGTTATTGGGGACAATGGCTGCTAAGATTTGTTAGTCCCTCTGGCAAGGTTACATATGAGGCTCCTTCAGTGGCTACACTTTGCCCAGTTGTCTCCAACGTTTTCCACTTTCTCACCCTATTCTACTCACAGACAGGTGCAAACAGGATCTCAGTTGGTGGCTTCACACCGACAACCTGATTGCAGGAAAGCCCTTTGTTCCTGCGCCCCCGGTTGCCACGGTGACCACAGATGCCTCCCAGATGGGGTGGGGGGGCATTATCTAGGCAGGACAGTCCAAGGCACGTGGCAAGAGCACGAGATGCATCTGCATATCAATGTCCTGGAGATGAGCTGTGCTACTATCGTTGCAAGCACTTCAGAGTTTTCTTCCTCTCGGGACTATTGCAATCCACTCAGACAATATGTCAGTGGTGTGGTATCTGAACAAGCGGGGAGGAACCAAGTCTTATCCCCTTTGCAGGGAGGCCATGCGAGTGTGGCAGTGGGCAGTGTCTTCCCAAAGGTTTCCGGTGGCAATGCACATTCCGGGGAAGTCCAATGTGATCGCAGACAGGCTAAGCAGAGCTATTCTGATGCCTTACGAGTGGTCCCTGAACTGTCAAGTTGCGGAGCAGATCTTCCGCAGGTGGGGGTCAGCCTTGCTGCGACCATTTTGCCAGCCCCCTCAATGCCAAATGCAGCAGCTACTTCACACTGATCCCCCCTCAGGGGGAGTCGCCCAGGGACGCTGTAGTCCACGATTGGCCCTCTGGTCTACTATATGCCTTCCCCCCAGTCCCCTTGCTGTCGAAGGTTATTCAGAAAGCGCAGTCCTTGGGAAGCAAAATTATTCTGATAGCCCCACACTGGCCTCGTCAAATTTGCCCCTTTCTCCATCCCTATCTTATGGACGCTCTTTGGATTCTGGACCCACAACCAGACTTACTGACGCACATGTCAGGGCAGCCCCATCCTTCTCTTCGGACCCTCCGGTTGACAGCCTGGCTACTCCACTTCCATCATTGATGAGGTTTCATAAAATTTCTCTGGAGGTGGTTCATATTTTATCTTTCTCTCATAAGCCCTCGACCAGGAAGATTTATTACAGCAAATGGAAGAGGTTTTCAATCTGGGCGCATACCAAAAGACTGACCCTTACACAGCTCCAATTTCGTCTGTATTGGGAGTTCTTGTCTATGCTCTTTAACGAGGGTTCAGCGGCTGCAGCCATTAAAGTCCATTTGGCGGCGATTTCTACCTTTCATGTCGCAGATGAGCCTAGTCTGATGGCACATAGACTCTGTAAGGCTTTCCTGAAGGGCACTTTGTTACTTCGTCCTGTGGTATTGGAACCTGTTATGCCTTGGGACTTTGTTTTCCAGGGTCTTACTTCACCCCCCCTTTGAGCCTGCAGCCACTTGCGATTTTAAATTCTTAACTTGGAAGACTGTCTTTTTGGTAGCCATCACGTCAGCCAGATGCGTTTTGGAGCTTCAAGCTTTATCAGTCAAACCCCCTTATTTGATTTTTTATAAGGACAGGGTTTCTCTCAGACTGAACCCCTCCTTTCTTCCTAAAGTAGCGTCAGTCAGTAACCTTAACCAGTCTATTGAATTGCCAGTGTTTTTTCCCCAGTTCTCAAACCGGGCAGAATTCAAATTTCATCAATTGGATGTGCACAGACAATTATGTTTTTATTTGCACAGAACAAAAGACCTCAGAAAATCTGATCAGTTGCTTGTTTCATTTTCGGAAAACAGAACTGGGTCTCCTGTTTCCAAAGTCAGGTTGTCCAGGTGGATTTCCAGTTGTATTTCTTTCATTTATTCCTCAGGGGGAAAAGATTTACCGTTCCGGGTGAAGGCTCACTCTACTTGGTCTGTATCTACATCTACAGCTTTTCAGGCCAGATTGTCTATGGATGATATTTGTGCTGCGGTTACTTGGGCATCTCCTCACACCTTTGTTACTCATTACAAGTTAGATTTGATATCTCGGAGCAGGTCTTCCTTTGGTTCCACAGTGCTCAGGAGTATTTTTCTCCCAGGATTTAGGTGCTGGGGATGCTGTCCCACAGGTAAGAATGTAGGCGAGATTGGACTACATAACATCAAGAAGTTATGTACTCACCATAACTTTCGATGTATGTAGTCCATCTCGCCTCACATTCTTTATTACCCACCCTCCTTCCCCCATGCTGGAGGATCTGGAGGTTAGGTCTGGTTTCAGAGCTCCCTTCATTCTTGGTTTGTTCTTCCTTTCCGTAGGTGTTATGCATGGAGAATGAGTGCTGGTGCTCGCAGCAAACTAGATCTGGTGATAGAGAGCAGTGCAGCATGGGATACCATCGTAGCCCAGCCAATAGAAAGACTTCGAGCTAAAAATGTTTGGCCGAGTCGGAGCCGACATTCAGCTCCGAACCCACGGGTAAGAATGTGAGGCGAGATGGACTACATACATCGAACGTTATGGTGAGTACATAACTTCTTGTTTACTTGCATTTCGTTGAGAGTGGTTATTTTGTTTTTGCCAAAGTCTGATTTTGGGTTAGAGAATTTCTTAGGAAAATTTGGAAAAGGAGTTCTGAAAAATCTTGTCTATTCCCTATATCATTTTACCCCTCTCATCACACTTTTTGATCACTTCTGCAGCAGAGGGGCCAGAAACTAAATCTCTATCCAAATGAGAATTTAAAATGTCATTTTTAACATCTGTGAGAGTCTAAGAATGCAACCAGGTAAACCTCCCAAACACCATACCAGTGGTGAAAGTTCTTGAAGTAACAACTTAAATCGTAAACACACTGTAAATAATCTTCGAACAGTAGAAGAAGCTAAATTATTTAAAGCAAATATTTCTTTCCAAGAAGAAACTGCAGAAAAACGTTCCTCATGCTTTCACATTTAGTCAGAGCAAACCTTTACCGTACGAACCTGACAGTTCGGAGTTGCAGAACCATACATTTTTCCCATACTTATCAATAATCTTCATTTTCTTGTCAGAAAGAGGAGGATTGGAATTAACTAAATGTTTAGTATCAGTAAGATTAACTAAAATCAGTTTTGGGAAGAGTATGTAAAAACTTAAAAAGATTGAAGAGCTTTATGCATCCTATATGCCTTTTATGGGATGCTGTCTGCCAGGGAAGTTGCAAGCGATTACACTCATATCCTCCAACCCTAACAGAATTGGAGGAATAGGTGAAGGTTTAGGGAACTTCTGTAACAGCTGTTAGTATTTTCTGAGGGTGTGAGTAACATCTATATTCTCTTTCCAGAAACTGCTTTATAGGTAGGATCAATAGCCTGAATTGAACCCTGAGCTTAGACCCAGTAAGTTACTCCTCTCCAAGGAAATTTCAGGAGGAGCAGACTCGTTTAATTTTCTCTTTCTTTTTGTCAGGAAGAATGAGGACAACAGTGTTATTAATGTCAGCAGCAGCTGCCACAGGGATGGGCATGACATTCTGACAAAACAGGGAAGCTCTCCTTGTTCCTTCTGACACTGAGTGGCAATCCCTCGCGCATTGAGGGGACCCCAGCATTTGCAGAGCATGGAGCTACCCATAGTACGTAGTGTCTGTAGGTGCAACACCAGAGAGTCCGAGGTACAAATGAGTGGTCTGAGGTACAACTAATGGCCACAGCAGAGTCACCCACCTGTAGCTGAGGAAAATTGCTAGCCTGCTGTGGTGGCTGAAGCAGTTTACTTAATTTTTCCTTTTAATAGCTGGAAAAAGGACCGACTTTGAGACCAAGAGTTTATTCTGTGGTCAAGCTGAAAATATTTCCTCTTTCTCTAGGGAAAATAAGCAGCAAAAGTGGATTCAAAATTATTTAAAAGTCACTTTTTTTCACAGAACAACACAACTGGTCACCACTCCCACAAGAGGGGAAAACATATTGGACCTGGTCATCACCAACATGGGGACTCTGTTCCATACCAGAGGTATACCCCTCATTGGTAAGATCTGACCATAAATTAATCTCACTGGACATCCATATCCTGTCCCCACCCCCAGCCAAGGAAGCCACGGTGAAGAACTTCTCAAAAGCAAACTTCACACTTCTCAAAACCGAGGTGGAATCCTTCAAAGCCCCCGGGCCAGTGGAGAATGTGGACCAAACCGCAGAATCCTTTACAAATGCATTCTATGGACACCTACAGGAATGTATGGATCGTGCTATCCCAAATAAAACCAAGACTCACTCCAAAGGCAGGAGACCTGTCTGGTGGACCCCAGCCATAAATAAGTTATACAACAGAAGGAGGAAGCTACTACATGATAGAGCAAAATCCCAAAAAGGGAAGGCATCTCTGATCAGTACTAGCAAGAAACTACGATTCCTCATAAAATAGGCCAGCTTCGAAAGAAAAATTGCACAAGACGCTAAAGATAATCACAAGGCCTTCTTTAGTTATGTCAGGAACCTGGGTGGCAACTCCCAGATATGCTCTGAGTTAGTGCAAAATGACAAAAAATACACTGAACCCACAGACATTGCCAACATCCTGACAGACAGGTTCAGTGCAAACTTCTCCCTCCCTTGCCCCCCAAAAGAGCAAATGTCTATCCCAACAGAGTGTAGCCTCCCTGACATCACAGATGCACAGGTGAGAGCTGCCCTCTCCTAAGCAAAAAAACACAGCATCAGTGGGACCGGACGGTGTCCCGGGCTGCGTCTTACACGAGCTCCAAGAAGAACTGAACCCTCACATAAAGTCACTGTTCAGTCTCAGCCTTACTGCAGGATATGTACCCAAGGAATGGCGTACAGCAACAGTGGTCCCACTCCACAAAGGTGGTGCCACAATGGACCCCGGAAACTATCGCCCTATAAGCCTGACTAGCCTGGTCTGCAAAGCTATGGGGCGTATCATGGAACTCATAAACAAAGACTTTGGGAACCTCCAAACACTGGATCCTACCCAATTCGGCTTTAAGGGCAGATCTTGCCTCATGAACCTGGATGACTTCTTTGAAACAGTCACCAAGGCCATAGATGAAGGGAAGGTAGTCCACACAGCCTACCTGGACCTCGCAAAAGCCTTCGACACAATAACCCACTCGGGCATCATAAATAAGCTCACCAGCTTAAATATCAGCCCCTGTGTCACAAGATGGGTTGCAAACTGGCTCAGGGATAGAACCCACATGGTCAGAATTGCAGGTGCCATGTCAGACTCTAAACCAGTTACAAGTGGCGTCCCACAAGGCTCAGTCCTGGGACCTCTCTTGTTCGGTATATATTTCTCTGAGGTACAGACAAACACAGGAGGACTATGGCTGACCAAGTTCGCAGATGACTGCAAACTGGGTGCCATAATCGACTCGTCGACTGACACAAGCATTCTCCAAAAGGGTCTCACAGAGACTGTTAACTGGTGCCAGAGCCATGGCCTAAAGCTAAATGCCAAAAAGTGCATAGTCATCCCCTTTGGGAAAGTGCCCACAAATGACCACATAGGTGGTAATCCATTAAGTACGGAAGAAGTAATTGGGGATTTGGGGACCCAAGTAGATAGCAATCTCTCCTTTGACAATCACATTGCCAAAGTGGTTAGAAAGACCTTCTATATAGCCCACCTTATCATGAAAGGGTTCACATCTAGATCAATAGAGGTCATTGTACCCCTCTACTAATCACTCATCAGGCCCATAATTGAATACAATGCCCCATTTGGGATGTACCTTACCCGACACCTGCAGCAACTGGAAAGACCCCAAAAGTACCTCACCAAGAGGATCAAGGGACTCACAGAGGCCCTACGCAGTTAGGCTAAAGAAACTCCAGCTCTACTCGGTTGCCTACCGCCTACTCAGAGGTGATCTGTGCCTGACGTATAAAGCCATGTCCAACCCAGAATTAATGGACATGCTCCACCTCAGGAAATCCAAATCCCTTAGAGCTACACGCTCCAGGGACTTGAACCTCAGCACAGAAATAAATAGGACATGCTGGAGGGACAGATTCATATCCCAGAGGCTCCCCTCACTCTGTAACAAAATCCCAATCCATGTTAGGCAGAGCCCCTCAATGACCCTCTTCAAGAGAAATCTTGACAAGTGGATGGGAGATCATAGGTTTACCCCTGGGATCTCTTTTGTGTCCCTACTAGACAGAGGCACAGTAAACTAACCTTAAAAGGGCTATCTTCTGCGACCTACTATACAGAGGCACAATCAACTAATCTAAAGGGTGGCAAAAGCCAAACACACTCTGGCTAGGCTTATAAATGCCCTAGGGCAGGTAGCCTAGTATCAACCTATGAAAAGCACGTTAAAACAGTTTGCCAGACCCAGAAATTAAAAATCTCTATTTCTCCCCAGAAGAAAAAAAAGTTTTTCAGATACTTCAAACAATTTTTAAACTGACATGGAAAAAGAGCACCCCTGTTTAAATGAACAGCACAGTCTCGTAACAGTCAATTAAAACACAACCCCCTAGCTTTAAGGTAATTTTCCTGAATGGGACCTTCATGGGGAATAAAAAAAACTCATCTGCCCAGCAAAGGAACAGCATGTGCTGACTGTCGCTGACTAAAGGTTTGGGCACGTGGAAGTTGCATTAAAGCTTTGGAGGCTGGCTGTCTGTTATATCCTTGCAGGGTATAACTCTTAAATGTTAGGCTACTGCAGAAGTGATCAATACAAAGAACATCCAGCCTTCCCCCAGGTAACAATTCCAGCTGTGTCTGAAGCCGTGAGGTGAGGCTATGGATTGTGATCACTTCTACCCTGGTCCAACAGGGCTTGATGGCACAGATTAAGATTCACTATGCCTTCTCACTTGAGAGTCTGTAGGTCTGACTTTTAACATTAGGTTCTGGCTTCAGAAGTGCAGGAGCCTACCGTTGGGGGGCATGGACTAATCCTAGTGCTGTCAGGTCTGTCCTTTCCATACACCACCGTCAGCAGGTTCATCCCTCTGCAACGGTGCTTTGTCACTCTTGTGCACTTTTAGCATACTTTACTATGTCCTTTGCATCCTGGGAAGGTTCAGAGGACTCAGCTGTTTTATTGGAGATGGACAAGGACAGTGATAACTCCCTTCCCTTAGTGCTGGGCTTGACGTCCCCTTATTTGGAAATGCTGTCATGCTCAGGATTGCCACTATGGACAGCCTCTTGCCCCAGTTCTTCCCCACCAGAAATGTCTGAGTGAATGTCTGTAGAAGGAGGGAGAGTCCTGGATCAGTCCCCCAATAGAACCTGTTATCGGAGATTCTATATTTGCAGTCTAAAAAGTCTGTGGTATTTCTTCCTTGGTGTCCAGGAAGGGTGATGAGCTTTACAAACCTCACGGATGAGTGAGGTGAGATTCTAAACAAATATCTTAGAATGGATTCCTACAAGATCTCTGTCATAAGACATGGGTCTAATACACCACAGAATCTTGACATGTTGCTTGATAAGCTAAGAATTTGGACAGAGGTGGTAGGAGAGTATTTTCTTTTGCTGCATTAAAACTTTAATCACTTAATTATCTCTCACCTGTCCAGATTCCAGTCGCCATTAGTGACTCAAGTTCTGGAAAAGATTTCAGCTGCCGCTGATTCCGAGCTCATACAGTGTTTGGTGTAAACTGTATCCATAGCTTCCCGAATGGA
>NC_056726.1:311863668-312095355 GCF_019279795.1 Protopterus annectens
CACAGGTTGTCAGTTTTGTGCTAGGTTTAACAAACGAACTATTAAATGTCGGTTTGATTTCACCCGACATTATTTTGGTAGAAAATTTAATTATACCATGCCGTCAGAGCAACCGACGACCAGGATGCTTAAAAAGCACAAAGATAAGGACAGGCAGCCGAGACCCAAACCAGACACCGAGGCCTCTGCTAGGCCAGTCGGCGGTTCTCCGGTTTTCAGTGAGGCGCCTACACAGCCCCTGACTACCGCTGATTTAGAACCCCAGCCTGCATCTGACTCCCAAGCGGAGATTGTAGGGCCTCCAGAGCCTTTATCTTTAGGCCCTTCCGACTCCATGGCTGATGGGGATTCCGGTGCAGTTGAAAGGCCGTCAGTTGCTGAAGGTGTCTTCAGACCAACTACACTTACTATTAAATCCTTTGCAAAACTGAAAACTCCATTAAAAGTAAGGAAGCCTGTACAGCAGTCTCCAGTGCAAGGCCCCATGCCTAAGAAACAGATGCTTAAGATGGCCGAAGACTTAATTACCCTAATTAGGGGTTCTCATCCCCCACCTGACAAAAGGCCTAGACAGGAGGAGGACTATGCTTCCTCTGACCAGGTTTCCATTACCTCAGATTCTTCTGAGGAACAGGAATACTCTTTTCCCCCTTGTGAAGACTCTGATGCTGAAGAGTGTATTTCTTCAGCATCTCCCCCAGAAGTTACTCTTTTGGGGAAACTTTACATACCATGAGGGAACATTTCCACTGGGAAGTCCAAGATTGCTCTGATTCTAAGAAAAGGCTCCGAGAGTTCCTCTTACTACCCCATCACCCCCTTGCTATTCCACCTGTGTTAGACATTGTGGATGATGTTTATTCAGAATCAAGCCTTAACCCAGATTCATTACCTCCTGCACCAGCCAAACCAGACAGATACTACAGAGTCCCTGACTCACATAAATTCCTATATAAAAGCCTTGTTGCTGACCCAGAAACCATTTTGCAGGGTCAAAAAGGGGTTAAGGCCTCTATTGCTAAAAATCCTGTACCGTCTGAAAGGGATTCTAGAGCACTAGACAGATGGGGAAAGAAAGTATATACCTCAGCTACTCTAGCTATGAGGGCCTTAAATTGCCAGTTTCACATGCTGAAATATCAACAATATTTGTCTCAATTAAAACAAAAAATGAGCACTCATACAGAGCAGCCAGATTACAAGGAAATGCAAGATTTGTTGCATGCAGCAGAACAAGTGGGAAAACATACTTTGCAATGTGGATTTGATTCATTGGAAGCTTCTTGCAGAACAGCTGTAACAGGGTCTGTCATTCGTAGGCATGCTTGGTTAAAAGAACAAACTTTACCTGATCATGTTAAAGCAAAGTTATTGGATACACCCTAACAGGAGGATGTTTTATTTGGTGTGAAAGCAGAAGAGGTTTTAAAGAAAATGGAGGATAAGGCAAAACCTATGCCCAGACGGTCAAGGATTTTTTACAGGTCCAACCCCCTCGTTTCAGCAGAAATTTGCCAACCAAAAACTGGTCCTTTCCAACTTCTGACAGACCTCAGAGGGGTAAATACAGATGCCCAAGGGGTAGAGGTCAGCCACAAGGCTCTTACAAGCCACGACAATGGGGTGCCACAACCTAGAAAGGAGGAGAAGACAGGTCTCAAACTATCAGAGGACAATCACAATGACTTACCCCTCAGACTGCCAAGCAAATCACTCTTGACAGCTCCCTTGGGAGGAAAACTTGCACTTTTTGCAGACAATTGGCACATCATCACAAAAAACAAATGGGTCCTAAATATTGTAACTCAAGGATGTAGGTTCCACTTTCACACTTTGCCAAGGATAAAAGGAATGCCAAACCTGCCATCAAATCAACGGGCAGAGGCTCAAAGACAAATTACATCACTCATGGACATGAGAGCCATTCATCAGGTTCCTACACAGGAGCAAGGACAAGGATTTTACTCAAGACTCTTTCTGGTTCCCCGAAAGGACAAAGCCTTGGAGACCCATTCTGGACCTTTCAATTCTAAACACATACCTGGAAGTACCCAAATTCAAGATACTCACACTACAGCAACTTCTTCCCATGCTGGGCAAGAAGGCTTGGCTAGTAACGTTGGACCTCAAGGAGGCATACCTGCATGTCCCTATCAGACAAAATTGCAGAAGATACCTCCGATTTATAGCAGGTACATCTCATTACCAATTCTCTACACTGCCCTTTGGCTTATCTACTGTGCCCAGGGTCTTCACAAAATGCCTGGCACCAGCAATTGCATACTGCAGACAAAGAGGAATCCAAATATATCCATACCTGGACGACTGCCTTATTCAAGCAGACAGCAAGGACATTCTTTTAAAACATCTGGCGTTTGTAAAAAACCTACTAAGTTGCCTAGGGTACACAGTAAATGAAAATAAGTCAAAACTAGTGCCCTCACAAGACATAATATTCCTGGGTGCCATCTTAAATACAACGGCCCAGATGGCTTATCTCGCGCCAGACAAGCAAGGACAACTGACTCAGTACTTCAAAATGATGGCAACAAAGACCCAACTCCCTGCAAGAAAAATTCTGCAGGCCTTGGGATTCATGGCATCTTGCATACTACTAATACCATATGCCAAACTGCATATGAGGAAATTACTATGGTACCTGAAAAGCGTATGGACTCAACACAGCCACAGCTTGGAAACAATAATACCACTAATTCCCTGACTTCAACAGGCGTATCTATGGTGGGCTCGGGCATGTCACCTCAACAAGGGTCAGCCTTTCACTTTGCCCGCAGCCAGGCAAACAATGACAACAGATGCATCGGATTATGCCTGGGGAGCACACATGGCAAGGACAGTGTATTCAGGGCAAATGGTCTGCAGATCAAATGCATATCCACATCAATCAAAAAGAGATGCTAGCTGTACAAAATGCCCTAACAGGTTTCAACGACCTCCTACATCCAGGACAACTTCTAATAAAGATGGACAACACCACAGTGATGTGGTACATAAACAAGGGGGCACACATTCCTACCCCCTATGCAGGCAAGCAATGACCTTGTGGAACACTGCACTGACCTACCAAGTTCAACTACAAGCACAATTCCTGCCAGGAAAGAAAAATACATTGGCAGACAAACTAAGCAGAAATATCATGGATCCTCACGAGTGGAAACTAGACCCACAAGTATTCACAATGATAGCTCAAAAATGGGGGGAAAGTGGACGCCCTCTTTCATTTGGAAAACACTAACAGTGTATGCCTTTCCTCCACTGCCTCTTCTGGCAAAGGTGCTGCTAAAAGCCAGATTAGAGAGGCCACAAATGATACTCATTGCTCCAGACTGGCCACGCCAACACTGGTATCCAATATTAAGGAACATGGCCCAAGGCTCACCATGGATTTTACCTCAAATTCCTCACCTGCTGACTCAGCAAAACAATCAGATTCTACACAGCCAGCTCAAGACTTAATCTGGCTGCATAGCAGATTATCTAAACAACCAGTCAACACTTCTCTCTACAGCTGTTATGGATGTCATTCTGGAGGCCAAGAGACCCAGCATCAGGAAATCCTACTCAGACAAATGGAAAAGATTCTGCGCCTGGAACCAGGTTAAAGGCCAAAATCCTCTTGTCCCAAATATTCCTCAGATTCTACAATATTTAACTGAGAGGTTGCACAAAGGCCTTTCCTTTTCATTTACAATTTTTATCATGGAAAACTGCCCTGCTGCTAGCAATAACTTCAGCACGAAGAGTCTCAGAGCTACAGGCCCTAATGGCAGTGGAGCCTTTCATCATTTTTCATCAAGACCGAGTCTCTTTACGAACTAACCCTTCCTTTATGCCAGAGGTAGTATCCAGTGTGGCTCTAAACCAAACAATTCATTTACCCACCTTTTATCCAAACCCCCAGAATAAAGGGGAAAGGCTGCTACACTCTTTGGACATTCACAGGCAATTACCTTTCTACTTGGATAAAACAAAGGTTTTCAGAAAATCTGATCAGCTCTTTGTATCCTATGCTGCAGGATCTCTAGGATGGTCTATATCAAAACAGACCATTTCAAAATGGATAGGACATTGTATCCGTTTCTGCTACACACACCATGGGAAACCTGTATCTGGTAACATTAGGCCTCATTCCACCAGGGCTACAGCAACATCAGCAGCCTTCCTCAGAGGGGTACCAACCAAGGATATTTTGGAAGCTGCAACTTGGAGTTCAGTGCACACCTTCACCATGCACTACCACTTACCTCTATACTTAAAAAACAGAGCTGGCTTTGCCACTGCAGTTTTGCAGGGCCTACTAGCTTCTCCAAACCCTGTTTAGTACCAGCTGCCCAGCCTTAGCTTTGGGATTCAACCCAAGTGTGATGACTGCAGCAGTGTAACATGATGAACATAGTACAGTTTTGTACCTACCATAAATGTAGATGTTCGAGTGTTCACACTGCTTCAGTCCAGGTTACCCTCCCACCTTCCCCTCTTTTTACCTGGGTTTTATGTATAACTCCCTGTTTATACAATCTCTAAGATGTATTTCTATATGGTGTATTTGCTTACAGCTGTAGCTATTGCTTTCTACTTATGTAATTTACTTAGGATTATGTATTGCCTTCCTATTTGGGGGCACCTGACATCTGGGGCAAGAAAAACTGAAGAAAATGGCGTCGGCTGCCTCTTTTATACCCCTGTCACACTGACGTCAGGGAAGAAGCGACAGCAACCGACGCCAGACCAAGACTTTGGCACTCGGGCCGACTGCGGGACCGCCTGACGGCAGATAACCCAAGTGAGATGACTGCAGCAGTGTGGTATGGTAGGTACAAAACTGTACTTTTTGGTGATCTGATATAAATCCTCCTTCCTCCACAGCAGAACTGTTCTGCCTTGCATCAAAATAATAATGCCTGCCAAGTCCTGGACCCAGGGCCTTGTAAACTATGATCATAGCAATGTACCATTACACTATCTGAGCCCTACAAAAAAGCAATGACATTTCAAACAACAGTTATACAGTCATCCAACAGCAGGGAAAGGAGTCTGCAGAATCAGTCAGGTAGTCTATGTATACATCTATATATGTATGGAGATGTATATATGTGGACAAATCTATACACGATACATATATCAATATAATGTACACACATCCACTTTCATATCTACATATATACATACATATATATATATATATTTTTATATATATATATATATATATATATATATATATAGATATATAGATATATATGAAGGTTAATAAATACATATATATGTATTTTATATATATATATATATATATATATATATATATATATATATATATATATATGTATAATATGGAACCTGGACACTTGCGCGAATTTAACTTTCACCGAAAGTCAAATTCGCTCTCACACATACCCGAAATTGCTGTTCATCGAAGCAGCAATTTTGGGTATGTGTGAGTGGTGTGCCGGTCACACTGTTGTGCGAGTAAGGGAATATTCCTTTACTCCACTGTAGTGCGACCTTGGAGTGAGATTATTTAAGTAGGGAGAGTGTGAGGGGCATTTAAGTAGTGTTTTTTTTTTTTTTTTTCACTTCACGGTTTAAAGGAAGCGCTTTCGTTAAACTGTGATCGGTGTATTTGGATCCAATATATAGAAATATAGGACTACTACAAAGAAATGCAATCAGTGTGTCATGCTGCTGCACACTGGAATTCTAAATCTGGAAATTCACTTACTGGAAGTATTCCTTAAACGGTGATCAGGCAGCAGGAAGCACCCCTGCCGTACCAGCCTGTAATTAAGTCCACACTTTTGGCTGCAGAACATGGACTGAAGCTCCAAAGGTTGGTGGTGTTTTCATATTCATAAAGGATGTACACACCTCTAGAGTGGTAGACCAACATTATGCATTACAGATCCTGCAGGCGTAGTTGACATTGGGTAAGACAGTGGTTCAGGTTGTAGCCTGCTGTATGTCCCCATACATATCCCAAGACTCACACTTCATGTCCATAAACACCCTGGAGAATGTTAGTGTCCAACCTAACACTATCATACTGGTTAACTTCAACTACCCCACTATTAACTGGGAAAGCTACTCATGTACCGATACACATCACATCGACCTGGTCCTTCCTAACATGGGCGACTGTTGCTCTACACCATTAGTCAACTCCTCCCTTGTTATATCGTAACACAAATTAATCACCTTTGGAAATCCACAGCCCTCTTACCTCACCTGCACAGGTAACCACCATGAAAAGCCTTTCCAAAGTTAACTGTGGCCTCATAAAATCAGAGGTGGCAAACCACACAGCAGCCATGCAAATGGAGACTAGTTGCATGACAGCTGAATCAAACAACAATGCACTATGAACACGTACACAAATGCATGAATACCGCCTTACCCAATACAACCAGGAACCTCACCTCCAAAAAAAAGGAAGCTGATCTGGTGGTCCCCTACCATAAAGAAACTGTACAACAGAAGAAGGGAACCGATATGGAATAAGGTGAAGTCCCAAGACAGGAAATAAGACCTTACCAGCCTGAATTAAAAGTTGAGATCCCTCACAGAATACTACACAGTTAGCTGTGAGAACAGAATAATGTATACAAATAAGGCAGATTTAAAAAAAAAAACTTACACCTGAAACAATTTCAATTTTAAAATACTACCAATAGAAACTTGGTCATTAAGCCTGGGAAATCTACATGCATTAAGCCTAAGTTGTCATACTAGATGTTCTTCGTGTTTCACTGTTGCAGTCTTTACATTTGTGTAATCTGCTGGCAGGTTGCCCTCATTCGGCCTGATTAACAAAGTCTTGGGTCCTGCGTCGGTTGCCGTCCCTTCGTCCATGACGTCAGGTCGTCAGGGGTATAAAACATGCAGCCGACGCCATTACATCAGTCTTTCTTGCCGTGCGGTGCCCGAAGCAGAAGCAGTTCGCAAGTGTCAGTCAGCCGACCCTTGAAATTTTCATTTTCGAGTTTCAGAACCGAAGTCTTCAACTAAAAGCTAAGTACCCCGTTGGGGAAACTTTTTCTTGCTCCTTACCGATGTCAGTAAAAGTTAATAATTGTATTACCTGTGGGAAGCAAATACCTCATAAGGATTTTCATTTGTATTGTATTCCTTATCTAGGCCCTGTCCACAACATGCCTTGCTGTCAGTTTTGTGCTAAATTTAATCAATGCACTATTAAATGTCAGTATATTATTGCTTCTAAATATTTTGGCTCAAGATTTCACTATCCAGAAATGTTGCTAGTTAGCAATCAGACTACCGGAATACCTAAAAAGCGCAAAGAAAGACAGAGACAGACCGTCGAGGTCCAAAACTGATGACGAAGCTTCTCCTAAGCTAGTCACTGGTTCGCCGGTACTCACTAAGGCGCTTTCGCAGCCCCTGATACCCGCTACTTTTGATTCGTAGGCCTCTACTGAGACCCATCCAGAGTCCGGTATGCTGCGAGATACTTAAGTATTGAACCCACGGATGTCTCTACCTTGGATGGGTCTGGAGCCGCTGAGCAGGCACCAGCTTCTGAGAGTGTTTTCAGGCCTAAAGATTTGTATATTAAACCGACGCCATCTTCAAAATTAAGGCCAAAAACTACTTCTATGTCTAAAAAAACGATGCATGGGCCACATGTACAGGCCTCAATGCCTAAAAAATAAATGATCAAAATGGCTGAGGATTTGATTACCTTGATCAGGGGTACCCATCCCCCTCCTGCTAAGAGACCTAGGCAAGGCACTGACTATGAGTCTTCAGATCAGTTTTCTATTTCTTCTGATTCCTCTTCTGATCAGGAATTATCTATTCCCACTTATGAGGATTCTGATGCAGAAGATTCCATCCCTTCTGCTTCTCCTCCTGAGGAGTTTTCTTTTGGAGAAACTTTGCATGTCTTAAGGGAGCACTTTCACTGGGAGAGTCAGGATTTTTCAGAATCTAAACAGGGATTTCCTTCTTCCTCAGCATAGGCCTTTGGCTATACCTCTTGTTCTAGACATTGATGATGTGTTCTCAGAATCCAGTATGACTCCTTATTCCCTGCCTCCTGCTCCTAGTAAGCCAGACAGATATTACAGGGTTCCTGACTCCCACAAATTCCTCTTTAAAAACCCTACTGCTGACCCTGAAACCATTTCTCAGGGTCCCAAGGACGTTAAGGCTTCTACTGCTAAAAATCCTACCCCTTCTGATAGAGATTCCAGGGCACTGGATAGATGGGGTAAGAAGGTTTACACGTTTGCAACCTTGGCAATCGGGGCTTTAAACTGTCAATTTCATATGCTTAAATATCAACAGCATGTCATGGGCTTACTTCAACAGAAAATTATGTTGATTTCTGACTGTGTGGAAAATAGAGTTACAGGATTTATTGCATTCAGCTGAACAAGTTGGAAAACATACTTTGCAATGTGGTTTTGATTCCTTGGAGGCCTCTTGCAAGGGATGCTGTAAATGGATCTGTGATAAGAAGGCATGCTTGGCTCAAGGAGCAAAATCTGCCTGACCATGTTAAAGCAAAATTGTTGGATGCTACTTTACAACAGGACAGGCTGTTTGGTAATAAGGCAGAAGAAGTTTTGAAAAAGATGGAAGATAAGGCTAAATCAATGCAAACTGTAAAAGAAAGCTAAATCTATGCAAACTGTAAAAGATTTCCTACAAGTGCAGCCACCCAGGTTCAGTAGGCACTGGCCTACTAAGTACTGGTCCTTTCCAGTACCCACCTGAGCCGCTCAGGTCAAACTCAGACATTCCAAAGGCTCCAGGTTTCAGTCACAAGGAACTTATAGAACAAAGCAATGGGGTGCCTCCACCTCCAAATCTGGAAGTAACAAGGCACCTTAATACGGTAAACAGCCTCAATGACTTTCCACTGCAATCACCAAGCAGTTATCTTTTGGCCGCCCCTTTGGGGGGAAAACTGGCACTTCATGCACGAAACTGGCAACTGATTACACAAGACAAGTGGGTTTGAAATATAGTATCCCAGGGATACAGATTTCATTTCCACACGTTGCCAATCCCAAACGGATGGCCAGATCTGCCTCCAAATCAGTGGGCAGAGGCCTAGAAACAAGTTATATCCCTCATGAATATGGGAGCTATTCATCCAGTACCAGAAAAGGGACAAGGTTTTTATTCAAGACTTTTCCTGGTACCCAGAAAAGACAAATTATGGCGTCCATTTCTGAACATTCCAAAATTCAAGATGCTGACTCTACAACAGTTACTACCTATGCTAGGCAACGATGCCTGGTTGGTAACTCTAGATTTAAAGAGGCTTACCTGCATATCCCAATCAGGGAATCTTGCAGAAAATACCTCCACTTCAAAGCAGGCTATTTGCATTACCAGATGTTCTTCGTGTTTCACTGTTGCAGTCATAACTGTAGGGTAATCCTGCCGGCAGGCAGCCCGAGGTCGGCCAGAATTCCAAAGTCTGGGTCCGGCGTCGGCTGCTCCAGCAAGTACCCTGACGTCAGAACGTAGAGGTATAAAGCCGACGCCATCTTCTCCAGTCTTTCTTGCCGTGCGGTGGAAAGCAGCTCGCAAGTCGTTGGTTGGCGCATTCAGGACAACGTGCTTTGATTGTCGTCGGTCCGAAGTTTTTACTTCTCTTCTCAAGCTAAGTACCCCGTTGAGGAATCTTTTTCTTGCTCCTCCGATGTCCGAAAAAGTTAATAATTGTATATCGTGTCGAAAACAAATACCTCAAAGATTTCCACTCTTACTGTCTACCTTGCTTAGGCCCTGACCACAACGTTTCTTGCTGTCTGTTCTGTGCCAGGTTTAATTCTCGCACTATCAAGCGTAGGTACGATTGGGCCTTGAATTATTTCAGTAGACGATTCAATTATAGGATGTCATCGGATACCTTACCGACAACCAGAATTCAAAAGAAACGCAAGGACAAGGATAGGCCTCCGAGGTCCAAACAGGATACTTTGCAGCCGGAGCCAGCTTCGGGTTCGGCGGTCGTCAGTGAGGCTTTGCAGCCCCTGTCGTCCGCCACTTGAACCGATACGGACTCCCATGGGGAGCCATCTAGGCCTAATATTTTATCTGCTGCAGGACCTTCGGACATCGCTCCTTCCGATGGGTCCGTAACCGCTGTGCAGGAACCGGCTTCTGAGGGGGTTTTCAGGCCTTCTCATATCACTATCTCTACAAAGGCAAAGGCAAAGTCAAAGACTCCAGTTAAACCAAGGGTTTCTTCTCAAGCTGCTTCGGATACAGCTCCCAAGTCCCAGAAGCAATTACTACGGATGGCTGAGGATTTGCTTACAATGATTAGGGGTTCTCACCCTCCTCCTGAAAAAAGACCTAGACAGGATTTACCTTATGATTCCTCTGATCAGGCTTCTGTGTCTTCTGTTTCTTCCTCTGAACAGGATTATTCTTTTCCTCCTTATGAGGATTCTGATGCAGAGGACTCTATTCCCTCTGCTTCTCCCCCTGAAGATTTCTCTTTTGGGGAAACCTTACATGAGATGAGAGAGCACTTTCATTGGGAAGGTCAGGATTACTCTGCTTCCAAGAAGAGACTTAGGGAATTTCTTCTTCTCCCTCAACACAGGCCTTTGGCTATTCCTCCTGTACTTGATATTGTGGATGATGCTTTCTCTGAAGCTAACCTGAATCCTGATTCCTTGCCGCCTGCCTGATAGATTTTATGGAGTCCCTGTTTCCCATCAGTTCTTGAACCCTTAGAACCCTTCTGCAGATCCTGAAACTATTTCTCAGGGTTCTAAGGCTGCTAAGGCCGCTTCATCCAAAAATCCTATTCCCTCTGAGAAGGATTCTCGTGCCTTGGACAGGTGGGGCAAAAAGGTTTATACTTCTGCTACTCTTTCTATTAGAGCTTTAAATTGCCAGTTTCACATGTTCAAGTACCAGCAATTTCTTTTGTCTGTTTTAAAGCAAAAGGCTTTCTACCTTTCCTGCATGTGCAGAGGACAATGAATTACAGGATGTGTTGCATGCAACTGAACAAGTTAGCAAACATAGTTTACATTGTGGTTTTGATGCCTTGGAGGCTTCTTGCAGGGCCGCAGCCTCTGGTACTGTTATCAGGAGACATGCTTGGCTTCGCGAACAGAATTTACCTGAGCAGGTTAAAGCAAAATTGTTAGATGCCCCTGTTCAGCCTGATGTTCTGTTTGGATCCAAGGCTGAGGAGGTTATTAAAAAGATGGAAGAAAAAGCAAAATCTATGCAGACTGTGAAAGAATTCTTACAGGTTCAGCCTCCTAGATTTTCTAGGAATTGGCCCTCTAAAAATTGGTCCTTTCCCACGTCTGACAGGCCTCAAAGGGGAAGATATAGACGCCCCAGAGGTCGAGCTCAGGCACAGGCCTCTTATAGGTCTAGACAATGGACTGCTTCATCACCTAGAAGGGGTGAAGACAGATCTCACTCACAAAGGAAACAGACCCAATGACTCCCTCGGTTGGGCTACAGGTCCTTTTTGCCTGGAAGCCCCTCTCGGAGGAAAACTTTCTCTTTTCTACCAAAATTGGACTCATATTACCCAGGACAAATGGGTTCTAGACGTGATTTTAAAAGGTTACAAATTCCACTTTCATACTCTGCCAAGGTCTATCGGTTGGCCAGATCTACCAAAAAATCAGTGGTCAGAGGCCTTAAATCTAGTGGACGCCTTACTGGCCATGAGAGCCATAAAGCCTGTTCCACTTTCAGAGGTGGGAAAAGGTTTTTACTCAAGACTATTTCTGGTCCCAAGAAAGCAAAACACATGGAGACCGATTCTGGACCTTTCAGTACTAAACACCTTCCTGGAAATTCCAAAATTCAAGATGCTTACTTTACAACAACTCCTTCCAATGCTCTCCCAGGATGCCTGGATGGTGACATTGGACTTGAAAGAAGCCTACCTACACATTCCAATCAGGCAGGAACGCAGGAAACACCTCAGGTTCAAGGCAGGTTTGAGGCACTTTCAATTCTCTGTATTGCCCTTTGGTTTATCTACTGCGCCCAGAGTCTTTACCAAGTGCCTGGCTCCAGTAGTGGCTTATTGCAGACTCCAAGGGTTTCAGATTTACCCCTACCTGGACGACTGCCTGATTCAGGCGGAAAGCAAAGACCTTTTACTTCAGCATCTGCATTTCAACGTCTTCTCCTTATACTGGGATTTTCAGTGAACACAAAAAAGTCACATTTGATCCCCTCTCAGCAAATTATCTTTTTGGGAGCTTTTCTGCACACAAACTTGCAAAGGGCCTTCCTCACTCCAGAAAAACAGTTACAGCTGGCCTCAATTTTCAAAACCTTGGCTACTTTGACTCAGCTCACTGCAAGGAAATTCCTGCAGGCATTGGGCTACATGGCTTCTTGCATCCTGTTGATTCCAAATGCAAGGCTTCACATGAGAAAACTTCAATGGTACCTAAAGAGTGTGTGGTCACAGCATTACCACAGTCTGGAAACAATGATCCCACTGATTCCCTGCCTCCAGAAGGAGTTCCTTTGGTGGTCCAGGGCTTGTGCTTTAAACAGGAATCCCTTCCGTCTGCCTCAACCTTCTCAGACCATAACCACGGACGCCTCGGATTATGCTTGGGGAGCTCATTTTCAAAATCTTTGCCAGCAGGGCTCTTGGACAAAGAAACATCTAGCCTGGCACATCAACTTGAAGGAAATGTTGGCAGTTCAAAATGCTCTTCTAGCCTTCTGAAAACATCTAAATCCAGGGCCTCTTCTGATTCGTACAGACAATACCACAGTCATGTGGTACATAAACAAGCAAGGGGGCTCTCATTCTTACCCCCTCTGCAGACTAGCCATGAATTTATGGGACACGGCTCTAAATCTGAATCTGCATCTTCAAGCTCAATTCATTCCAGGAAAACAGAATCTCTTAGCAGACAGTCTAAGCAGAAACTTTTTGGATCCTTACAAATGGATGCTGGACCCCAGCTTATTCAGCAAGATTACCGCAGTTTGGGGTTGTCCTCGGATAGATCTGTTTGCATCCCATCTCAATCATCAGCTGCCTCTCTTTTGCACCAGGTCCTTCCACAAAACAGCTTGGAAAGTGGATGCCCTGTCATTCAGCTGGAGGAACCTTTCGGGATATGCCTTCCCTCCTCTTCTTCCTCGAGTATTACTGAAAATAAAACAGGATAAGCCCAAGAAAATCATTCTGATAGCTCCAAATTGGCTTCGGCAGTTTTGGTATCCAACCTTAAAACATCTATTCTTGGAACCTCCTTGGATTCTACCTCTGAACCCTTCTCTTTTGTCCCAGCATCAGGGTCAGATGCTACACCCTCAACTCAAGACCCTATGTCTGGCAGCTTGGCTCTTCAAGGGTATTTGATTCCTTCCGCTCTTCCCAAACAAGTTTTGGATGTTCTTTTAGAAGCTAGACGACCTAGCACTAGGAAATCTAATGCTTCTAAATGGAAAAGATTTTGTATTTGGATGCATGACCGGGGTGCTAACCCCATGGTGCCTGATATTTCGTCTATTTTACTTTACCTCTCAGACCTTTTGCTTAAAGGTCTCTCTTTTTCATCCATCAAAATTCATGCTTCTGCTATCTCAGCACATTTCAACACTGATCCTCCCATCTTTTCTCACCAATTGGTGAGACAATTTTTGAGAGGGGCTAAGAATTTAAGACCTCCCAGAACTCCCCCTGTTCCTGCTTAAGATCTTAATTATGTCTTGGAGAAACTAACTTTGCCTCCTTTTGAGCCTGCTGCGGCTTCAGGTATCAAGTTCTTATCCTGGAAGACAGCTATTTTGTTAGCATTGACTTCTGCCAGAAGGGTTTCAGAGTTGCAAGCTCTCATGGCTGTGGAACCATATATTATTTTCCACCAAGACAGAGTTTCCTTGAGGACCAATCCTACATTTATGCCTAAGGTGATTTCGAAAGTGGCTCTAAATCAGACTATTCACCTTCCTACTTTCTTTCCTAATCCTCAAAATAAAGGGGAAAGGATTTTACATTCATTGGACGTACACAGACAACTACGATTTTACCTGGACAAAACTAAAGATTTCAGGAAAACTGATCAATTACTTATTTCCTATGCCTCCAGTTCTCTAGGTAAGGCTATTTCTAAACAAACTATTTCCAAATGGATTGCTCATGGAATAAGGTTTTGTTACTCTCAATATGGGCAACATATTCCAGGTACTGGTAGGAGTCATTCTACTAGAGCAGCTGCCACTTCAGCAGCTTTTCTCAGAGGAGTTCCCACCAAAAATATTTTGGAAGCTGCCACTTGGAGTTCAGTGCATACTTTTTCCAAGCACTATAATCTCCCTCTGTTTTCTAAGTCTAGGGCAGGCTTTGCCTCTGCTGTTTTGCAGGGTCTTCTTGCTGCCCCTACTTCTGCATAGCCTCCTCCCTCTTTCACTGCTTTGGGATTCCACCCTACAGTTATGACTGCAACAGTGAAACACGAAGAACATAGTACAGTTGTGTACACCTACCATAAATGTAGATGTTCGAGTGTCTTCACTGTTGCAGTCGGTGTTTCCCTTCCACCTATCCCCTCTTATTCTTGTTTGTTTCCTCTTCCTCTTCTTTTGTGGTGTATTTGTGGTTCCTTTTTGGACACCTTTTGGTTCACTGGGGACTTCTGACATCTGGGGCAAGAAAGGCTGGAGAGGATGGCGTCGGCTGTCGGCTTTATACCTCTGCGTTCTGACATCCGGGTACTTGCTGGAGCAGCCGACACCGGACCCAGACTTTGGAATTCTGGCCGACCTCGGGCTGCCTGCCGGCAGGATCACCCTACAGTTATGACTGCAACAGTGAAGACACTCGAACATCTACATTTATGGTAGGTGTACACAACTGTACTTTCTCTGCACTGCCCTTTGGCTTATCTACTGCGCCTAGAGTCTTTACAAAGTGCCTGGCACCAGTAATTGCATTTTGCAGGCAAAGAAATATTCAGATTTATCCATACCTGGACGGTTGTCTAATTCAGGCAGAAAACAAGCACACTCTTCTAAAACATCTGGCGTTTGTAAAAAGACTTCTAACTTGTCTAGGGTACACCATAAACGAAAAGAAATCATAACTGGTACCCTCTCAAATAATTACATTCCTGGGTGCAAGCTTGAATACAACTGCCCGGATGACTTGCCTTACGCCAGAAAAACAAATTTTGTTGATGACTTCAAACAAGTGGCCACAAAAACCCAGCTATCTGCAAGACCAGTTCTGCAGGCCTTGGGGTCCATGGCTTCCTGCATTCTAATAATTCCATATGCAAGACTGCATATGAGGAAACTTCAATGGTACCTAAAAAGCTTATGGAGTCAACATTGTCACAGCCTAGAAACATTGATTCCTTTCATTCCTTACTTGCAGCAAGAGTTCCTATGGTGGGCAGAGATCTGCCACCAAAACAAGGGACTGTCATTCATTCCACCCCCTGCTGCCCAAACCCTGACTACAGATGCATCAGATTATGCTTGGGGGGCACATCTGGCAGGGATATGCATTCAGGGCCAATGGAGCCCAAATCAAATGCACCTACATATCAACCAGAAAGAGATGCTAGCTGTACAGAATGCTCTGACAGCTTTCAAGGACTATCTTCATTCAGGACAACTATTGATAAAGACAGACAACACCACAGTCATGTGGTACATAAACAAGCTGTGGGTACCCATTCCTACCCCCTTTGCAGACTAGCCATGGCTTTGTGGAGCACAGTCTTGACTTATCAAATACATATACAAGCTCAGTTCGTGTCATAAAACAAAATACTGTGGCAGACGAACTAAGCAAAAATCTTATGGACCCACACGAATGGAAACTGGATCCACAAATCTTCAGCATATTGACACACAAATGGGGGAGCCCAGACATAGATCTTTTTGCCTCACCCCAAAACTATCAGTTGGACAAATTCTGCACAAGAATTCATCACAAAAAAGCTTGGAAAGTGGATGCTCTATCCTTCAGCTGGAAAAACCTATCAGTTTATGCCTTTCCCCCTCTGCCTCTTCTCTCCATGGGTCTTACTAAAGGTCAGACAGAAAAAAACAAAAATGATTGCTCCAGACTGGCCTCGCTAACACTGGTACCTGCTCCTACGCAATATGTCACACCTTCCTCCATGGTACCTGCCTCAGACACCTTACCTACTGTCTCTATGAACTATAAAATTCTGCTCAGTGCGCTCCAAACTCTGAATCTTGCAGCATGGCTAATCAACTAATTTCACCAGTTACATCTCTCAGCAAACCTGTGATGGATGTCATTTTGGAGGCTAGAAGGCCTAGTACTAGAAAATCTTATGCTGACAAATGGTAAAGATTCTGTGCCTGGAACCAAGCACAAGGAATAAGCACAGCAATGCCCAATATTCCTCAGATTCTGCAATATTTAACTGAGATGCTTCATAAGGGCCTATCTTTTTCTTCCATTAAAATCCATGCCTCTGCCATTTCAGCTCATTACAACACAGAGCATCCCCTCTTTTCTCATCCTCTGCTAAAGCAGTACTTCATAGGGGCCAAAAATTTAAGACCTCCCAGGAGAGCACCAACTCCTGCATGGGACTTCAATTTTGTGTTGGAAAAGCTCACTCTACCTCCTTTTGAGCCAACTGCTACTGCAGACCTAAAATTTCTCTCTTGGAAGACAGCTTTTCTTTTAGCAGTCACTTCAGCTAAAAGGATTTTGGAACTACAGACTCTTACGGCAGTGGAGCCTTTTATTATCTTTTACCCGGACAGGGTGGCTCTCAGGACCAATCCATCCTTTATGCCTAAAGTGGTATCTAGTGTGGCTCTTAGATCATTCATCTGCCAACCTTCTTCCCAAATCCACAGAACAAGGGTGAGCGGATTCGGCATTCATTGGATGTACACACACAAGTAAGATTCTACTTAAACAGGACAAATTCTCTAAGAAAATCTGAGCAATTACTGGTGGCATTTGCTGCAGGGGCAGAGGGAAAGGCTATTTCAAAGCAGACTATTTCAAAATGGATAAGCCATTGTATTCGTTTCTGCTACATGCACCATGGTAAACCTGTCCCCAAGGGGATCAGATCTCATTCCACCAGGGCTGCATCTATTTCTGCAGCCTTTCTCAGGGGGGTTCCTACCAGAGACATTCTAGAAGCTGATACCTGGAGCTCAGTTCATACGTTCACCAAACATTACCATTTAGCTCTCTTCTCTAAATCCAGAGCAGGCTTTGCCACTGCTGTCCTGCAGGGCCTTATAGCTGCTCCTAATGCTGTATAATTCCATCCTCCCAACCATAGCTTTGGGATTCTACCCAAATGTAATGACTACAACAGTGAAACACGAAGAACATAGTACAGATGTTCATCGTGTTACACAGCTGCAGTCATTACACTTGGGTTATCCTGCCGTCAGGCGGTTCCCCAGTCGGCTGGAGTTCCAAAGTCTTGGTCCGGCGTCGGTTGCTGTCGCCTCCTCCCCGACGTCAGTGCGACAGGGGTATATAAGATGCAGCCGATGCCATTTTCTTCAGTCTTTGTTGCTGCGCGGTGCCCGAAGCAAAGCAGTTCGCAAGTGCCGGTCGGCCGTCTCCTGAGATTTTCATTCCGAATCCAGAACCGAAGTCTTCTACAAAGCTAAGTACCCCATTGGGGAAACTTTTTCTTGCCTCAGACCGATGTCAGTAAAAGTTAATAGCTATATTTCTTGTGGGAAGCAAATACCTCATAAGGATTTCCATTCCTATTGTATCCCATGCCTAGGCCCTGACCACGACGTCACTGGTTGTCGGTTTTGTGCTAGGTTTAACAAGTGCACTATTAAACATCGGTTTGATTTTGCCCGACATTATTTTGGTGGAAAATTCAATTATACCATGCCGTTGGAACTTCCGACGACTGGAATACACAAAAAGCGCAAAGACAAGGATAGGCATCCGAGGCCCAAAACTGACTAAGTTTCTTCTAGGCCAGTCGGCGGTTCTCAGCGAGGGGCCTTCGCAGCCCCTGACAACCACTTCTGTAGGACCACAAGCCGCCTCTGACTCCCACGTGGAGATGGCTTGGCCTTTGGACACACAAGTTCTTCAGCCTACCAAAACTAACCTTTCAGAGGGATCCGCAGTAGCTGAGCAACCCACAGCTACAGAGGGTGTCTTCAGATCTACTCAGTTAAGCATTAAACCCTTAGCTAAGTCTAAGCCTCCTTTAAAGTCAAAGAAACAAATAACAGCATTCTCCAGGACAGGCCTCCATGCCTAAGAAACAAATGTTCAAAATGGCCGAAGACCTAATTACTCTGATCAGGGGTTCCCATCCCCCTCCTGATAAAAGGCCTAGACAGGGTGCAGACTGACTCATCCGACCAAGTGTCCATCTCTTCTGATTCATCCTCAGACCTAGGATACTCTTTACCCCCTTATGAGGATTCTGATGCTGAGGTATCAATTCCATCAGCCTCACCGCCTGAGGACTACTCCTTTGGGGAAACCCTACATACCATGAGGGAGCATTTCCACTGGGAAGGCCAGGATTATTCAGAATTCAAGAAAAGGCTCAGAGAATCCTTTTATTACCTCAACACAGTCCCCTTGCTATTCCGCCAGTGTTAGATATTGTGGATGATGTGTATACTGAATCCAGCTTAAATCCTAATTCCTTACCTCCAGCCCCTGTTAAACCTGACGATACTACATAGTCCCTGACTCACATAAATTTCTGTATAAAGCCCTGTAGCTGACCCTGAAACTATTTCTCGGGGACCCAAAGGAGTTAAGGCCTCATCAGCCAAGAATCCAGTTCCCTCTGACAGAGATTCCAGAGCATTAGACAGACGGGGAAAGAAAGTATATATGTCTGCAACTTTAGCAATGAGAGCCTTAAATTGCCAGTTTCACGTGCTAAAATATCAGCAATTTTTACTGTCTCAGTTAAAACAAAAAATGCTTCCAGAATCAGATCCTCCTAATTTTTAAAGAAATGCAGGATTTATTCCATGCAGCTGAACAAGTGGGAAAGCATACTTTGCAATGTAGTTTTGATTCTCTAGAGGCCTCCTGCAGAGCAGCAGTTACAGGCTCTATCATTAGAAGACATGCTTGGTTAAAAGAACATATGTTACCAGATCATGTTAAAGCAAAATTATTGGATGCACCTTTGCAGCAGGATGTGTTATTTGGAGTTAAGGCAGAAGAGGTATTAAAGAAAATGGAGGATAAGGCAGAATCTATGCAAACAGTGAAGGATTTCTTACAGGTTCAGCCTCCTAGATTTAGCAGAAACTGGCCAACTAAGAATTGGTCCTTTCCAATTACAGACAGACCTCAATGGGGAAGATACAGACGTCCAAGAGGTAGAGGTCAAACACAAGGTCCTTGCAGGCCTCGACAATGGGTTGCATCAGGCCAGAAAGAAGGGGAAGACAGGCCCCAACCATATAAAAGCAGCTCCAATGACTTCCCACTACAGCTGCCAAACAAATCCTTCTTGGCAGCCCCCTTGGGAGGAAAACTGGCACTCTTCTACCACAATTGGCAAATGATCACCAAAGACAAATGGGTTCTCAACATTGTATTTCAAGGTTACAGGTTCCACTTTCACACTCTGCCAAGGTTAAAAGGAATGCCAAATCTGCCACCAAATCAATGGGCAGAGGCTCAAAAACAAATTACAGCACTCATGGATATGAGAGCTATTCAAAATGTACCATCACAGGAGCAAGGACAAGGATTTTACTCAAGACTCTTTGTGGTACCCAGAAAGGACAAAGCCTGGAGGCCCATTTTGGATCTTTCATCTCTAAACACTTACCTAGATGTTCCGAAATTCAAAATGATGACATTAAAGCAGCTTCTTCCCATGCTGGGCAAGAAAGCTTGGCTCGTGACTTTGGACTTCAAAGAGGTATACCTGTATGTCCCTATCAGACAAAACTGCAGAAGATACCTCAGATTCATACCTGGTTCAATGCACTACCAATTCTCTGCACTGCCCTTTGGCTTATCTACTGCGCCCAGGGTCTTCACAAAGTGCCTGGCACCAGTAATTGTATTTTGCAGACAGAAAGGAATTCAAATTTATCTGTACCTGGACGACTGCCTGATTCAAGCAGAGAGCAAGGACATTCTTTTAAAGCATCTGGCGTTTGTAAAAAAGTTAAGTTGCCTGGGGTACACAGTAAACGAAAAGAAATGAAAACTAGTGCCCTCACAAGAGATTATATTCCTGGGTGCCAGCTTGAACAGAACGGCCCAGATGGCTTATCTCACGCCAGACAAACAAGGACAACTGACTCAGTACTTTCAATTGATGGCAACAAAGACCCAACTCCCTGCAAGAAAAATTCTGCAGGCCTTGGGTTACATGGCATCCTGCATACTACTAATTCCACATGCCAGACTGCATATGAGGAAACTACAATGGTACCTAAAGAATATATGGTCTCAACACTGTCAAAGTTTGGAAACAGTTATACCACTAATCCCTTGCCTTCAACAGGAGTTTCAATGGTGGGCTCAAGCTTGTCACCTCAACAGGGGACGGCCTTTTACACAACCCACAGCCAGGCAAACACTGACAACAGATGCATCGGATTATGTCTGGGGAGCACACATGGCAGGCAAATGTATTCAGGGCACATGGCCCGCAGAACAAAGGTATCTTCAGAACAATCAAAAAGAGATGCTAGCTGTACAAAATGTGCTTATAGCTTTCAAGAACCTGCTGCATCCAGGACAACTACTACTAAAGACAGACAACACCACAGTTATGTGGTACATAAACAAGCAAGGGGGCACTCACCCCTACCCCCTATGCAGACAAGCTATGACCTTGTGGAACACAGCTATAAACCTTCAAGTTCATCTGCAAGCACAATTCCTGCCAGGAGAGAAAAACACACTGGCAGACAACTTAAGCAGAAACATCATAGATCCCCACGAATGGGAGTTGAATCCACAAATATTCAGAATGATAACAGAAATGGTGGAGCTCGGACATAGATCTGTTTGCATCCCCAATAAAAACTGCCAGCTACAAAAATTCTGCACAAGGAGTTACCATCCACAAGCATGGAAAGTGGATGCCCTCTCATTCAGCTGTGAGAACCTACAAGTATACGTTTTTCCACCACTACCTCTCCTACCAAAGGTACTCATAAAAGCCAGGCAGAAAGAGCCAAAGATGATCCTGATTGCACCAGATTGGCCACACCAGCACTGGTACCCAATCTTAAGGAGCTTAGCACAAGAACTACCCTGGATTTTGCCTCAAATCCCACATCTGCTGACTCAGCACAACAAACAAATACTACACAGCCAGCTAAAGACCTTAAACCTAGCTGCATGGAAGATTCCTTAGTCAAGCAAGCAATGCCTCTCTCCAAAGCTGTTGTGGATGTCATTCTGGAGGCCAGAAGGCCTAGTACCAGGAAAGCCTATTCGGATAAATGGAAGAGATTACTTAACTGAGATGCTGGACAAAGGACTCTCCTTCTCATCCATCAAGATCCACGCCTCTGCCATCTCTGCTCATTACAACACGGATCCACAAATTTTCTCTAATCCTCTTTTAAAACAGTACCTCAGAGGGGCTAAAAACATAAGACTGCCCCGTAGAGCACCTACCCCAACTTGGGACCTCAACTTTGTTTTGGAGATGCTAACTTTACCTCCTTTTGAACCAGCCAACACAGCAGAATTTAAATATACATCCTGGAAAACTGCTCTGCTCCTGGCAATAACATCAGCATAAAGAGTTTCAGAATTACAGGCACTAATGGTAGTGGAACCTTTCCTCATTTTCCACCAGGACAGGGTGTCTTTAAGAACTAACCCTACTTTTATGCCAAAGGTAGTATGCAGTGTGGCTCTAAACCAAACTATTCACCTGCCAATTTTTTATCCTAAACCACAGAATAAAGGGGAGAAACTACTGCACTCTTTGGACATTCACAGGCAGTTACGCTTCTACTTGGACAAAACCAAAGCTTTTAGAAAATCTGAGCAGTTATTGGTAGTATATGTTGCAAGAGCACAGGGAAAGCCATTTCAAAACAAGACTATTTCAAAGGGGATAGGACATTGTATACGTTTTTTCTACACATACCATGGAAAACCTGTACCTAGCATTATTAGATCTCACTCCACCAGGGCAACAGCCACTTCAACTGCCTACCTCAAGGGAGTACCTACCAAGGATATTTTGGAAGCAGCAACTTGGAGTTCTGTACATGCCTTCACCAAGCATTACCATCTGCCTCTATACTCTAAATCCAGAGCTGGCTTCGCCACTGCAGTGCTGCAGGGCCTTATAGCCACCCCTAATGCCTTATAGAACCAGCCACCCTTCCTCAGCTTTGGGATTCTACCCAAGTGTAATGACTGCAGCAGTGTAACACGATGAACATAGTACAGTTTTGTACCTACCATAAATGTGGATGTTCGAGTGTATACACTGCTGCAGTCCAGGTTACCCTCCCTCCTTCCCCTCTTACTGGCTGATACGTACCTATGTCTTCTACCCTTACTACCTATGGGGAGTATTGGTTGGTAGCTGTAAGTTGATTTTTTGCTTTTCTTATGTCTGTTTTATTAGCAAATGGAATTGCCTACCTATTTAGAGGCACCTGACATCTGGGGCAAGAAAAACTGACGAAAATGGCGTTGGCTGCATCTTATATACCCCTGTCGCACTGACGTCAGGGAGGAGGCGACAGCAACTGACGCCAGACCAAGACTTTGGAACTATGGCCAACTGGGGAACCGCCTGATGGCAGGATAACCCAAGTGTAATGACTGCAGCAGTGTATACACTCTTAACATCTACATTTATGGTAGGTACAAAACTGTACTTTGTGTACACTTACCATAAATATAGATGTTCCGTTTGGGGGCACCTGACATCTGGGCAAGAAAAACTGATGTAATGGAAGAAGGGACAGCAACCGACGCAGGACCCAAGACTTTGTTAATCAGGCCGACTGAGGGCAACCTGCCAGCAGATTACCCAAATGTAATGACTGCAACAGTGAATACACTCTGATATCTACATTTATGGTAAGTGTACACAACTGTACTTTCTCTGGCTTCTAGTAAACCTTCAACGACCAGCAAGAACGATAGTGAACACAAAATAGTGAAGATTTAGTTTATTATTGCTACAAATCCAGACCGATTTTGGCTATTCAGCCTTTATCAATGGATACAAAAAAAAATTTTGATGTGAAGCAAAACTGCCTACATTTATACTGATCTCTAATTACCTTGAAGCAGTGGTGCAGCACCACCTAGTGGATGGAGTATCAAAATGCATATACCATCTTAGTTGCAAAGCATTCGACCAGTGACATTTAGTGCCAGAAATATAAATATTATATCATGTTTACATAAATAAGAACCAAAGTTTTGAAAAAAATTTCTCTGTGCATACAGATTCCATAGTGATAAGCCAGTGACATATTCTATGTATTTGTAAATGAGCATACCTTGGTATTCAATAATACAAAATTAAAAAGTTGTAGATCTGAATACAACTGGTATATATATTTTTGTATGATTACCATATATTAATAAAAAACAAAATCAAAAGTAATGATCATATACCATATTGACAAATAAGGTAGAACAATATAGCATCATTGTCAGCTATTAATATTGATTATATTGATTTTAAATAGTCTCCTTATGAATGGTACTAAATCATCATTGTGATCATACATTACCAAATATTTCAAACCATCATGACAGATACAAATCAGTGTATATATATATATATATGTATCCTAAAAATGCATACCATACTTGGTCGAATATAATGTAAATTGTGGTAAACCAAACCACCATTATATTATTCGCACTAATTCTTGATCTGTATGAATATATGATGGTGTTGCATAATTTTTAAACCACACAATATTATATGAAACTCACAGATGGTCATTCAGACCTGGAGGAAATAAACATCCAAGGTTGGTGATCCAATATTGTTCCTTATGGTTTAAAATGGTGTGCCAACCTTGTTGGTTGTTCCTATCTCCCTGAATTTTATCAATGATCATGAACATAAACTGAGCATTGGGATGTTGTATCTTATGTCTGTACAAAGCATTTGTTTCTTTTTTGTTCTTAATGTCACTACGATGTTCTGTCATCCTTATTCTAAGAGACCTTGATGTTTGACCAACGTAGAAGGCTTTACATTGGCAGGTAGCTAAGTAAATAATCCATGTGCTGCTGCAATTTCCAAACACCCTCGTTTTAAATACACAATTGGTGTTGGCACTAGTAAATTCTTTAAGTGTACTAACTTGTAGGCAGGAGCAGCAATGGCCACATGGAAAAGTACCAATTAGTTTGTCTCCACTAATAGTGGTCTGGTGATATACCGCTCCTCCCCCTTCTCTATGTTTGTAATGTGAAAAGAGCCCTCCCAGATTATTTCCTCGTCTGTATGACATCTGACACTGAGGGCCTAATAATGTCCTTAAACTGTCATCGGCCAAAAGAATATTCCAGTTTGAATTTAATATAACCCTGACAATTTGAATGAACAAGGCTTCAGGGTATCTGTTGTATCTCATATTATCAGTTTTTCATGAATATTCATGACTTCTGTTTGCCTATTGGTTAGCATCATGTATATATTACATATGATAACAGGGCATTATATGTTTGTCCTACACTGAAGAAGGCAATCTTTGCCGAAACCGGTCTGAATATTTTTTGTAATAAAGGACTTATTTATTCTAACATCCGTGTCTGCTCTTGCTGGCCAACTTTTGTTTTTGCTGATATGGTTTTGGCCGTGCACTCCCCCGTGGTTGGTCGTTGGACGTTGGTCAAACATCAAGGTCTCTTAGAATAAGGATGACAGAACATCGTAGTGACATTAAGAACAAAAAAGAAACAAATGTTTTGTACAGACATAAGATACAACATCCCAATGCTCAGTTTATGTTCATGATCATTGATAAAATTCAGGGAGATAGGAACAACCAACAAGGTTGGCACACCATTTTAAACCATAAGGCACAATATTGGATCACCAACCTTGGATGTTTATTTCCTCCAGGTCTGAATGACCATCTGTGAGTTTCATATAATATTGGGTGGTTTAAAAATTATGGCAACACCATCATATATTCATACAGATCAAGAATTAGTGCGAATAATATAATGGTGGTTTGGTTTACCACAATTTACATTATATTCGACCAAGTATGGTATGCATTTTTAGGATACATATATATACACTGATTTGTATTTGTATCTGTCATGATGGTTTGAAATATTTGGTAATGTATGATCACAATGATGATTTAGTACCATTCATAAGGAGACTATTTAAAGTCAATATAATCAATATTAATAGCTGACAATGATGCTATATTTTTCTACCTTATTTGTCAATATGGTATATGATCATTACTTTTGATTTTGTTTTTTATTAATATATGGTAATCATACAAAAATATATATACCAGTTGTTTTCAGATCTACAACTTTTTAATTTTGTATTCTTGAATACCAAGGTATGCTCATTTACAAATACATAGAATATGTCACTGGCTTATCACTATGGAATCTGTATGCACAGAGAAATTTTTTTCAAAATTTTTTTCAAAACTTTGGTTCTTATTTATGTAAACATGATATAATATTTATATTTCTGGCACTAAATGTCACTGGTCGAATGCTTTGCAACTAAGATGGTATATGCATTTTGATATCCATCCACTAGGTGGTGCTGCACCACTGCTTCAAGGTAATTGGAGATCAGTATAAATGTAGGCAGTTTTGCTTCACATCAAAAATTTTTTTTGTATCCATTGATAAAGGCTGAATAGCCGAAACCGGTCTGGATTTGTAGCAATAATAAACTAAATCTTCACTATTTTGTGTTCACTACCGTTCTTGCTGGTCGTTGGTGGTTTTACGTTATTGGTTTGACCTTGCACGCCATCCTTGCGGAGCGCTTTGTGTGCTGTTCTAGTAAACCTTCCCATGGCCACCTCAAGGGTTAACTGCAACACAATCCAAGCAAAAAACAGTCTGCATAAATAGAAATCTCTTTTGCTAAAGAGTTATTCAAGTTGTTTTTCCTTATACTTAAAAAAAAATAAAAAAAAAAATGTTGGTAAATACACTCCCTTAACTTTCTTTTAGTTTTTCCCTTGTAATAACAAGGACATTTTTGACACTTTGGCTAGATAAATAACACCAAGGGAGTTACAATTACATGGGAAGGAACTCTTAATCAAAATACCATTAGCTTTTATACTATCTCCTACCAAAATGTGTCTACACTGAGCACACCTTCCACACACTGTGGTACCTGTTTTTTAGAATCAAATTTCCAAAGACTATCACCGTTTTCTAATAGATTTTTAATAGTGTTACCATTCTTGTATACTACTATGGGTTTTTCACCAAGTTTATCAGTTACGCCTTTAAATAAAGTAAAAACATCCCAATTTTTGTCCAAAATCTTCCTTATGCTTGTGCCTTCAGTATCAGCTGCATTGTTTTTCTTAACTATATCCCTAATACTACAAACACTAGACCTGACCAAAGGGATAATGAGGCCATTTCTCCTTTCAACCTCCACTCTGGTTTTACTAGTAGATACCAAGTTACCAGGTTAACTCCTATTTTCAAACATCCTCACTCAGATATCACACTCATTAGAAAAAGTTCTGTCATCCGAGATCATCCTTGCCAACCCTATAAACTGACCCCGCACAATACCTTTTTTTTTGATAAGATGGATGACAGCTATAGTAATGTAACAAACTATTACAATAGGTCATCTTCCTATAAATAGTAGTTTCAATCGATTTCTTAATAGGGTCCTTAAGGATGCAAACATCCAAATAGCTGATAGAATTGACATCCATTCTATAGGTAAATTTCAGAAAGGAAGTTGTGGAATTAAGGTAGTCAGTAAAGGGGGGAATATCTTCGCTATTGTCTTCACAGGCAATAAAAATACCATCCAGGTATCTTGTAACCTTAGGGTGTATAGTCCAAAGCCTTTGGCAGGTCCAGTACTGACTTCTCTGTGTACCACCTTCAGCTGTTGCTTAACTGTTTGCCATTTCCTTGTCTTACAAAACCCGTCTTGTATATTTTACATGTTTACAATGCACTACCTCATGTGAGTGTACTCTACAGTAATTGGGAACAAAGGGGAGTCCCTCACAAAGTGGCTCCTTTGAGGAGTTAACTGGCAGCCACTTTCTCAAAGGCAACCTCCGCCACTCTCCTCCTATTCCTAATAGAGGCCCTTAAACTTATCTTTGTCTGTTTCTCTCTCTTTCTCTGTCTCTAGAAATGCATTGCGGAATTTATGTGGAAGAGATCTGAGCACCCTGGGTTATTATTGGCGCAGTAGTTAAGGCTGCTATGCAGGCAGTCTGGAGGCATTCTTAACTCCATCATTTCAGCCCCCAAGAAGGTAAATACTCTCTATGGCCTTCACTTGAGCAATTCAGCAAGCATATTAGTGTTGACTCTAACTTGATATTTTCAGTTTTACTTGAGACTTTTCCTTTTCCTAGTTCCCAGAAAGGAAGGGGTTTGGAGACCCATTCTGGACCTCTCAAAGCTTAAAACCTTCTTCAGGTTCCCAAAACTAAAACATGTTAGCCTTACAGGCTCTGTTGCTCCTCCTGTTCCCACAGGCCTTGATGGTAACCTTAGATCTCTAGGATGTCTGTCTGCATGACCCTTTTCAGGAGAACCATATATGCTTTCGGAGATTTGAAACAAGGGGCTGTCTCTCTCTCTGTTTATCTCCTTATCCCTTGGATTAGCTACTTGTTTCCAGGGTTTTTACAGCATGCCTGGCTATAGTAATTGTATACTTTAGGACAAAGGGAATTCACATTTACCCATACTTAATACTGCTTTGTTCAGGCAGCATCTCAGGAGGAGGTAGACAGTGTCCTCACCTTCCGCTTGGAAAGATTCTAAAGTCTTAATTTTCTCCTTTAGCATCCCAAAATCTGCTTTTACTCCGTTCAAGAGATTGATGTTCCTGGGCTGTGTTCTACACTTCAGCTTTTGGAAGCTGGCTGTTTCTCTTTGAAAAGTACAGATGATACTGTCTACTTAATACTACTAGCCGAGATCCATTTCCACTCTAATGCTGTCAGATTCTAGGGAAAGTGTCGGACAAAAAAGATTTTACTTCTACTGCTTACCCTTGTTAACCCCCAGAAGACGTTCTTCGTTTACTTGTTATGTTTGCCCAGATTTTACAGAGACTGAGCAGTTTGTTTACCTACTGCTTGCTGTTAGAGCTAACGGCGAGACGCCAGATAATGCCGCCGGGGAGTTTTTTCACTCAAATTTTTAGAAAGCAAGCCAAGGGATTTCCCACCTCCCTCTGCCGTTAAGAAACCAAGATAAAGCAAATCATGATTATCACTCCCGGCGTCGGTTCCGAAAACCACGGCCGAAACCAACCTCTGAAGTTTTTTCGCCTACCACCCCGCCCTCTACCTCATCTAGAACCATCGCTTTGATGTTTCTTTTGACTTAGCACTCCCTGCCGCTACTCGGCCTCTGAAGTTTCGATGTTTCACCACCCCAGCACCAGCTGCCAGGCCTCCACCATCCCTTTTCTGTTAAGCCCCCCTCACAGTGCTGCCAGGGTCTCCCAAATGTGCCTGTTAAGCAGGCCTCACAGGCCCTCCTGCACAGGCCCAGTTCCAGTTCACAAATGCTTACTCTCTCTCCCTCCAGATCTCCCATAAGGGGATCCCAATCTCACCTGAGGATCTCATCTCAGAATAAGGATCCCATGATTCACCAGACAGTGTACCTCTCAGACTCTCTGATGAAGAGATACAGCACAACGATGCTGAAGACTCCACAGATCCTCCTTCTTCTGATATGACATACACAGACCATCCAGAGCCTTTTTTTCTACTTATGAAGATTCGATTAGGAAGAAATTTTCACTTTCCAGCTTTCCAATAGGACCTTAGAGCTTCAACATCATAATGATATTCAGATCCAAGACCTAGAACAGTTCTTCCTGTTTTGGAGGACTCATTTTAGACCAGTCCAACCTTTCTCCTGATAGAGATGACTCCAGCCCCCTGCTAATGCCTCTAGTCCTATTAGACCTCCAGCCGATGCCTATCCCGATTCTGTTCTACAGACCCTTACACCATCCACTCCAGCAAGGCTTAAGCCGCAGATCCAGAGACTAGAGACCAGGCTTCAAGTGCAGTAGCTAAAGGGGAACCAAAGAAAACCCTTTCTCCCCGGAATCAAGGTCCTTAGCTCGACCTCAGCTAAAACCCTCCTGCCAGAAAGCTCTGCTATGTAGCATTAATACTGGTTTAAAATAATTCAATACCAAGACTAATTGCTTGTCCTCAGTTGATTCTTTTTTCTAAGAATGATTCCTCGGATGATTCTTGTGAGAGAAAATATAAACTTAGAAATGGTGAATAACATCTGTGCTATTTAAAAACTTTCTCTTTGGTGGCTGATGCTGCAGAGGCTTCATTTAGACTATAAAATGGACTACTGGGCAGCAAGAATAGATCAGCCATGATTGGTTGAAAGCAAATGTTATGAGAAGTCCAAAAGAGTTTATGCCGGATCAGGGTTGGTTAAAGCAAAGCTATTGCCTTTAGATGCCTAAGGCACAGTGGAAGAAAATGAAAAAGGAATCTGACAGGCTGTACAAACAGTAAAAAAAAGAACTGGCTACAAAAAATTTGGTCCTTTAGGCAGATTCCTTCAAACAAGCCTAAGGAAGGAAGAGGATTGAAAGAGTCAGACAGAGCCTCAAATCTCAGAGAAGCAGGACGTCAGAGGGCAAGGCCACAACCAAGGAGGCACAGATACGCTCACAGACACACAAGGCAAGGTAACAACACAAAGGGCACAGACACACACGCACTACCACTGCAACAGGACAAACATCCTTAGCATAGTGAGGAACAAATAGCAGAACAAATAGCAGCATCCTTAGTATTGAAAGGAAAAATTAAAACTATAAAAAATACTGCAATATCACGAGACACTATAGTTTTGCAAAACAGGTTTCCAAGAACACACCACCAATTCAAAACACAGAAGCCCTAAAAACCATAACTCAACAAAACAAAACAAATACAAAAATGACAGCCACTCTTAAAACAAAAGCTAGATTAAGGCAGACCTGTGGAAAGTGGCAAGAAATTTGCCTGTTGACAAGGTCCTGGACCAAACTTTTCCTGGTACCAAGAAAAGAAAAAAAGAAAAAATCAAACCTATTCCTCGAAATTCCAAAATCCAAAATGCAAACTCAAAGTACAAGCTTCAGGTTCTAAAAGGAGTACAGGCATACCAGAGTATGCGCTGGAAGGGTACCAGCAGAAGATACCCCCATATCAGCATCAATCAGGAGAGCTCAGATTCAGAGACATTGCAGCATTAGCAATCAGATTATCAGCATTGCCCTTTGCTTATTTGGCTTATGTATATTCAATGCTCAGCTACTGTAATCCAACAGTACGGCTACCTTGGCTGTCAGTTATCATTATGCGGATGACTGTGGAAGGGAAGCCGGACTCTACAACATGTCTAACACAATAACAGAAGGCCCTTACAAAGACTCACAAACTACTTACAACACTGGACACACCCAGTCACAATAAAAAAGTTCCTGTGTCCAATTGGACACAGAAACAGATGGCATCAGTAAAACCAACAGCATTAAAACAGAAGAACACAACTCTACAGAAAAACAAGAACAACTTCCTCTACTTAAACAGCAACAAATTAGCAGACCAACTGCTTGCAATCAAAACAAAACAATCAAAATCATGGCTTCATCCTGCCAGATAGCATCCCAGATGCTGATGGCAGTATAATGAAAGAAACTCATGTCAGAACACAGTTTTTCTTTAAAAACACCATATTACCACTAAGAATTGAGCCCAAACAATTTCTCCTATTTTGGGCATTCCAATGCCAGTCAACCCAGACATGCCCCCTTCTCATGCCCTTTTTCAGCATTCAACCAAGCCAAAACATCACAACTCCATTGTAGCCCCTGGGTTGGGCAGTGACTGCTGCCCTACAAGGGACTGGGCCCAGAGAGGCAGAGCAGCAACACCTGCACATAAATCCCAACTCAAGTACAATGCTATAACAAGCAATCCAGAATTTCGCTTCAGACCTCCAAGAAGGCCAGTTGATGATAAGGACAGACAACACCACAGTCATGTGGTCAATCAACAAACAGGGAGGCACTCATTCACATATGCCATGCCTAATGGCCCTGATCATTGGAATATGGCTCTGAGTTACAACATTCAGTTACAAGCAATTTTTATACAAAAGAAAACATCCTAGCAGACATATTAAGCAGAATGACAATTGATGAATCAATGGGGGATAGACAACCTCGACTACTTCACAACATCATCACAACTGGATCAATGAACAAGACCCATCACCTAGCATCACCAATCACCAGAAGCTCAAGAAATTCTGCACAACATTCGCACACCCACCAAACACCACCCACTTGCTTCCTATCCTTCAGTTGAATCTGCTGAGGAGATGCATTGACCACTATGCTTCCTTGATGCACAAGGTGAATATTGAAAATCAAAGAAAAACGTCTAAGGATAATTCTGATAGCTCCAGATTGGCCAAGACAACATTGGTACCCATTACTAAGATTCATGAATCCATCACTAAGGAGCATGTCCCGGGGACCCTGATGATCTTAACTCAGAGCAACTACAACATCCAAAATCCAACATGAAAATCAAAAAAAACTCTGCAACTGACTGCCTGGAAAGCACCTAAAGAGCAATTATCCCAAAGGTTAAAGAATTGGTTAAAGAATTATTGGGCTGAGATATCAGGCCTAAGGAAGAAACGCAGGAAATGAAAAAGGAAAAAAGTGGAGCATTTACCGAATAGGGGAAAGGCAAAGATGTGTCAAGACAATGCGTGCATCCTGAAAGTATTGGCTGCATTTTTTTCCATTACAGCCTGGTCCTGTTCCTTCATCAAAAATACATGCATCGCTATTTCTATGCAATACAGTTTGATCCACCACCTGTCTGTTCCTTCAACTCAGGGCAGTGAAAGAGGATTAAGAATGAACAAAAACCTCCTAGACCCCACCATTACCAGCATGACTTGAAACTTGTACAGAGAAAATTTACACTTTCCCCTTTCGAACCAGCAGCAACAGCAGATCTTCAACACCTATCCTGGAAAGCTGCTTTCCTGTTAGCAATTACCTCAGTTGTGTAGGTTCTTACCAAAGGAGTAGATGTCCTACTTTTCACTGGTGCAGTATTCACTACATATGGGATCTCCTGCCAAGGATAACCCAACATCTGGCCCGGTATACCGGACCCTTTACATCCTCCAGTGTCCTACATCAGGTATATGCCCCGTGGGCAGGCATAGGGCATAAAGGTGATGTGCACACACTCATCACTCAGAATTGAAGTGCTCAGGAGAACTAGAGCAACACTAGGATAAAGTAGGAGACGTGAATCCAGGAAGGAAATAGAAAGAGAAACAGGGCTAGAATAGAAAAGACCCCATGGCTAGTAGAGTGTTCCCAAAAGAAAAGAGATAAAAGGGGACAGGAGGAAGGGACTGAATACTGCAAAAGTGAAAAGTAGGACATCTAATGTTCTGGTAAGATCGTACACAACTGTACTGTGTCCTTGCATATCACTGTTGCAGTATGCATTACCTGTGAGTTGAATGATTACCAAAAGTGCTGTAAAGGCTGGGAGGAGGACAGCTCAGAGCCCCCCCCCCCCTCCCCAAGTAACCCATGAAGGATAGCCCTGGCAAAACCTGCTATGGCTCTGGAAATGACATCTAACCTTTAATGCTTAGTAAAACTGTGGACAGAGGACGAAGTTTCAACTTCTAGAATGGATCTAGTATCTAGACATTTGAAGAAAGCCCTAGAAGATGCTGCTGCTGCTCTTGTAGAATGAGCTCAAACTAAAGCTGAAAGCTGTTTACCATGAAAGGAATAACAAGAAATGGCTTTAGAAATTTAGGAGGAGATAACTTGCTGTGAAATTGCCAAACCCACTGTCTCTGTATTAAAAGAAACAAAAAGATGCGCAGATTTTTGGATAGCCTTTGCCTTATCCAAATAATGTCTGAGTAAATCCAAGGTGTGAAAGACCTTCTCACTAGCAGATTGTAGAGAAGGAAAAAAAGGAAGGGAGTTGGATAGACTGAGTCAAAGACCAGTCATTGACCACCTTGGCATAAAAGGACTGTTATGTGCAGACACCCTGTCTCTATAAAAATTCAAAAAGGAAAAACCTGCCATCAGAGCCTGAAGTTCAGAGACTTTCTTGGCTGAGGTTAGTGCCACCAACAAACAGTCTTCCAGGTGCAATGTTGCAAGGAAGAAGCACATTCAAAAGGAGCCCGAGTTAGCTTTTGAAGGACGGAATTAAGGTCCCAAGAGGGTGGAGTATGTTTTCATAGGGGGCCTGATATGAATGACACCTTTAATTAATTGTTTTACCGCAAAACAAGAGGCCAGTGGCAGGTTCATGCTAGGTAAGTGGGGAGCAGTTCACACAAGTAAGAAATACCAGAGAGACCCCGACTGATAGGAGGTCCTGGTGAAGCTTGACACAAAACAGAAAATCTCTTCCATTTAGCCATATAGCATTTTCTCGTAGTGGGTTTCCTGGTCTTCTGCAGAACCCTAAGTGCATCCTCAAAAAAGTGGTGTCTAAGGGGAATCAAAACCCTGTCACCATAAGTGTCAGCTGAAGAGTGGACCAGTGAGGGTGAAGGAGAAACTCCTGGTCTTGTGTGAGTAAATTAATCCAGTGACTTAACTTGTCATGACTGTCCCTGTCCAAGTGATAGAGAAGGGAGAACCAGTGCTGTCTGAACCAAAAGGGGAGTCGCTATCAATATTCTAGGGGAGTCCTTCATGATCTTGTGCAGGACCCTGGGATGCAGAAGAAGAGGAGTTAAGCATATAGGAAGATTTCCTTCCAAGAAAAGGCCACGGCGTCCACCTTTCAAATCCAAGGACTTTGGGCTGTGAAACTGAGTCATGGAAGTTGTTTGTTCAGGAGGAAGGCAGAGGGATCCACTTGAAGGATGTATAATGTTCAGAACCACCTCTTTGTGAAGCATCCATTTGTAAGGTTGTGTCTTGGACCTGCTCAGAGAGTTTGCTACAAGGTTGTGTTCTGGAGGGGATATAGACCACCTGAAAGGTTATCTTGTGGCAGATGGCAAAGTCCAAGGCATAAAGAGGTAGTCTGCAAAGAAGATAAGACTCTGCCCCCCCTCCCCCGTTTGATGTACCCCATGACTGTGGTATTGTCTGTGAAGACCTTTAAAGGGCCTGGAGTCCAAAGAGAATAGAAGGCCTGTAGAACAAGAATGAGTGCCCTCTTCTCTTATGTTCATGTAGTCTGACTGCTGATGAAGGGCCAGAGACTGTGAACCTTCACATTGTTTGAAGAGGCTACCCACCCATGATCCAAAGAGTCTGTGAAAAGCTCTTGAGTAGGGATAGGAGTCTGAAAGGGCAGGCCTGGATTGAGGGAGATCTACCAAATCCTCCAGTGAAACTCTAGTTTGAGACAGGATAGTAACAAAACTGAAAACATTAGAGGGTGATAATGCCAGAGCCAAGCAGTTTTGAGGTACCATTGATGCTTTTTCATATGAAGTTTGGCAAGAGGAATCATGGAGATGGTAGATGCCATGAACCCCAAGGCTCTAAGAAATTCCCTTGCAGGAGTGCAAGAAAGGGGAGCAGAGACTTGAAAGTAGGTTGTTAGAGGCAGAACCTTGGGAGATGGAAGAGAAGCCAACCTTGGAATGGTTTGGATTCTGCAACCCAGAAAAATATGGTCTTGAGGAGTCGGGGCTCATTTCTTGAGATTGATGGTAAACCCCAAATTGTGCAGAAGGAGCGTGGTAAAGTGTAGATCCTGAAGCATCCGGGATTGTGTGAGCGCCTGAAGAAACAAGTCATGCATTTGAGAGGGTCTGTATTCCCTGAAGCCTGATAACGCTATCTCAGAGGCCAGACATTTAGTTAATACTCTTGGGAGTGTAGAAAGACCAAAGGGCAAAGCAGAGAACTGAAAATGAGAGGAAGAAACTTCCTGAAGAGAGGGTGAATGGGGGCATGAAAATAGGCCTTCTCTAGGTCTAGAGAGACCAGAAATGTCAAAGGAACCTAGAAGTGAAAGAATAGTCTGGGGGAAACATCCTGAAAGAAGGAATCTTTAGAAAGATGTTGAGAAAGGATAGGTGTAGTATAGGTCTCCATGACCCCTCTTTTCTGGGAAAGTCCAGTTGTGTAAAATCTTACCATAACAGTACATGGCCTTCTCTTCACTGTTGCAGTATCCAAAACAGAAGGGATCTCCCACCCAGGGTAGCCCGATCCTTGGCCAGTATACAAAAGCCTAAGGATCTTGTATGCACTGTATGTCACATTTATGCTCCCCACACAGAACCTAGGGCATAAAAGGAACATATGGACGCAACTACCCAGAACTGAATTGCCCCAGAAGAGAACAGTCTCCATAGGACAAAGGAGTCCATGCAAATCCAGAAGGAAAAAATGCAGAAGAAAAAGGTGAACCCCTTGGTCATAAGGGAATCTAAAACGGAACAAACCAAGGGGGTTGGAAGGAGGGAGTGAATACTACAACAGAGGAGAAAGGCATCTACTGTTATGGTAAGATTTTAAACTGTACTATGTTCTTCCATATCACTGTTGCAGTATCACAAACATAAGGGAGAGTAAAAAAGCTCAAGAAACAGAATGAGAGGTGGACGGCTGAGAAGAGCCCTCAACAAACTGACGTAAAATGGTATCAGTAAAACCTGCTCTGGCCCTAGAAACCATATCCAACTTACAGTGCTTAGTAAAGGTATGCACTGAAGACAAAGTAGTAACTTCAAGGAAGGTGCCAGAAGAGGCAACAGCCCTAGTGGAATGAGTTCTAACAGAGGTAGACAGAGATTTGAAATTTTAAGTATAACAAAAGGAAATGGCCTTAGATATCCGGGAGGAGATGGTTTGCTTAGATGCAGCCAAACCTGTGACTAGAATGAAAAGAAACAAAAAGCTTATCAGACTTACGAATGGCCTTCATTTTATTCAAATAGTTCCTGAGCTATCTGTGCAGATTCAGAGGTATTCAGGACCCTCTCATTAGCAGACTGAGGAGAAGGAGAAAAGGAAGGGAGTTGTACTAGCCTATTCAAGAACAACTCTTGTTCTACCTTAGACATAAAATAAGGATTATTATGAAGGGACACCCTGTCCCTGTGAAAAAACAAATATGGAGGAATGACCATAAAGGGCCTTGCACTCAGAAACCCTTCATACAGAAGAAGAGCCAGCAACAAAACGTCTTCCCAGTGCAATTTTACAAAAGCAGAATCTGCAGGCTCAAAAGGAGCCAGAGTAAATTTTTCCAAATCAAAATTAAGGTCCCAAGGAGGAGGAATAAGTTTCCTTGGAGGCCTAATATGCAGGATGCTTTTAAAAATGGTTTGACCTCAAAACAAGACGTCAAAGGAGGATTCAAGGACAGAGAGGCAGACATGGTTGAAAAATGGGCCTTCAGAGAAGAATAAGCTGGACCAGACTGGAGCAGCTCACAATTGAGAGAACTATAGGGACACCAAAAAGGGTCCTGTTTATGGGCATGGCACCAGACAGAAAATCTTTTTCATTTGAGCGTATAAGATTTTCTGATTGAAGGTTTCCTTGCCTCCTATAAAACTCTGAGCATGTCCTCAGAAAATAGGTGACTGAAAAGGATCAAAACCCCATCACCCACAGTGTCACTTGAAGAGAAGACAAGTGAGGATGGATAAGACCCCTTGTCCTGTGTGAGGTGATCCAACTAGTTACGTAGTTTGTGGTGATTGCCCCTGGCCAGGTGCATTAAGAGGGGGAACCAGTGCTGTCCTGGCCAAAAGAGGGTCACTAGCACGATTTTTGTGGAGTCCAGCTGAATCTTCTGCAGGACTCTTGGAAGTAGAGGAATAGGAGAGAAAGCATCAAGAAACATCCCCTTCCAAGAAAAAGAAAGGGTAACTGTCTTCCACGAGATGGCATGGCACTCTGGAACAGAAGAGAGGAAGCTGCCTGTTTAGAGGGAAAGTGAAAAGATCTACCTGAGGAATACCCCATAAATGGACAATGTCCAGAAACACGTCTCTGTGAAGTATTCATTCATGAGTCTGTGTTTTGGACCTGCTCAGTCTGCCATTAGATTGTGCTCTGAAGGAATGTATACTGCCTGAAGATTTGACTGATAACTGATAGCCACCTCCCAAGCCTGAAAAGGCATCCTGCAGAGGTGGCAGGGTTTTGTGCCTCCCTGCTTACTGACATATACCACATCACTGTAGTATAGTCTGTGTACACCTTCAAGGGGCTTGGAGAGAACATGGGGTGAAAAGCTTGAAAGGCCAGAATCTTTGATGTTGATATGGTCTGACTTCTGATGTGGAGGCCAGAGACCCTGAACTTTCAGGTGACGAAAAGAAGCTCCCCACCCCATGACTGAGGCATCTGTGAACAGTTCTTGAGAAGGAACTGGAAGCTGAAAGGGCCAGCCTGGGTTGAGAACAAACTGTTGAATCCACCACTCAAATTCTTTCCTTAGATAGAGAAGGAGAGGTACTCTGAAATCCAGAGGGTAACAATGCTACAGTCAAACTGACTTGAGGTACTATTGAAGCTAACACATATGCAGTCTGGCAAGAGGAAGCATTGTAATAGAAGAGGCCATGAATTCCAAGTCTTGAAGAAACTTCCTGGCTGGCATGGCAGAGGAAGAATAGACTGAAAGAAGGCTGTCAGTGACAAAACTTTTGGAGGTGAAAGAGAGGCCAACACTGGCACTGTCTGAATTCTGCATCCCAGATACACATGATCCTGAGAGGGAAACTGGATAGACTTTTGGAAGTTGATAGTGAACACCAAGCTTTGAAGAAAAGAGATGGTGAACTTCAGATTCTGTTAACAGGCAACTGGGAGAAGGCACCTGAAGCAACAGATCTAGATAAGGAAAATCTGAATGTTTTGGAGCCTACACAAAACAGTTGCAGGAGGTAGGCATTTTGTGACCACCCTTGGGGCAGTAGACAGGCCAAAGGGAAGAGCAGAGGACTGAAAATGAAGAGAAGACACAGAGAAATGTAAAAACTTCCTGAAAAGAGGGCACATAGGGATATGAAGGTAAGCATCTTTCAGATCCAAGGACACCAGAAAAGCTTGGGGTAATAAAAGAAGAAACAGGGTTTGAAGAGTAAGCATCTGAAAAGGAGACCTTGAGAAAGGTGTTGAGATGGGAGAGATCCAGAATAGGAGGAGCCAGAAACATCCTGGAATGAAAACTCTTTCCCACTTGGGAATGGAGGACAGGTTGAATGATTCTGTGGTTCACCAGGGACCCTAGTACCTCCAGAAAATTAGAAAGTTGCCCTAGAGAAGATTTGAAGAATCCCTGAAAAAGGAGAGAGAGCTTTCCATACCTTGAAATAACCCTGATGGATGATAGAACCCAAGAGTCTGAAATGATGGGACCTCAATTTGGAAGACAAAGGGAAAGCCAAAAGGGACAAAGGAACCTGGTCTAACAGCTTGGTGGTAATATCAGGTAAGGCCTGTAGGCGAAGCCAAGAGTACCTACTACTTGCTGAACCTGAAGCAGCAGCTTGGATGCAACAGCTACATAACTTCATTTTATAGAATGACAAGCTACCCACAAGTTAAGACAAAAGAGCTAAAACATACCTTGTTGTTTGGGTATGATAATGTATGGCCCTAAGGCCAGAGCAGCAGAATTATAAACTTTTTTTTTTCCAGGCCTCACCATAGCCCAGTTGTCTTTGTAAGAAGGGAGAAGTTTAGAGAAGAATAAAAGCTTTAATGGTTTGTCAGCAGAAATGGGGACCACAGCAAGGTCTGAAGAAGGACACTTGTAATTAAAGGCCTCAGGCACCGTATAAACTTTGTCAAGCTTCTTGGAGGCTGGAGGTTGAGAATCAGGAGGCAAAGAAAAAGCTGCAGATGTAAGCAGCAGAGTGCAGCCAAAAGAGTGGGAACAGCTGAAGGTGCAGGGGATTCCATTTGTTGCAGCTCATAATGCCTCTTTTGGATGTTAGAGACCTGGACGCAATCTCATTTAAAATCCTCCATCATGCGAACCTCTGTGTCCTCAAAAGAAGAATCGGGGCATAAGGAATTGTCTTCCTCTGACCCGCAGTCTAAGGGTGAAGTTATTTTTGAGGAGTAGTCCAAGGATTCATCCCCTGAATCCAATTCCTCTTAAGAGGAATCAGATTTCTTAGTTCATTTTGCTGGGGTAAAAGACCAAGTAAAAGAAGGAACAGACAATCCCTGAGTTGACTTCAAGACCATCAACGCCTTAAGCAAATCCTGGGTAAACACCTGCTATACTTTATGAAGACCTTTAAAGAATGAGAGGTATATGTTTAAGTTTCTGGTTCGTTTTCAATGGGACATCAGTGTTGACCAACCTAGGAGGCTGAGCGCCATTTATTTATTTTATTTTACATTTGTTGACCTGGCTAGTCTAGCTGGATATATGTCTATTTTCAGTAGAGGCCCGGGGAGATGAGCTCCAATCAGTTCAGATGAAGTTCACATATACAGCAGTACATATTTAAATTGTAAAAAAAAAGAAAAGTTTATTTATGTGGACACACAAAGTATAATAGAAAGAAAAATGAAAATATCTAACTAGGCTTAGTACATTTACTAATGAAGTTACAATTTAATGTTCAAAAGATTAAAAGCTAAAAAGTAAAGTATAAGTGTAGATAAAAGGAAGATAAAAAATAAGGTAGTATGATGTAGCAGTTGAGTAATACATCTAGTAGTACAATATGCTACCTTTTGAGAATAAGTAAGAAAAATATGGAGAGGTAAAGTAGAGGCTGTTAAGATGAAATTGTTGCAGAGATGAGAAGGTAAAGTTGCATCAAGTAACAAGAGCATGATTGTCAGTCAGATTTAGTACAGGGGCACATCCAGTGTGTTTTGAGAGATGGAGCTTAAGTTTATTTTTGAACAAAGTAGTAGAGGGAAGTGTAGAAAGTTCGGAGGGAAGTAGATTCCAGGTTTTTCCGACGGTATTAGAGAAGAGAGAGTCTCCAGCTCTATTGTTTGATTTGTTGATATTTATAAGAAGTTTTTGTGGAGATCTTAGGGACTTGGGTTATAGTAGGGGTGAATAAGGTTAGATAGGATGGGTGTCTTGGCTGGTTGATAAAGTATTTTATGGGCGATGGCAAGTTGACTCAATTTCAGTTGCTGCTGTAATTCAAGCCACCCTAGTTGCTTTAGATTAATGCAGTGGTGTGTTCTGTAAGGGTTACCTGTGGCAAATCTGGCTATACTATTGTAGGAGTTTTCTAGTTTCTTAAGGTTATTTTTTTGACAGATTAGTAAATATGGGTGAGGCATAAAAAAGAGTGGAGATTTAGATGGGTGTGGGCAATAGTTATTCTGGTTGCAGGAGTTAGGAAGGGTTTGATCCTATAAAGAGAGCCTATTTTTTATTAGTAGTTTTCAGAGTGTTATTGATATATGGGTGTCAAAGTTAAGGTTGTTGTCTATGGTGATTCCTAACAGTTTGGTAGTAAGATCTTGGGATATAAGAGTATTATTATTGGATGTAATAGTGAAGTCTATTGGGGGAGATTTACTGGTAGGTGTAAAAAGTAGTTTAGTTTTTTTAGGGTTTAGTAAGAGACAGTGTTTTGTAAACCATAATTCTACAGAATTAAATATGTCTTGTGTATGGGAGTGAAGTTCAGTTACAGAAGTGGCTGAGCATATAAGTGTGGAGTCATCTGCGTATTGTATACATGTAGCTTGAGGAACTACTTGGTGAAGGTCATTGATGAATATAGAAAACAGGAGAGGTCCCAATATGGATCCTTGAGGGACACCAATATTAACAGGTAGATGGGTAGAAAGAATGGTGTTCCAGACCACAGCTTGGTGTCTGTCATTTAAGTAGGACTGGAACCATTTTATAGCTAGATTGTCAAGTGACAGATTTGAGAATGTTTGAGTATATTGTGATTTACCATGTCGAAAGCCTTGGACAGGTCAATGAAGAGTGCTGAGGAAAGCTTGTTAAGGTTGTGGTTTTTGTTGAAGGTGTCTGTAAAGGAGAGGAGGGCAGTAGTAGTGCTGTGGGAAGGTCTGAAATCATGTTGGGAGTTGGAAAGCAGGTTATGATGGAGAAGGTGGTCTAGCAATTGCCTGTGGATACATCTTTCCATAATCTTAGATAAAGGAGAAAGTACGGCTATGGGTCTATAGTTGGAGAGTTCAATGGAGTCTCCCCCCTTAAGAAGGGGAATAATATGAGAGACTTTCCAAAGTTTAGGGATATATGCTTCAGTGATGGTTCTATTGATGAGAATGGAGATGGGGTAAGCAATAGATTTGGCTGCTAATTGTAAGTATTGTGCAGGTAGTTGGTCAGCAGAGGGAGTGCTTGGTTTGGGTTTTCAGATCAGTGTGAGAATGAATGCTGTTGGGACAGGCTGGAAGTGAAATGGAGGTGGTGGGTTAGTGTCAGAATTAGATAAAGTTACATTTTGAGGAGAGAGCTGACTGGCAAGGGTTTGAATTGCATTGGTGAAAAAGGTATTAAAAGCATTAGCAGTTTGTTTGAGATTTTCCTTGTCAGTGCCTTGTGGGTAAGGTGTGATACATTGACCGGGATGTAATAATTGCTTAATACTTGCCCAGAACTTTTGTGGCTTTTTATGGTGGGTCTGTTGAGATTGTAGGTAATAGTTTTGTTTATCGGACAATATAGCTTTTTTTGTTTCATTTCTCAGTTGTTTGTAGTTTTGAAGGTCAGCAGGGTTTTTAGTTGAGCGTGATTTATTCCAGTGTTTATTTCTGAGATGGATTTTTTGCTTAGTTTCCTTAGAAAGCCAAGGAGCGTATTTAGTTCTTATCCTGATAGAGCGGGTAGGAGCATGGTGGTTGAGTATGGCTAGGAAATTAGCATTAAAGTAATCAACAGCTTCATCAAGAGAAAGGTATTTTAAGGGGGACCAATTACATGTTGTAAGTTCACTTTGGAATAGATCCAAGTTGAAGTGTTTCTTGGTTCTGATTGTCCTAAATATGGGTTGATTGGGAACATTGGATGTTCTTCATTCCACATTGCTGCAGTGTCTCTCAAAGGTGAAAAGGCCCCAAGGCCTCTCCTTGTGCCTGTCCCTGGGAAGAAAGTGCAAAGACTTTGATAGAAGTTTCCTGTCCTCTTCCACTTGAGGCTTCTTCTGCTTTAAGATGCGGAAAATCATTGTAAAATATCAGAATTTTAGCTGCAGACATCTCTCGGAATTCACTGGTGAGCTAAGGAGTGGGATGCTTCCATGGAAGGTATTGGAGTACAAAGTTCCTCAGGATGTGGTTCATGTGCTGGAACAATTGGGTGTGCAGTGTGTGCAGGTGGCTTTGACTGGTCCTCGGCAGGGCTGCCACTGTTCCTGCAGTTCAGAGTTGATCAGAGGCATGCCTGGTTGAAAGGAGCTGGTTTTAGCTGAGCATGTTATTTTGATGCTTTTGGATGCCTGTAGTGTTGTGATGTGTTGTTTAAGAAATTTGGATCGAAGAAAATGAAGAAAATGGAGATTTTGGCTAAGTCTTAAAGTATTTTTGATAGAAGAAGTTAGCCAAAGGCTTAGACTTATGGCCTGCTTAGGCTAAGGGGTCTAGTTAGTCTAGTTTAGCAGAGGGGTAGGTCTTCTTTAGGTGGAGACTTAGAAGCAGGAGCCTGTCAGTCTTTTAGTGAGTCTCCCCGATCTCTGGCAGAGACCCTGGTCTCAGCAGCCCAGGACAAAACCAGATTCAAAACCCAATTCCAGCACCGTTAGGGAGGCGCCTTCTCTTTTCCAAGAAGCTGGGCTGGGGAGGAGAAAATTTTCATTTTCAAGAAAATTCCATTTTGATTTCCAGAGGGGTTTCATTCTCAATTTCCATTACATTACGTATTTCCGTTTATTTCCATACCTTACCAAGCATGCCAGACAGGCAAGCACATTCCTCCCCACAAAGCTCAAAGGCATGGCAAGCAATTCTCTGCTGCTCAGCCAAGGGGCCATTCTTATTCTTCGCCTGCCAGAAATAGGCCTAGGATTTTATTCCTCACAGAAACCAATCTATCCTCAACAGGGGATATCTGGACATTTCCAGTTCAAAAATGTTGACGTTCTAACAGCTTTTTTACCTCTGCTGGGTTGATCTGATTTGCTAAACAGCTTTTATCCAGCAAGCTGTTTTTAGATCACTGGGAAGTAAAGAATGATCTCAAAGGGAGTTTGCCTTCATGGAAAGTTAAGGAAAAGTTGCAGAAGCATTGCATGCTTTCTCATCTTCTCATTATCAGTATTTCTCATCTTTAGTTATCTATCTACTGATAGCTTACTTCAGGCTAAAAGGACAGAATCCATATCTTTTTACTTCAGGCTAAAGGATTTCAAATCTAAAAATGAAAATCTATCCTCTTCTCTTCTATTTCAAGGAAGAAAGCAGAAGCATTACTAAGATTGGAGTATGTCATATTGCCCAGTGATTGCAGAGGGTATTAGCCTAACTTAAATAAATGCTTTCTAGAATGTGTTTCTAGATATCGAATAAAAGCAAGTTTTGAATACAGCAAAAAACCGGGCCTTTTAACCCGGACACTTCCAAGAATCCTTCCAATTAGGGCAGGACAGTCATTCTTCCTATAAGGACAGTCCTTCAAGTCTTAGTCCTCTGCTTCCTAGGGTCCAATGCATGGTCTTGCAATTCTGGTATGAAAAAATGCCAAATATGGTATGAGGAAGCTTATGGACACAGCACTCAAATAATACCTTGCATTCTTGCATTCAATTTGGTTTCTCCAATTATTCAAATAATACCAGTGAATCAAAAGGGACTCTTTGTGGTGGGCTCTAAGGAACCAGATCTCTAGATCCGCCTCCGAGACATTGCTTGGGGGAGCTCATCTAAATGGAAAGTGGCAGACAAGACTTGGGGGAATGGAGACTGCAGCATCACTATACAAGACAAAGAGATGCATGTTAGTCAGTTTGCATTAATGGCATGTTAGAATGGCTTTCATGAATGGCAGGCTTTCAAGAATTAGACAACACAAACATGGTGTTGATCATAACACAAAACACAACAAACATGTGGCACATCAACAAGGGGACCCATTGCAGGCAAGCAGGGATTTGCATGCAAGCAATGAACAGCTGGGCCTCAAAGCGCCTCAAGGCTTCAGGCTTCTTCAGCAGATAGCTTGTTAAACAGACAAAGACAAATCATGGATCCCCACAAATGGATCCTCTGATTCCCATGTATTTCAAAATTCAGCAGTGTCATGGGGAACTCCAGACATACTGTTCACTTCATAGATCCCACCAAGCCACCTGCTGCCAAGTTTTGCACAAACAGGTTTCACAGCACAGTGCGGAAAGTGGTGGATGCTCTTGGATTCTCTTTCAAAATCTAAAATCTTCTATTTCCACCTCTGCCTCTTCCTTTCAAAGGTTTTTCTAAAGGTCAGACAAGACAAATTAAGGATGATTTGCTTTCTCTCGAGATTTTAATAGCAGCACTGGTACCTCTGGTAAGAGTCACCCATTACTGCCCACCTCTTTGATTCCACATCTGTTCCACTCCTGATGTCTCAGAGGACCGTCTCAGAGTCAGCTCAAACTGCTTCTTCTCAACTTAACAGCCTGGCATATTCTGTTTTGAAAGACAGCAGGTCTCAGGTCTCAACTTCCTTTTAAAATGTGATTATGGATTATGGAAGCCAGAGAGCCAGAAGGAATGCAGCTGAAAATGGAACTGTTTTTTTATTTTGGAGTGCAGCAAATTTGGAGATTTTTTTTGAGAGATTTCTGGTGTGGCTCTTCAATATCTTCAATAGAGTTATTGGACAAGGTTTGTCTTTCTTGTCTTATTCCATTCCATTTGCAGCAATTTCAAGCTCACTATGATTGTGACCCACCATGTTTTTGTTTCCTCTTGATCAATTTCAGGGGAGGGGGGCAAGAATATAAGACCCCTACCGTAGGCTCCTACCCTGCTTGGGATCTCATTTTGTTGTTTGAGAAAGAAACCACTAACCTTTGAGAGCCTGGGCTACTGCTGAATTGGAAATACTTGTCATGAAAGACTGCTTTTTTTTGCCATTTATTTCTGCAAAGAAGGGTGAGTGAGTTGCCCTTATGGCAGTGGAGCCTTTTTTTTTTTTTTTTTCATATGAGGATAGGTATTATCAAATCACTAATCCTTCCTATGCCTAAGGTGGTTTCTTGTGTGGCTTTTAAACCAACTATTATTCATTTACTTTTTATGCAGAACCCCAAAATAAAAAACTATAGGTGGATTGGGTGTTGCATTGCATTGTTATTATTCCCATGGCAAGGAGATTCAGCTGGGATTTAGAGCCTCATTCCACGTGTTGTGGTGTGGTAGGTGAGGTTGTCTTCTGCTACTTTTGTATATATTGTACATATGTTTGGTGCAGGTATGTTTGGAGTTTTGTTTTGAGCCTGATGATGTAGGTTTGTGAGTGGTCGCTTATGTCATCAGGGAGGGTTCCGGATTCGTAAGTCTAGGGTTGACTATTGAGTATCCAATCTAAGGTGCTTTCTTATTAGTTTTGTTTATTCTAGTAGGGGAGGTAATAGTTTGGGTAAACCCATAGAGATTAATATGGCTAGTAGGGAAGTTGTTGTTGCAACATTCCCAATCAATGTTAAAATCACCTAAGATTATGGTTTCTTGGGGAAGGTTTTGAGATGACCAGCAAAGGATGTTTTCGATGGTAGAAATGTTGTTGCCTGGAGGAGCATAGATGCAGATAATATAGATAGATTTGACAGAGTTTAGCTGAAGCTTGGTAATAATTATCTCCGCATTAGAGTCCTGAGGAGGTTTTTGGTTGAAGATGGTTATTTGTAGATCAGATTTGAATAGAACTGCTACTCCGCCACCTTTCTTGGCTATACGGTCAAGACATAGGATTGTGTAACCAGGTGGGATAACTTCATTGTCTTTAGTTGCAGGTTTTAACCAAGTTTCTGTTAGACAAATAATATCAAAGGGGTAGAGTTGCAAGAGAGTATGGAGTTGTGTTTTATTATTAATGCTACGTATGTTGAGGTGAGCTATTAAGAGTGAGTTGGGAGGTTTTTTAAGTAGGAGGATGGCAGAGGGGTTTGGGTTGATGAGTTGAGTGGTAGTGGAGGTGTTAGGACCAGGGTTTGGGTGAATATCTCCATCCTTTAGGGTGATGAGAAGTGTTAGATATCTAGTATTAGTATATCTACAGGGAAGAAATGGGTGTCTCCTGTTATTAGGGAAGTTATATCTAATGTGGGTTGTCCTGTGGTATTTAGGTAGTAGATAGCTGTATGTGGAAGTAATGTTGAAGTGGTCAGTGTGACAGGCTAGTGCAGAAGAGGTGGATTGTTTAGTAGGGTAGGGAAAGTGTGAATATGTTTGCTCATAGGAGGTTAGCAGGTATACTAGTGTTAAAGGAGGGAAAAGCGTAAGTATGAGTAGCTTCTGTAAGGGGATTAGGGTGGAGGGTTTATTCCTTGCCATGGGAGATAAAGGATTTACTATAGATACAGAGGTAAAGTAGGTGTGGTAAGGAATGGCCAAAGGGTGTGGTGGGAGATTTAGGAAGTGGTGGAAGAGGCGGGAAAATAGACAGAATTGTTTAATGGTACTGTAATGGTGACTGGTGGAATGGAGAAGGGGTGTGGTTTGATAGGTATAAGATTAGAACCACTGGGGGTGTGTGGGAATTAGGGGTAGGGTAGGGGAGCGGAGTGAGCCCACAGGGCGAACGGAGCGGGTTGAGACAATTGAAGGAGAAACTAGCAAGAAACCATCAGGAATGCAGGTAGCTAGAGGTAAGTGAGGTAGGACCCGAGTAGGAAGGTCTGAAATAACCCAGGAGTCAAACAAACATAGGATATAAGAGGGTAGATACTGTTTCAGAACAAGGTGAGTAAGAGGAGGAGCGGGTCAAGAACTTAGGAAATATAGTGATGTTACAGAGGTAAGGCAGGGAGAGAGGCAGTGAAAAATGGATAGGATGAGGGTGAAGAAGGGAGGAGCTAGCAAGAAACTATCAGGAATGCAGGTAGCTAGAGGTAAGTGAGGTAGGACCTGAGTAGGAAAAGTCTGAAATAACGCAGGAGTCAAACAAACATAGGATACAGGAGGGTAGATACTGTTTCAGCTCAAGGTGAGTAAGAGGAGGAGCAGGTCAAGAACTTAGGGAATATAGTGATGTTACAGAGGTAAGGCAGGGAGAGAGGCAGTGAAAAATGGATAGGATGAGGGTGAAGAAAGATAAAAAGTAAGGAATATAGCGAAGTTACAGGGGCAAAAACAGAGAGAGGGGCAGTGAATAATGGATAGGAGAAGGGTGCCACCTAGTGGGCAAATCTAGTATTGTAGGAACGTATGTGAGGGCTAATTGGTGAAGAACTGTGGAAGACGAGATACCTAGTAAGAGAGGGTTAGTGTAAGTGAAGAGGTATGTTGGATGTTAGGTAGATAGAAGGGAGGGGTAAAGGCTGCTGGTTAAACCTAAACTCTATAAGGGTACCAGAAACAACTTCTCTAACTAGAATTTGAGGAATCCCCCTAGGCTCGTCAAAAATGATCGGCTGTGGTTCCTCCTTAACGTCCATGGTGGATGTTTGCACAGCCTCAGTGGATCTGCAAGAATCAGTTTCATGCCAGCCTCCAACAGTGTCACATTAGAGGAAACCAGTTTCAACTTTGTACTTTCTTTGGGGTCTTTATCCACCGAGAGAGAGAGAGAGACGTATGGTGGCTGGACAGCAGCAGAATCAGACCAAATCTTTTTGAGAGACAGCTGCACCTCAGGGTTGGTGGATTCGGCCATGGTAGCCTGAGTCAAAAGCTTAAGATGCTGGTTTTCAAGGTAGGTAGATGGGCAACGACGATAGACTGCTGCAAAGAGTTTTCAGAACAAAAGTGTGACAGATTGTACACTGGTTTGTGCGTAGCACGTAAGCAGAACATGTATTCTTAGTGTTTCATTGTTGCAGTCATCACCTGTGGATCATCTCTTCTGTGGTAGCCCTCGGCTGGCTTGAATATCAGAGTCAATGTTTTTCTGCTGCAGCAGCTGTCGCTTGTAGACTGACGTCAGGTTATCAGTGCTATAAAGCAAGGCAGCTGACACCATTACATCTGTCTTTCTTGCTGTGGAGCCCGTAGCAGAAGCAGTTCACAAGTGTGCCGGTTGGTCGCTACCAGAGCTCTGATTACAGCTGAAAACGTCTAAAGCTAAGTACCCCATTAGCATCCTTTTTTCTTGCACTAACCGATGTCCGAAAAAGTTAACAATTGTCTCGCCTGTGGAAAGCAGAACCCACACGAAGACTTCCATTCATTCTGCGTCACTTGTTTAGGCCCAGACCACGACGTCCCCTGTTGCTGGTTCTGTGCCCTCTTTAACACGAGAGCCATTCGTCATAGAGCTGTTATTGTAGACTGGTATTTTCGTCCTCAGTCTTCACAAATGGCGTCCGGCAGACAACAATTCATAGACATTCAAAAAAAGTGTAGGGATAAAGATAGAGACAGACCACAAAAGTCAAAGCCTTCTGATGACTCTACCGCTAAGCAGGTCATCAGTTCTCCAGAATTCGGGGAGGTGCTTTCGCAGCCCCTAATGCCCAGTATGATATCTATGTAGGCCTCTACCAAGACCCTTTTGGAGTCCGGTATGCTGCGGAAATCTTCTTAGTCTTCCGAGCCTTTGGTTGTCTCTGCCTCGGTTAGGTCGAGAGTTGTGACACAGGCACTGGCTTCCGAGGAGGCCCTTCGTACTACCGATTCTAGACAAAAAACGGAGTCTTCTCATTCGACTACCGTTTCTCTCAGACAGATGGATACTCTTAGGCCTAGAAGTCAGGCCACTCCTAGAAAATATACCTCTAGCCACCATCTTACTTCTGCTCCACCACCCCAAGTCCAAATGCTTAAGATGGCGGAGGAGCTTATCTCCCTTATCAGGGGCAGTCAGGCTACAACTTCTAAAAAAGGAAAAGACACTCTTCTCCTGAACTATTGACAGAGTAGGATTCTGAGGAATCTGATTATTCAGATTTTGAAGAGGAACAACAACCTCTGACTTCTTATGAGGATTCAGATGCAGAAGAATCCATTCCTTCTGCCTCCCCACCAGAAGACCTTTCCTTTGGGGAAACCCTTCACACCCTCAGGGAACATTTCCACTGGGAATCTCAGGACTTCCCTCAGTCTAAGAAAAGCCTGAGAGTTTCTAGACCTGCCCTAGCGCAGACCCCTGGCCATCCCCCTATCTTTGAAGTGGTGGATGATGATGTCCTTGAGTCCAGCTTAGCCCCTGATGCCCTCCCACCTGCTCCCAGTAAACCTGACTGGTATTAAGGTACTGGATTCTCACAAATACCTGTACAGAAATCCTGCTGCAGACGCAAAGGTCATTACACAGGGACCTAAAGGAGCTAGGGCTAGTTTTGCATAGAATCCTTCTTCTGATGAGGATGCCAGAGCTCTGGACAGATTGGGTAAAAAGTATACACCTCTGCAACCTTAGCTATCCGAGCACTTGACTGTCAGTTCCATATGTTAAAATATCAACAACACACTTTGGAACTATTAAAGCAAAAGATTTCTACCTTTCCTGATTATGCCAATTCTAAATAATTAGCATATTTACTGCACTCTACATGTCAAGTGGCAAAACACTCTTTACAGTGTGGATATGATGCAGTAGAAGCCTCAAGCAGGGCAGCAGTGTCTGAATATGTCATTAGGAGACCTGCAAGGTTGAAGGAACAACCTCTCCCTGATCATATCAAGTCTAAATTAATTGATGCACCCTTGGATAAAGACTGCTTGTTTGGAGAAAAAGCAGAAGAGGTGCTTAAAAAGATGGAAGAGAAAGCAAAATCAATGCAAACAGTAAAAGATTTCTTTCAGGTTCAACCTCCTAGATTCAGCAGGAATTTTCCCTCAAAGCACTGGTCTTGTCTTGCACCTAGCCGACAGGGGCAAGGTGTAAGCCCTGCAGGGGCAGACCACCCAGGCCCCTATCCCAGGGACAGCAGAGAACCAAACAGTGGACCACGTCCGCCCCAAAGGCAGGGTGTACTAAGCCATCCCTGAATGGCAAAAACTCTTGACTCCCACTCCCACCTCTGCCCTCCTTTCACCCACCAAAAGCTAGGAGGAAGTCTGTCCCTCTGCAAAGAAAATTGGCGGTCTGTAACAAAGGATCAATGGGTCTTAAAGATCATTTTTCAGGGATACAAATTCACTTTCACCGAACTCCCAATTCCCAGAGGGTACCCAGACGTGCCTCCAAATCAGTGGGCAGAGGCATTAAAACAAGTCTAAGCTCTTACATCCCAGGGAGCAGTAGAACCTGTTCCCGCAGATCAAACCAGCAAAGGCTTTTATTCCAGGCTATTCCTTGTTTCCAGAAGGGAGGGCACTTGGTGCCCCATCCTGAATTTATCCATTCTGAACACCTCCCTGGTGGTCCCCAAATTCAAAATGCTAACTTTGCAGCAGCTGCTGACTATGCTGACAAACAATGCCTGGTTAGTGACCCTAGACCTAAAAGATGCCTTCCTCCACATTCCCATAAGGGAATCCTGCAGGAACTTCCTGCACTTCAGAGCAGGCTCACAGCACTTTCAGTTCTCTGCGTTTCCCTTTGGCTTATCTACTGCTCCCAGGGTATTCACCAAATGTTTAGAACCGGCCATAGCATTTTGCAGACAGAAAATATGAAGATTTACCCTTATCTGGATGACTGCCTCATTCAGGCAGAGTGCAAAGAAAAGCTGCTCCAGTGCCTCTGCTTTGTCAAAACTGTCCTAACTTCCTTAGGGTTCACAATCAACGAGAAGAAATCAAAGCAAACACCCTCCAGGAGGATCATTTTCTTGGGGAGTACTGCTGGACACAACATCCCAAATGGCCTTCCTATCCCCAGAAAAACAGAGCTTCCTGCCTCTCTGCTTTACCCACATGTCATCCAAAAGTCACTTCACGGCAAGGAAGTTCCTGCAAGCCTTGGGGTACATGGCATCTTGCATCCTTCTAATTCCTCTGGCCAGGCTTCAATGAGAAAGCTTCAGTGGTATCTAAAGAACCTTTGGTGTCAACACTCCTAGCCTCTAGAGGCCTCTCTCTCTGATCCCCTGTATAAAGGCAGTGTTTCTCTGGTGGACGAGGGCCTGTGTCAAGAACAAGGGTCTCCCCTTCATCTTCCACCCTACCGGGCAGACCATCACCACCGACGCCTCAGACATTGCTTTGGGCGCTCATCTAGCAGGCAGGTGCACCCAAGGTCTTTGGGATGCCCAGCACCTTCCCTTACATATCAACCAGAAGGAAATGATGGCAGTACAAAAGGCTCTGACATCCTTCCAACCCCATCTCAGACCAGGCGTTCTCCTTATCAAAACAGCCAACACCACAGTAATGCGGTACATCAACAAACAGGGAGGGACCCAATCTTACCCTCTGTGCAGGCTAGCCATGAACCTCTGGCTGACTGCCTCCTCCATGGGATGACACCTAATAGCCCAATACCTACCAGGGATCAACAACACCCTGGCAGACCACTTAAGTGGAAACTTACTGGAACCCCACGAATGGCAGCTCCACAGAAAGATCTTTTTGCAAGTCACTCAGGAGTGGGGAAATCCAAAGGTGGATCTCTCTGCTTTGCACCTCAACCACCAGCTAAAGAAATTCAGTACCAGTAAGTATCACCACCTAGCATGGAAGGTGGATGCCTTGAGCTTCCCCTGGAACTCCCTCTTTGTGTATGCATTCCCTCCTCTGCCTCTTACTCCCAAGGAACTGATCAAGATAAGGGAAGAGGGACCAAAGGCCATCCTCATTGCTCCAGATTGGCCCAGACAGCATTGGTACCCCTTGCTGCGCAGCCTGACATCACAGCCTCCCAGGCAGCTTCCCCTGATCCCAGACTTCTTGACTCAAGTGGGGGGGGGGGTGCTGCACCCAGTCTTGCAGACTCTCAAACTGTCAACATGGCTAATATTCTAAAGGCAAGCAAGGGGCACCTGTTAAGCAAACAGGCCCTACACATTATTACAGAGCCCAGAAGGCCCGATAGCAGAAAATCTTGCACAGGAAGATGGAAAAGATTATGCTCCTGTAGTCAGTCCAGAAGGGAGTTGCTCAATAGTGGCCTCTCCTTCTATTCTGTTAAAATCCATGCCTCAGCCATTTCAGCTCATTTCGAAAGAGACCAGCCCCTGTTCAAATCCTTTAATTAAACAATTCCTCAGGAGGGCTTCTAATATCAGACCTCCCAGAAAGTTATGTTTTGGAAAACAAACCTTACCACCCTTTGAACTCGCTGCTTCAGCAGAACTGAAATACCTCTCCTGGAAGACTGCTTTCTTATTAGCTATCTCCTCAGCCAGAAGGGTTTCAGAACGTCAGGCACTGATGTCTATTGAGACCTTCATCATTTTCCATGCAGACAGGGTCTCCCTTAGGACTAACCCCACCTTTGTGCCCAAGGTGGTATCAAATGTGAGACTCAACCAGGCCATTCATCTGCCCACCTTCTTCCCTAACCCTCAAAACAAGGGGGGAAGAATTCTGCACTCACTAGACGTGCACATACAGCTCAGATACTACCTGGACCATACTAAACCCTTCAGGAAAATGGACCAACTTCATGTCAGCTGTGCCCCAGGGACAGAGGGGAAACCCATTTCCAAGCAAACCATTTCAAAATGGATATCACACTGTATCCATTTTGGCTACAGATTACATGGGAAACCACCCCCAAGGCAATTCCTACCCCTTTCACTAGGGCTGCCTCCACTTCCACAGTATTCCTCAGAGGAGTTCCCACCAGGGACATCTTGGAAGCTGTCACCTGGACCTTGGTCCGTACCTTTACAAAGCATTACCACCTTCCTCTTTTTTTCTAAGGCTAGGGCAGGGGATGCCTCTGCAGTTCTGCAAGGCTTGCTCACCCATGCCTAGGTCTCCAACTAATCCTTCCACCCATTTCCTCAGCTTTGAGAATCCTCCCACAGATGACTGCAACAGTGAAACACAAAGAACATAGTACAGTTGTGTACACTTTACCATAAATGTAGATGTTTGAGTGTATTCAGTGTTGCAGTCCTGGTTTCCCTCCCTCCCCCTTATATCCTCTTTCATTAGGGAGACAAAAGCTTCTTAGGGTGGTTTTTAACCACCAAGAACACTTTGCCATGTTTCCTTGGGCTTCTGATTGGTTATGGCAAGAAACACTGATGTAATGGCATCAGCTGCCTTGCTTTATAGCACTGACGACCTGACGTCAGTCTACAAGCAACAGCAGCTGACGCAGAAAAACATTGACTCTGGTATTCTGGCTGGCCGAGGGCCACCACAGCAGGGATAAACCCACAGGTGATGACTGCAACCGTGAATACACTCGAACATCTACATTTATGGTAAGTGCACACAACTGTACTTTCTTGTGTCTCGCGTTATGGGGAATCTGCCTCCCAAACTGACTATTTCCTTTCGTGGATGGCATGAACTCCCAGTAAACACAGAGAAAAAAAGAAAAGGGACCCCCAACACTGCACTTATCTATAATTGGCTCTGTAGGAATCAACTTAGTAAAAGGCATTCAGACTGGTGGCAAAGAAGGTCTAAGTTTTGAGCAGGAGTACATGACCTTTATGCCCTATGCTTGCGCAGGTAGCATACATCTGAAGTACATTTCTGGAAGGATGTAAAGTCTTTGGTATACTGACTGGATGTTAGGCTATCCTTGGCAGGGGATCCTATATGTAAATGAATACTCTAACCGCGATAAGGAAGGACATTGGTACTTCCTCATATCAGCACAGGAAGGAAATAGGTCAGCCAAGTAGTGCGTCATGGCTTTGGGGTATATGGCATCCAGCATCATGACATACCTCTGGACAGATGGCACATGAAGAGTCGAAAGATCCATCTGGTTGAAACATTTCCATTTCCTGGTAGAAGTGATTCCTCTTTAACCTTGCATGCATTACCAAAGAGCTGAAATTGTGACCCACCCAAACAGACTGAAGTCGAGAGCTGCTGCCCCTCGACACTGCAAGTCCAATGCCTGTGGAATGCACCTCGTAGACAGAAGCGTATAAATGTGAAGGAGATGTTGCTGTAGATTCAGGTACTTAAAGCCTCTATACCATTATGGAAAAGGGGTGTGTATTACATGTAGTTACAGACACTATAACAGTGTACATTCCCTTGCATCAGAACATAAAGCCTGACCAACTCAGCAGGTTAAAGATACATCCACATAAATGGGATGTCCTCCTCCTGCTAGTACAGAGGTGAGTATATAAACCTGTTTGCATCTCCAGACAACTGATAAAGTTCTGCTCAAGAGCACCCAGCAAAGTAGGCTTGGGTATGAGATGCTTTCTTCATCAAATGGACAGGTCTTTTCTTGTATGCATCTCCTCTGATCTCCTAACCATCAAGGTTAATCCAGATGGTAGAGAGGAAAGGCGAAAGATGCTATCAGTTTCACTTTTTTGTCCAGGCAGCACCAGTTCTCCCTCCTCATGGAGATGACCGGGTGAAACATTATGATCTGCTGTTACCAGTGAACCCTGTCTCAGAAGGGTGTTGTTACACACCTCAACCTAGAAACATTGCAGCTGACAGCCTGGATGACATAACTCTTTTGCCTTCCTACAACAGTTCATAGAGGATGTGCTGAATGTACTTTGATGTTGGAAAACCATCCACTAGGAAATTAAACTTAACGAACTAAGAGGTTTCAAAAGTAATCAGGATCCTAACACTTTACTTGTCCATGATACTGCAGTATTTCTGTGAGCTTTTTAGTTAGGATTCGGCTGTGCTTCCATCAAAGTACACCATTTGGTTATCTCATCCTGCCTGATTTCACCTGCCAGTCAGACAGTTTCTAAAAGGAGTATTGCACTTGAGACCACCAAGAAAATGAATTGCTTCTGCTTGTTAGACTAACAAGAATTGTCTTCTCTTGGGACTTAGATCCTTGAAAAAATGACCTAGCCACATATTGAACGCTGATCATCGCTGGTTTTGACCCCTGTCAGTTACTTGACTTAGAAAACAGACCTGTTGGAAGCACAGCCAAATCCTAACTAAAAAGCTCACAGAAATATCACTTCAACTAGGAGAGTCAGAAATCTAAGTATTGATGTGCAAAGAACCATGCTTAGTTTTTCACACTGGCAGAGTGGGCCGTGGAATAAGCTCCTCATTTATGTTTAAGGTAAATAAGGAATTTTTCCTCAGTCAAGGTGCCTGAAAACAGTGCAGAAAGAATGCTATCCTCTCTGGATGTTCACAGACAACTGAGATATTTTCACAGAACCAAACTAAGCTAGAACATCCAGCCAGTTGTTTGTCTCTCTTCCCCAGGGAATAAATGAAAGGCATCGTCAAACATTTCTGTTCCTCCCAGGGTAAAAAACATGAAGGGTTTATGAGAACCACACAGCCACAACTATGACCCCCTTTAGGCAACACCCTAAACGGCCTAAGCAGAGTACTTGGGAATCAGCTACTTGGGCATCTGTTCGTGCTTTCCCAAACAGCTAAATGCTGTACATTTCTTCCATGGCAAGAGCTCACTTTGCTGCAGCCACACTGCAAGGTTTGCTACCACTCCATTCCATTTATCTGTCTTGCATGACAGCTCCTGGAATCATCTTGCTTGCCAGAGTTGCTGCAACAGTGATCTCAACAAAGAACATAGTAGAGCTTTGTAAGAGGTGACCATAATAGTACATGTTCGAATAGACCACTATTGTAATGCTATCTCCTTGCCATCATCCCCTGTCCCATAATGGGGGCATCCTGGGCTGGTGTGAGGTTCCTAACCTTAGTTGTATCCCTTTCCCTTCCCCTTCTCGGGGTATTGGGCCTGCTGTGATTATACCCTTGCTGTAGCATGAGGGTCTCTTATGTTGTATACTCCACAGAGTCTTACACTTACTTTCACTGTCCGTGACCTTGTTGAGTAGGGGAAAAAAAACTTTAATACGGTGTGAGGGGAGTTTGATTTTATACTGAAGATTTACTTATGCCCCAGAGCAGAGAGTATCCACCTCCCCTTGAGGGGTAAGGGTAGTGAGCTTTTGAAGTCCGACCACATATCCGAGCTTTCTGCAGCTGAAGTTCTAGTAGTTAAGACTACTGAAACAGTGCTATACTTGAACTATGGTAAGTTGTTAAACTAACACTAGGGTCTTTCTAGTTGGAAGACTTGTTTAGGGCTATACAAGGCAAATGGAGCATTGTGTTCTGTAGTGGAAGAAGTGAGGACAAGGTAAATGGAAAGTAGGACAAATTAAAATCTGGGTGAAAACCCACAGTACATAAGATGAGAGGTGGAAGAATTTTCTGACAATACTGGAGATATGCCAAGGACATGTAATTGTTTTTTAAGTTCCTAAATCCAACATCTCTCTGTCACTCTTAAGTTGAACTCAATTTAAATGATACCGTGCAAACTAGTTGTAATAAAGGTGATTGTACTGCATTTTTTATGCTTAGGGTAAAACTATAATCAAGGGATTATTTGAGTATTAGTGAATCTGAGGGGGAGTTTGGGAAAATTCCTGGTTTGCTGTTAAGTGCCAATTTAGTTACCAAAGCATTTGACTGAAAGGGCCTAGGGCAGAACCCATAGGGATGCTAATAGTTGCAGTTTGCTTTTTGGGGAGGATGTTGTTAATGAGTGAACTCTGATAGCCAGTTATCAGTCCAGAGGACTCCAGAGGGGTTGTTTATTCTTTTAGCTTATTTATTATGCCAGGGCAAGGCATGGTATCTAATGCTTTGGCTAATTCCATATAAACCTTGTGGGCAGGAAACACTTCATCTAAGGATTTGGTGACTTTTTCAAAAAAACTAACAGATTAAAAAAGCATGGCCTACCCCTGACAAAGCCTAATTGTGAAAGGTTGAGGGTCTCCAGATCTTTGTATGCCTTTACTGATTAGTACTGTACTGCAGTAATTTGTTCCGTGGCTTTACAGATAAGGTTATTGAGACTGACAGGCCTGTAGTAACTTGGGTCAGTGGAGGAGTCACCCTTTTTTTTACCCCAAACACCTTTACTGAATTAACCACTTGTGACTGGCAAATTTACATTCGTATAAAAGTAATCATACTGTATTAACATAAACATCATACTTCACATATATTGCTGTATGTCATATAACCTAGGCAATATTACATAAATTAAATTCTTGCTTTTTTAAGCAGTATTGTGTAAATTATTCAATTCTTACTTTTTTTTTTTTTTTTTTTTTTACAAAAGAAACATCTTTAGTATACCATTGCTTACTGCATAGACAATCATACATTTATATAAATGAAAGCAAACCACACTGACACAATCCTAGTTGCAAGCATTTTATATATCAAACCATACTGACACACTCAGCTGCAAACATTATACATTTATAATATACCCAATCTTTCCCACTCAAACATTACATATCTCATTTAAGTCCTGCCACCTTTTAAACCCCATTCCTCCCTTGTATGTATTTTTCCCACAGTTGTCTCCTATCCTTTTCTAAAGATCTCAATTCCAGTTGTTTTATCTCTGTTACTATAGTCACTACTTCCAGTATAGTTGGCTTATATTTTGATTTCCATTTTCTAGTAATTGCCGTTTTGGCAGCCGCCTTTATTAGACACAGCAAGGCCTTACCATGCCTAGGCAATTCCGATTCTGTATCATAGCTCAGAAAAATAATTTCCCTCGTCAGACCAGTCTGCCCACCCAACATCTCCGGCAGTTTATCCCACAGGGAATCTGTAAAGTCCACCAACTCACCGCACTCCCAGAAAGTATGTTCCCAGTTACCATTTTCTTCCCCCCTCACACCTCCAACGTTTGCCGTCTGCCTGAGGAAAAAATCTCTGGAATCTACTTGGGGTATAAAAATATAGATGTAAACATTTCCAAGCAAAAATCCTACATCATCTAGATTTTGTTGCATATCTGGGGAGACATACATATATCCTCCCATTGTTTCTTTGTGAATTGCTCCAATGTCTCTTCCCAACCTAATCTCTTCTGATTCATTCTTACAGTTATCATGCAATATTTCATATGTTCTACTAATTATTCCTTTTTTAATGGCAGCTTCTGTTCTAGATTCTATTAAAAATTCTACCAGTGCTGGTCTTTCATTTAGGACTCCCCTATTTCTTTCTTTTTTCCTGTACTCTGATATCAATCCCTGACAGGGAAGGCAATCTCTAACCTGCAGTCCAAATAAATTCTTGGTGTCTTCCCATTTTGTCATCTTTCCCTTTCATTATTTGCTCCCAATACATTGGTTCCTTTGCCAGTTTGATAGGATCATAGGAAGTTACTAGGCTATTGGCACTGAGGCCCTTATAAGCCTAGCCAAGTGTGTAGCCCATGCATAGATAAATCAGCATCTGATGCCCCTGTCCAGCAGGGACACGAGTGGAGTCCCAGGGATGTATTCTCTATTTCCCATCCAGTTATCCAGATTGCGCTTAAAAAGGGGTAAATAGGTACTCTGCTTGACGTGGAGAGGGAGTCGATTCCATAGATGGGGGAGTCTCTGGAACACACATCTGTCCCAAAAGGAAGTCTTATTGATGTCACAGACTAGGTTGAGGCCGCGTGTGCAGGATTCTCGAGTGGAGCTTGACTTGTGGATATGTAGCAGTCCCATTAAGGCGGGGTCCATGATCTCCTTGTATGCTAAACAGAGGTCACCTCAGAGGAGTCTGTATGAAACAGAGTAGAGGCATAGGGCTTTTAGCCTATCTGTGTATGGTAGATTTTTGAGTCCCTGGATCCTCCTTGTGAGGAACCTCTGTGGTCTCTCCAACTGCTGCATGTGCTTTGCGAGGTACATGCCAAATGGGGAGTTGTACTCAATAATGGGCCTTATAAGGGAAGAATGCAGGGATGTTATGACTTCTTTGTCCCTGGATGAGATACCCTTACTTATGAGGTGGGCCATGTAGAAAGCTTTCCTTACAATGGAGACAACATGTTGGTCAAAAGTCAGGCTGGTATCAATCTGGGTGCCCAAATCCCTCATGACTGACTGCGTGCTTAGAATGTTGTTATTAATGTGATAATTTGTGGGGACATCTCTCTCCCCAAAGGGGAGGATGATGATTTATTTTTTTGTATTCAGCTTGAGGCCATGTTTCTGGCACCAGTCGTTTGTTTGGATGAGACCCTCTTGGAGGATGCCCACATCACTAGGGGAATTGATGACTGCTCCCAACTTGCAGTCATCTGCAAACTTGGTTAGCCATAGCCCACTAGTTTTGGCCTGTACCTCAGAAAAGTATATCCCAAATAAGAGGTCCCAAGACAGAACCCTGGGGTATGCCACTCGATATGAGTCTACTGCTTAAGGTGGCTTTCCCTATTTTGACTAGGTGGGTTCCGTCAGTGAGCCAGTTGGCTACCTATTTGGAAACATACGGATTGATGCCTGGTTGAGAGAGCTTATCTATTATGCCTGAGTGGGGAGTAGTGTCGAAAGCTTTAGCCAGGTCAGGGTAGGCGGTTTGCACGGTCTTCCCCTCATCCATGGCTTTGGTGTCTGTCTCAAAAAAGTCAACCAAATTTAACAGACATGACCTCCCCTTGATGAACCAAACTGTGTGGGATTGAGTGTTTGGAGGTTGCCAATGTCCTTGTTAATGAGGTCCATGATAATCTGTTCCATGGCCTTTCAGATCAAACCAGTTAGGCTGATGGGTCTGTAATTTCTTGGATCAGTGGATGCTCCACCTTGGTGTAAAGGGATGACCGTGGCTGTCCTCCACTCAGCTGGGACAAAACCAGTACTCAAGCTTTGGTTGAATAGGGTGCCTAATGATGCAGCAAGTTCCTGCTTGAGTTCATGTTGGATGCAGCCTGGGATGTTAGGTCCCATGGAGGCTGTTTTTTTTGCCTTTGAGATAGCAGCGATGACCTGATCCCTAAATATAAGGGGAAGGGGGCAGGTGCTGGAAATGTCCTAATTTACTGATGGGGGGACAGAGGGGTGACATTATCACTGAATCTGTCAGCCAGCAAGTTTGCTATATCTACAGCATTTGTATACGTGGTGTCCTTGACCATTAGTTCTGAACAGATCTGGGTGCTACCTTTGAGATTATGGACATATGTGAAGAAGGCCTTATGATTGTCTCTAGTAGATGTGGCCAATTTGGACTCTGTTTGCTTTGGAGGATTTCACTTAGTGCTCTTATTTGCTTGTTTAGGCTAAGGAGAGATTGCTTCCAATTGGACTACTGCTCCTTCTTGGTCCTGGTCAGCCATTTTTTTTCTTTTGTTATAGAGTTTATTTATTGCAGATGTCCACCAGACAGGTTTACTCTTCCTTGCGGAGGATGATTTAGTCCTCTCAGGTATTCCTGATTCCATGCATCTATATAGATGTTCATATAGTAATTTGGTATAGTTTTGGATACTGGTGCCAGTTCCTAGGAGGGGGAGGGTGGGCTGTGAAGCTGTTTATACTATCCCTCAGGAGGATGTAATCAGCTTTGGAGAATTTTTTTTGATTGACCCTAGCTAGAGGGGGGTCAGGGGAGATAGTGACTTCAAACGTGACCGCTTTATGATCGGATCTTACAAGGGAGGGATAATACTGCAGGGATGCTGAAGTGGTTACTCATGTTGGTTAATACCAAGTCCAAGATATTACCTCTTGTTGGGGTGTCGACTAGCTGTTCCAAAGCATTTGCATTGACTAAATCGAAGACTCTCCTGGCATTTGTGTTCTGGCAAGATTAGTTCTTCCAGTCTGTTTGGGTAGTTAGTCACCCAGGATCAGGGTAAAGGGTTGAATCTTGATAGATTCAAAGAGGTCTAGATAGGCATTTTGGGCATCTTGGGTCAGATTTGGGGGTCGGTAGCTAGCTATGATTTGTATAGGAGTCTTGTCAATAGTTAACTGCACCTAGAGTGTCTCCTATGGCGTCATACTGTCTGACCAGCCTGGAGCTTTGTATGTCTTTAATATATATTGAAACTCCACCTCCTTTAGCTTTACTATACACAGTTTGGGGTCTGAATGTATTATAGGATGAGTAACCAAGTAAGGCTGGGGTGCTCTCCGCAGCTTTGAACCATGTTTCTGTGACCACACAGATGTCAGCATTTTCCAGGGTTAGGAATGCTTGCAATTAGTGCAATTTCATGTTTAGAGTCAGTGTTCAGCAGCATGACCTTTAATTTGTGTTTTGTTGAAATTTTTATGTTAGTTTTGCAGACAAAAATGTATGTGCCATTGTGAATGTTAATGTCTTCTGTGTGAAACTGTGGAAGATAAAGAGCATTTTTGTTGCCTTTCATTTAAGTGGAGTGTTTCCTACAGCCTTGGGCTTTTTTGTTTATTGGTTATTGCTTTGAAGGCTGGTTATTCCTCAATTTTAAACCTCCTCCTAATCAACTTTATACATTTTTCAGGAAATGCAAATGCTTCCATTGCCCTTCTAATAAACTCCCAGCTTACTCTGTCAAATACTTTCTCCATCAGGACCCACCAACAGCAATGTTATTTTCTTACATTCGGCTTCCTTCTGCATTATTACTGTTCACTTAATGTTGTCAGATGTTTCCCTTCCCTCCACAAACCATACTGATCTATATCTATCAGTTTTGGCATTACTTTGGCCATTCTTTTAGCTGTTATAGACATGGATACTTGTTTAATCGTGGTTTAGTATTGAAAAGAGCCTGTATGAAGCTGGATCTGATGTATTTTTATCCTCTTTAGGTATAACAGCTACCACTGCTTTCTTCAAGGATGGTGACGGTACTTCTCTTTAGACACTGTTAAACAAAACCTTCTAGATCTTTCAATTTTTTCCCTCCTAGCTTCCAAACTTCCACAGAAGTACCTTCTATTCCTTGGGACTTTCCTGTAGTTGGGTTATACATCAGATTTTTATCCTCTGTCCTGCTATCCCAACAGTTAGTAATTGAGCCTCATCTTCCTCTCATCTTGGCATATTTGATTCTTCCATAAACGTTTCCATTAGTGTCTTTTCTTGATTTTCATATTTCTCTGCTTTATAGAGACTCTCATAGAATTTCTAAAATGTTTCTAATACTGCTACATGATCTCTTGTTGCCTTCTTTGTTATAGGCTCCTTAAATTTGATGACAGCCCTTTCTACTTTCTGTTGCCTGAGTTGTCGTGCTAAAAGTTTTTGTGCCTTAGTGTTATCAAAAAACAGTTGCTTAACTGCAATCTTTCTAAGCTTGTGCATATTGTTGAGGTGATCCCTTATTTCTGCCTAGCATTTTGCAGTTGATCCTCTTTCGTGTTCTGTGAGATCTTCCTTTTCTGCAGTACTTGAACATTTTGTCAGTCCCTCTAAATAATTCTAGTTACTTCTTAACCATAGCTTCTTTTCTTTTATTTCCATCCTATTTTTAAACTGCACCTTAATTTTAGCCCACTCCCTACCTATATTTCTTAAGAAATTTCTGTCCTCTCTTAACAGCTCCTGGATAATCTTCACAACCCATTCCTTAAAGTACTCTCTTTTCAACAGATAAGTGGGAAAGCGCCAATGTCTCATTTTTATTTCATTATCCTGTGCTTTTATTTATTATTGGCACATGATCTGAAGTAGTTATTGCATGACTATCAAGACCTTCAGTTAAATGCACACATTCCTGTGAAATGTAAATTCTGTCTAGCTTAGCCCAGTTTTTATAATTGGGAATAATATGTAAATTCAATCCGAACTCCTGTTACTGAATTTACATCTTCCATGCCAAATATTTTCATACATTTGTTCAAATATCTTACCTTCTTTGTTATATTTTCCTGTCTGGGCTCCCCAGACACATCTTCACTTCTGCAAATAAAATTCCAGTCCCAGCCTATAAGTAATAGTCCTTGCTGAGAACTGATTATTTCTCCTCGAATTTTCTTAAACTCCATTATAGCAATTTTAGGTGGAATGTAAATGCATGCCAGTGTAATCCTCCTCCCTTGCCAGTAGCCCCTTAGCACTGTAAATCTGCCATTATTATCTTTTTTTATCTTCTATCACTATTGGAGCTCCTCATGTGATTAATGTAAGTACTCCTTTGCCCCAGGTGTTCTGCTGAATAACCATCCTGAAAAGCTTTCCTTATCAAATTCAGATATTCAGTTCTTTGTATCTCTCCTGCAACGTAGGTTTTTGCACTCTCCATTTTTTAATATAGTTCACTTTGTATTTATCTGTGAGGCCATTTACATTTAAAGACATTAAAAAAAGCATCATTGTATTAAAAAGTTACTATTCCCACCTTGTATGTATAACACATTTTTTGTTAAATGTCTAGTTCCAGCTTTTGTGTTACATGGATACACTGGTAGATTGAACTTTTATACAGTTGTTTCTTGTCATATCCTTTTTAGCCTGTCACATCTTATAAAACCTTTTGTTTTATTGAAAGCCCTCAAACAAAAAAAACCCACTCCAAATACCCCCTAAAACCTGTTAACTTATTACTAACACACACAACTTTGTACACCTTCAAATATTAAAGTTTTACCCTCCAAATAGGAACAAAAGTCCCAAACTGACAGATACACTCAGACTTGAGCTAACCCAAAAGATAGATCATCCATGCTAAGACGCATGGTGCAGCCTGTGCTTCTACTGTCAGTGATGGCAAACCTATGACATGCATGTCCAAAGTGACACCACAATGTTTTGGGTGACACACCAGCATTCACCAACACCTGAGTTACCAAAAAACTGAATGAGCAAAAATATAAGAAGTATGTGACCCTGCACTTCTCTATTAAAACTCTGCAATAAAACAGTCATTAATTGATGTTAAATCAAATGCAGGGTGTTCCATATTTGTTTTTCAGTTCAATTGCTATTAAAAGTAGGGTAATTTTTCGTGTACTGTTTTAAGCCTAATTCAGTGTGCATATTGTTTTGTCTGTTATAAGTCACTGATTTTTCTTTTACTTTTATAATACATTGCAGCACACATGATGGGACTGTATTTTTTTAAATAAATGAATATGTAAAGTATTGTTTCTCTCTTGTTCGGGGGGGTGACACGCCAGCAGAGTCAAGGTTTTCTGATTTTTTGACACGCAGAGCCCAAAAGGTTTAGCACCACTGTACTAAGTGCCGATTGTTTTTTGTCCTGTCTTTATAGTTCTCCCAGCTGGGAAAACCCTGAATGTTTTCAAAGAACAAGTGGAGTAGCCACCCTTGAGGAGGAGGTTGACTATGGCATTTCTACATTCTTCATGTACATGTGCTGTAGAGAGATTTTGATTTAAGATATTTAGGAGTGTTGATAGGTGATGGTTTAAGCTTACCAGTAAACAAACTGGTATGTTGCCTAGCTTAGTGGAAGTATTTTGAAGAGGGTTGTTAAGACTTCATCAGTAGCTATGATGGAGAAGTATAATTTCGACTGACCTTGTATGGGGGAACTGTGAAGTGTAGAAGTTGGAGTGAAATTAGACCTGAATGTATTAGGTTTTCTGAGGAATTTGAATAATTATGAGTAAATACCATTTACATTATTGCATACGTGCTAAAAAAGGACTTGCAGTTTCCTTTAATGTTGATGCCTAATCATGTGGTTGTAGGTGAGACTTGTGCTTCTTATAGTATTTTTGATCTCCTCTCCAATTTGGCTGAGATTATTTTTTACGAGCTGGGAATGGGCAAGATTTATATAAGGCTATGAGCTTATATTTCTAGTCATTTAATTTTTGATTTTATTATCCAACCAGATATGATGTTCATAGGTTCATTTGTGATTACTAGACTAACAACTCTAAAGGGCCTTTTTAAGCCTAGCCATGCTTTCTAAATGTATTCAACAAGTTTTAATACCACTGAATTTATAGGGGTATATCCTGGGTATGAGTTGTTGAGCATTTCCTTTCCAGCTTTCCTTTGATAACCATGTTGCCAAAGTGGTTAGAAAATCCTTCTATGTGACCCATCTGATCATGAAAGGGTTTGCATCAAGATCTAATGATGTAATGGTGCCCCTCTACTCTTCCCTCATCAGACCCATTATTGAGTACAATGCACCAATTGGAATGTACCTGGCTAGACATCTCCAGCAGCTGGAGAAGACCACAGAGGTACCTAACCAAGAGAATTACTTGCCTCAAACAGTTGCCCTATGCAGCACGATTGAAAAAGCTAAGATTGTTCTCTGTTGCATACCGCTTTCTCAGCGGCGATCTCTGTCTAACGTACAGAGCCATGCCCAACCCAGAATTGTTGAACGTGCTCCATCTTAGCAAAACCAAATCTACTCGAGCTACACGCTCTAGGGATATAAACCTCAACACAACAATGAATAGAACATGCTGGAGGGATAGATTCCCTTCACAGAGACTTCCCTTACTATGGAACAGGGTCCCGATCTACATAAGACAGAGCCCCTCACTATCACTCTTCAAGAGGAGCCTTGATGAGTGGATGGGTAACGGAAAGTTCACACCGGGGATCACACCAACAGCACTACTAGATAGGGGCCAAGGGTACTAGCTGCTAGTACAAGGGTCTAGGGAACTACTAAAGGGGCGGTGAATACCGCACAACGTGGCTGGACTAATATATGCCTTCGGGCAGATAGCTCAGTACCAACCTATGAACCTATTTACAAGTGTCAGTGGTGCAACAGGTAAGCACACTTGCCTTTTGTGCCAAACACTATGGGCTCTAGTCCCACATCAGGTAGATTGATTGCCGACACAGCAGTGCAGCATAAGGGAGATGCTACACTCATGAGAGTGCCGTCCTTCAGATGAAATGTTAAACTGATGCCCCCACCTGCCTGAGTTGGTGGTAACTCAGGTGGATGTAAAAGATCCCATGACAGCTATCCAAAAGCATAGGGGAAGCTCCCCAATACCCAGGTGGAGAGTTGGCATAATGGTTAAAGTTTTAACCTCACATATACACGTACAGGGTTTGATTCTGAGTTCTGGTTATTGACTAGGCATGTAATGGTCTGCAGACTGATAGCGTCATAGTTATCTGTGAACCTGTAATAGGAACATAAGTGGCAAACCAGGGGTAAATATACAATTTCCCATTCACTGATAGGTTCATAGGAGGTTACTATGCTAACAGCATTAGAGCTGTTACAAGCCTAGCCATATTTATCCTGAGTTGCCTCAATTTTCGGTGGTTAGATGAATGAAGTTTGCAGAGGTGAGAGGCTGTGGTAGTTTATACCACTTCCTCTGTCTAGGAAGGACGTAGGCAGCACTGCAGGAGTGAATTTGCGGTCACCCATCCATTGATCTCTGTTGCATTTGAAGAGGATCAGGGAGGGGCTCTGTTTCATGTGAATTGGAAGCTTGTTCCAGAGACATGGCAGTCTCTATGAGATGTATCCATCTGTCCAGCTTGACCTATTCAAAAAAAGCTGTACTTGTATCAAGATTGTCACTCTAGATGGGACTCGAGCCCACATTCATTGGCTTAGAAGGCCAGTGTCTTATCCATTAGGCCACTGGGGCCTGACCAGGTTATACTGGAATAAGCAGGAAGAAACTCTGCTCCATGTGAATGGAAAGCCTGTCCCAGAGAGGGGACTTTCTCTGAGACACAAACCTTTCCCCATGCATGTCTTATTTGTGTTGCAGACAAGGTTTAAATCCCTACAGTTGGTGTTTCTGATGCTATTTGTTTTGCAGATCCATACCAGGTCCATAAGGGTTGGCTTGGGGATGCTCTGAAGGCAAGGCATAGGTTGCCTCTCTGCAGTCTGTAGGACATTGAGTACAAATGTATGGTTTTGATTCAGTTTCGCATAGGACATGTCATCACCGTGTATTCCTTTTATGAGGAACTTCTGTGGATGCTTAGTTATTATATATGTATGCCCGGTCAGGTACATACCCAAGGGGGCATTGTACTTTGCAGTAGTTTGAAGGCCAAGTACATGGAACAGTGACCTCTGTGGTCCTATATGGCATACTGTAGCTTATAAGTTGCCCAACATAGAATGCTATCCTACTACAGTAGAGACATGATGGTTAAAGGCCAAGTCACTACCTACATGTGTTCCCAAATCCCTGACCACAAGGAAAAATTCTTAGAGGTCTGTTATCAATGGAGTAATTTCCAGGGGTGGTCATCTTTCCAAAAGATATTATTACGCATTTTTGGCATTGTTTTAGACCGTGCCTCTGGCACCAGTTATTAGTCTCTGTCGGGCCTTCTTGAAGGATGTTTCTGTCTTTGGTGGATGCTGTGACTATACCTAGTTTGCAGTCATCTGAGAACTTGGTCAGCCAGAGGCCTTTGATGTTGGTCTTGACTTTGGAGAAGTAGATGTCAAAAAGGAGCAGCCCCATCAATAAGGTCTTGGGGATTCTGCTGGTGACTGGTCTTATTGTTGAGGTAGTCCTACCTATGTTGACGCATATCCATGAGCCAGCTGGCAATCCAATGGGTAACGTAGGGGTTCACACCTAATTTTGTGAGCTTGTGTACATTGACAGAATGGGATATTGTGTCATATGGTTTGGCCAGGTCAAGCTAATCGCACTATTTTGCCCTCATCTGTTACTGTGGTGACATTCTGGAAGTAGTTCACCATTTTGAGTAGGCATGACATACCCTTGACGAAACCAAACTGGGTTGAATTCAATATCAGAAGATTTCATATATCAGTATTTATTATATCCATGACTGTTTTTTCCATGGCCCTACATATAAGACTAGAAAGGTTTATTGGTAAGTAGTTTCCTGGGCCTGTAGATACCCTTTTGCAGAGGGACAAAAGTTGTAGTCCTTCATTCACTTGACACGCAGCCTATTTGGAGGTTATTATTGAGAAGTGCTTAAGTGAACCCACTATGTCATGTTTCGTGCTATTAATTAGGATTCCTGAGTATTATCAGGTCCCACCAGTGCTGTGTTTTAGCCTTAAGTGCATTGCGGGCCTGTTCCTTGGTGATATTTGGGGGAGCTATGGTTGGGGGTATTTCATAAGAGGTGTCTGGAGGAGAAAGCAGGGTAAAACTGGAGCTGAATTTATTGGCCAGTAGATTTGCTGTATAGTCTGGCTTAGTATAGGTGGCTTCACTTACAGTTAGTTTGGCAGTGTAGTTTGTATTGCCTTAGAGTTTGTCCTTAATGTGGGAGGCCACTAGCCACAAACTTGGTTTTGGTAGACTTAATTAGCTCACTAAGTTGTTTACTTAGTATTTAGGGAGTTCTTGCCTTGCTGGGCATTGCACTTCCTCTTTTTGGCCATGATTTTTTTCTTTTGTTTTTTTGTTATACAATGTTTTGATTTTGGGATTCACCATGGTGGCTTGCTTTCTTGAGTTTGTCATTTGTTTATTTTGTGTAGATATTGCTGCTTCAGTGCAGCTGTATACACTATTGCAAACCATTTTATGTTAACAACTCTGTGTAGTCAGTGGTTTTCCCTGGGTTTAGGGGAAGCTTGAAATTTTGCCAAGGTGTCACTTAAAAATAGGAATTTGCCTTGGAGTAGTTCCCAAAAGTTCCTGAGTTCAGTGGTGTCCCAGGTTTTATTTTTATTCTCAAGAAATAATAAATACATCTTAACAAATGTAAAATAAAAAATAAATAAAATAAATAAGACAGATTTATGGTCTGACCTGACCAGTGAGAGTGTTACACTTGGTGGCTGCTCCCTTCCCCCATGTTGGGGAGAACAAGGTCAAAGATGTTGGTGTCCTTAGTGGATGTATTACTGGCTGGTCCATGCCATTAGGGTTGACAAGGTCCATGAGACTTTGTGCCGTCATGTCTGTTGTCCTGTATCATTAAGTGTTTGCGTGATGCACGTAACACTGCTGCACGGCTCGTGAAATGACACATCCAAACAAAAGAAAGCCAGCAGTAAAGGTGGAAACCCACAGTTTAATACAAATAAAAAATCACATAACAAGGTAGAGGGAAATAAGCCCAACTACCTGCCCCAAACCGGTTTTGGCTGTAATAGCCTTCTTCAGTGAGTAAATACGAACAAACCAACCTACATTTACCCACAGTAATGTGCGCAAACACAATACTGCATCTTTTTATTTCACTGTTATAGATTGTATTGTAGGTAAATGTAGGGACAAATCAGGATGGCACAACATACTTAATTTTAAGGACCGTAAATGGATTATTAAGTTAGGAGCTTTATTTCCACCTGGGCTTAATGACCAATTATGAATGCACCAATGAACTGTTTTATGTACTATATATATATATATATAAGTGGATTTTTCGTTTGCTCATGTTTACCCACTGAAGAAGGCTATTACAGCCGAAATCGGTTTGGGGCAGGTAGTTGAGCTCATTTCCCTCTACCTTATGTCATGTATCATTCCCAGTTTACAGTGGGGTAGTTGAACTCATCCTTGAGAATGGAGAAGTTACTCAAGTTCATTTAAGTACATGTTGTTTTTTTGGGTCACAGGGGGGGACGACCTGTAGCTCGTAAAGATATGGTATGAGACTTTGCTTATGCTGAGTTGTACATTAAGGAGCTCAGGTGCATCACACTGCTTGAGCAGCTTTGATGGATATTTGAATTTGATGTAAATTGAGGCACCCTCTATCATCCCTTTCTGTGCAGTAGCTCATCTAAATGTTTGGAAGGCATTCTACCATGTCTCAGCAACTACACAGACGTCTACGTTCTCCAGGGAGTGGAATTTTTTGTTTAGATTCCTAACCTTGAGCAGTATTTAGATTATTCTGGGTTGGTTTAGATGTCTCGGATGATTTATCAGGTTGGCAGTGCCTGAAAAAGCCACTATGGGGCAGACAAAAGCCTAGAGGTGCCAGGTACAGATCATCCCTGACATAGTATCATGGTCCATCATTCATATCTCCCCAGCCTACAAACTTTTTGCCCCCTTCAGATGACACCAGAAACCAAGACAGTTAGTATAATCAGTCGTTTCTTGTTCACATTGCGACATCATCCAGTGCTTGACTCATGCTGGCCTGGGACATATTCCAAGAACTCCATGTTTCTCTTCATTTAGTCCAGAGTGATACTGCTCTGATCATTGACTCCTACATGTACTGTGAGTCATTCTGGTACATGTGGTTCATTGATCTTTGTGTGCGCGTGATCTAGCAGATCCTAGGCCTCAGTAGGCAACTAACCATAACCCTCTCATTGCTCACCCTAGTGATTTGGAGCATCCATTTGCCTCAAAATGGTGTGGGTCTACCTTATGAGCTTAGACACGAAAACATGATAGTTGAGGCTGAATATGTTGCAGTGTGCATTGCTTTAGTTGTCTGTTTTTGAGGTTGCTGAGGGTGTACTTACTGTAATTACTGCATCTGGGAGGCCTCTGAGATTTTATTTAAGTAGATTAATTTTAAGAGACTCAGTTTATGTTGAGTCTGTGTGTCATGTTTTTTTTTTTGTATGTGTGTGTGGCAGGTCTTGTTTGTTTCTGGCAAACGGGTTTGGTATTTGTAGTGGATATTGGAGTCTAGCCTCCAGAGATAGTGTATATGTATATCTTTCCCTTACTGTGTCATATATTTTGAGAATAAGGTGGTTGTCCGAAAACATGAGGCAGTTTTTGCATTCTCAGGATGCCCATTTCTACCAAGCTGGCCACAGACACTAGGAAAGTGCAGATGCATGATTTCAAGTGTGTATGTAAATGTATATGTCCGTACATCCACAACCCATTTTTCCCATTTTTGCACATAGGGTCAAGTTGTCACTTCAACAGTGACAATCTTGAGAAAAGGTTCACACCTCCGGGTGGCTAGGCTTGCTGTTCTTCCATACCACACACACACACACACACACACACACACACACACACACACACACACATATGGCCAATTTACTGTGTCCAGTCCATGTACTGTATGTTTTTGGAATGTGGGATAGTGATTTACAAGGGATTCTATATTCCTTTTTGTGTAACCAGTGTGAGTGAACACAGGTTTGCTAGAGTGCTAGTTGGGAAAAAGTGCAATCTTAGTTTAATCTCACTGAGCAGTGCCTTTCTTCATACAGACCTAGTGCTCATCATGCAGCTTACATGCTCAGCAACTCTTAGGGGTAGTTTTATAAGGAAATTGAATTTCTAAGCACGTGCATCTGTACAGGCCACTGCTAACCGCAACTGCGTAGTGCTAAGCATCGCACAAAGTCAACAACTTTATACGGGCAAAAAACAAATAAAAAAACGAGCAAAATGTTCCACTGGCTGGCCTATCACAACAAGCACACTAAAGGTTTCCTCAGTGATTCTCAAAACAAAAGAGAACTACACTCTACCCTCACTAGAGGGCAAGACCTGTTTTTTACTAACTTTAAACCACTAAAATGAAGACCAAAGCACAGTAAACTAACAGACAATGCTTAGAATCAGTCAGAAGTACATAGGTTCATGGGTGTATACTAGACTAATGGCCTTGGAGCCTTTACAAGCCTAGCCCATAGGATTACCCTGGCATCGTGCCACCCGACCTTAGTTCCCAGTGCCTCTGTCGAGTAGAGTCACTGGAGTGATCCCTGGGATGAACTTTTTATTTCCCATCCACTCAAGATTTCTCTTTCGCTTCACCTGTATGGGAAGTCTTTTCCATAGCATGGTCAGCCTCTGGGCTATGAACCTGTCCCTCCAGCTTGTTCTGTTGATTGTGGTAATGAGGTTGAGGTCTCTAGAGTGTATAGTGCGGAGTGATTGGGATTTCTTTAGATGTAGCATTTCTAACAGAGCTGGGTTAGACATGGCTTTGTAAGTCAAGCAGAGATCGCCTCTTAAGTAGGCGATATGAGACAAAGAATAGTTGGAATTTTTTGAGTCTGTCCATGTAGGACAAGTGTTTAAGGCCTAGGATCCTCTTTGTGAGCAACTTTTGCGGCCTCTCCAGTTGTTGCAGGTGTCTAGTAATGTACATGACAAATGTGGCATTATACTCTAAGATTGGCCTAATGAGGGAGAGTAGAAGGAGAAACTTACCTCTTTCTTCCTGGATGCAAAACCCTTAGTAGTGAGATGTGCCACATAGAAGGACTTTCTGCCACATAGAAGGACTTTCTGACCACAGTGGCAATGTGGTGGTCAAAAGAGAGGTTGCTGTCAACCTGTGTTCCCAGATCTCTTATAACGCCTTCTGTGTTCAGTGGACTACCATCAGTGCGGTAATTCATGGGGACTGGGTTTTTCCCAAAGGGGATGACTACACATTTTTTGGCATTGAGCTTAAGGCCATGGTTCTGACACCAGTCGTTGCTCTGTGTGGCCTTCCTGTAGGATGTCAACATCACCTGGGGAGTTAATTACGGTACCCACCTTGCAGTCGTCTACGAGCTTTGTCAGAGTCCCTTCGTGTTGGCCTGGACTTCAGAGAAGTAGATACCAAACAGGAGAGGACCCAGGACCGAACCCTGTGGGACTCCACTCGTGACTGATTGGCAGTCTGACTTGGGAGTCAGCTGCTTTCACACTGTGGGTTCCATCTGTGAGCCAGTTTGCAACCCACCTAGTGATGTAGGGGTTGATGCCTAGCTTAGTGAGTTTTTTCTATGATTTTTGAGTGAGGAATGGTATCAGTGGTATCAAGGTAGGCTGTATGAACCACCTTGTTTTCATCCACAGCTCTGGTGACTGACTCAAAGAAGTCGACCAGGTTGAGCAGGCATTATCTACCCTTCACAAAACCAAACTGTGTGGGATCCAATGTTTGGAGATTTCCTATATCCTTGATGGTATGTGGTCCAATCTCGCCTACATTCTTACTCACGGGTTCGGAGCCGAACATCGGCTCCGACTCGGCCAACTTATATTTTTCTAGCACGAAGTCTGTAATTGGCTGGGCTAACCTGGTATCCCATGTTGCACCGCTTTACAACCCCAGATCTCGTTTGCCGCTTGAGGAGCTAGGACATGGTCTCGCTTGGCTGTGGCTAAGTAGCTTTAAAACTTCTTTTTCTAGTTGAAAATTGTTCTCTTTCTTCACAAAAGCTATTTTAATAGCTGTTTGCTTATTATCATCATTGTTTTTTGTGGTGTGAGTGTTTGTTTGTGGTATCCCTCCATTCCTACGGGCTAGGCACGTTAAGTTAGAGGACCTAGTCCTCCCTCCGTTGTGTGGTTTGTCTGAGGTAAGCTTTTATCCCTTGCTACAGTGTGTGTCTTGTTGTCAGGTCAGCATCGTTTAACTTAGAGATTCTGTCTTTTGTTGTTAGTGGTAGTTTCCCACCTTATCCGTTGTGGCCTACAGTCCTGTTTCTGTGCTTGTGTACTGTGGTTTGGCCGTTATGTCTAAGGATCAAAAAGAACACAAACCCTCCGGGTTTAAGAAGTGTTTAAATGTAGCTATAAGATATCCATAACAGATGGATATGCTGTTTGTGTATACTGCTTGGGGGCTATACATTTACAAGAGTCCAGTAGTTTTTGTCACGCTTTTAGCCCCAGGGTTCTACAGGAGAGAAAAAATAAACTTATACTGAAGGGCCTTCTTAAGCCTTCCTTTGAGGAGTCCTTGGACTCTTCTTCTGGTTCACAGTCTAAAACCAAGACTTCTAAAGCCAAGAAAAGATCTCCGGCTCCATCGGTTACATCGGAGCCACCGGAGAAGACTACCAAATTGGACTCAACCTCCTCTGCTCCCTTGTCCTCGGGGTCGCAGGAGGTAGCTGTGAAGAGCCCATTCGAAGCCGATCTCCTAGTGTCAGACAAGGATCTCCAGATAGGAGATCACAGTCACCTTCTCTCTCCTCCAAATCCTCCAGACTCTCTGATTTGGATGTGGATAGGGTGGTCTAGAAGCTCCTGCAGTCGCCGGTTTTGGCAAAATTATTTTCGGCTCCGACCCAGTCGGCTCCAGAGCCAGTCCCAATGAGTGCGCCCAGGTTTCCTCCTCCGAGCACCTCCTTGTCTTCGGAGCCGGAGTGTTCGGCTCCGGGTGATGTTTTGCCGGCTCCGATACCTCTTAAGACCTTGTCGGTGCCAACGTCTCCTCCTACCATGTCGGCTCCGTCCTCTGGTTTCGGAACCCGGGTGTCCTCTGTCGGACCCGAGGGGGATACTTTGGGACTTTTGTCGGTTCCGAGTTTCCCTCTTGGCGCTTCGGCTCTGGGAACCTCAGTTCCGATCTTGGCCTTGGAGGTTGGTCGATCCTCAGATTCGGGGGGACCCGCCTTCGAGGCCATGAGGAGCGCACTGGCCAGATCCTCAGTCACATCACCCGGATCAGTCATTCCATCCCCTTCCACGCCGGCGAGAGCCTCTGATGTCCCTCTATCTGTTGACAGTGGATCCCCAAGGTCTGGGGATACCCCCATGAGCGGCCCCCAACTTTCTGACGGCCCCTCAGTCTGTCCCTGAGGAGCCCCCAAGAAAGAAATTGTGCAAGAGGAAGCACATAGACTCCCAGGATGAGTCCCTCACCTCGGATACCGACCTTGAGGAGTCAGAGGGGTCCCCCAAGTCGTCCTCCGAGATGTCTCTTTCTCTGACATCCTGAAGATTTTGAGGCAGAGAGGCGGCTGGTCGTCCAAAACCCCCTCTGAGGAGGAGTCGGTATTTCTCAAGGCCTTTGCGGCTCAACCCTCCACCTCCTGGGTGTCTCCACCCTTCGATGAGCTCCTGGATTTGATCTGTTGAAGGGCGTGGGAGACTCCTGTCTCAGTGGAACCTGTACCAAGATGCCCTAATAAATTTCTGTCAGCTAACCCTGGGAAAGAGTTCCTGTCCAAAGGGGTTTCTGTGGATGCCATGGTGGTGGCGGCAGCCACTCAGCAGGAAGTAGCCGGGTCTTCCTCTGTCCATCCTCCTAACAAGGAGTCTAGAAGTATGGATCGGTACGGGAAGCGTACCCTCTCTTCAGTGACCTTCACACTTCGGTCTCTGAACTATCTATGTCACTTTACTCGGCTCCAGAGAGATCTCCTTAGAGTTGGGAGATACTCTAACGGGTAACATAACAGAGGCGTTAACACAGACGGTTAACGCCCAGTTGTCTCCTCTTGGCTCGATTGTCAACTCGTCCATGAGACTCATATCTTATGCAGCCGAAGGGCCGAGCAGGGCAGCTAGCTCAGGTGTAGCCCTTAGGAGGCAAGCCTGGATGCGCCTGTGTCATTTCGCGGAGGCCTTCAAGTCTTCCTTCACTGACGCCCCCTTTGATGGGTTCTCACTTTTTGGGACCAAAGTGAAAGACACCCTCACCAGATGCAAGCAAGAGGGAAAGACCCCGTCTGCCGTAGGGGTCTGTTTTTCCCTCCCATCTAGGCCTTACCCCAAGGCTCAGAGGGGAGGAAAAATGTGGTTCAAAAAGTCACAGAAGTCTTTCCCTGCCAGTCAAGGTGAGTCCCCCTCCAGAGGCAGAGGAGGGGGTGGCTATTCTGGGAGATGCCGCCCTAGGGGCAGAGGAGGCCCTCGCAGTTCGGGAGACCGTGATTCCTTTCGTGGGCCTTCCTGTCATCGTCCCTGATGTATATTGCCCAACTGTGCTATTCCGGAGCCAGTCGGGGGCTGCATTTCGTTGTATCCGGAAGCCTGGGCAAGTATCACTCAGGATTGATGGGCGCTTCGTATAGTTACCAGAGGTTATTCCATCCCATTATTGTTAGACCCTCCTGCACCCAAGAGAATCCCAGACGTTCCACCCAGTCAAAGGGATCACGCAACACTAGAAATCTCAAAGTTGCTGGAAAAAGGAGTCATCCAACCTGTCCCCTCAGACCAGATCGGATTAGGGACTTACTCAAGACTCTTTTTGTTGCCGGAAAAAACAGGGGACGTGAGACCCATCTTGGATCTCAGCCGACTGAACCGCTACGTTCTGAAGTCCACGTTCCGAATGGTCACCCTTCAGTCTATTTTTCCGTTACTGGGAAAAGTATGGATGTGCTCCATCGATCTCAAGGATGCTTACTACCATATCAAAATGGACAGGGCATCCAGGAGTCACTTACGCTTCCGGCTGGGAGCCAGTCTTTTCCAGTTTCATGCCCTGCCCTTTGGCCTCACCACAACCCCCAGGGTGTTCACCAAGTGTTTGGCAGTGGTGACAGCTCACCTGAGACGTCAAGGATTCCAAGTGTTTCCATACCTGGACGACTGGCTCCTCACCGTCCCCACTAGGCATCTTCTCATTCTGGCCAGGGAAAAGACCATTGCCCTTTGTCATCAACTAGGGATTACCTTGAACTGGGAAAAGTCTGCCTTGCTGCCCTCACAATGTGTCACATTTTATAGGCGCAGAGCTAGACACCGTTCACATGCGGGCGTTCCTGCCTCAAGAAAGGATAGAGGTGTTGCAGGGTCAGGTTCGCACGTTGCTGCCCCTCAAGAAGGTTCAGGCCAGATGGGTCCTACAGCTCCTGGGATCCATGGCAGCCACCATTATGTTAGTGCCCCTGGCCAGGTTACACATGAGGCTTCTCTCGGCCCAATGGTCCTTTCAGAAACTTACCCTGTCCCATCTGATCCTACTCACCGATCGGTGCAAACAGGACCTCTGTTGGTGGATGAGTCCCACCAACTTGAACAAAGGGAATCCATTTATTCCTATGACTCCGGTTGCCACGGTGACCACGCCTCCCAGCCTCCCAGATTTCGGGGGGGGGGGGCATTATCTGGGCAGGACGGTCCAAGACACCTGGCAGGATCACGAGGTACATCTGCACATCTATGTTCTAGAGATGAGGGCGGTGTTACTGGCGTTGCAAGCACTGCAGAGCTCTCTTCCCCTAGGAACGATTGCAATTCACTCGGACAACATGTCTGTCGTGTGGTACCTGAGCAAGCAAGGGGGAACCAGGTCTTATCCCCTATGCACAGAGGCCATGCGAGTATGGCAGTGGGCAGTATCTTCCCAACGGTTCCTAGTGGCAACGCACATTCTGGGGAAGGCCAATGTGATAGCAGACAGGTTGAGCAGAGCTATTCTGATGCCTTACGAGTGGTCCCTGAACCGCCGAGTTGCGGAGCAGATTTTCAACAGGTGGGGTCAGCCTTGCTGCGACCTTTTCGCCAATCCCCACAATACCAAGTGCAGCAACTACTTCACACTGATCCCCCCACAGGGGGAGTCACCCAGGGATGCCCTAGTCCACGATTGGCCTCCCGGTCTGCTCTATGCTTTCCCTCCGTTTCCTCTGCTGCCAAGAGTGATCCAGAAAGCCATTTCCTTGGGAAGCAAGATGATTCTTATTGCCCCACACTGGCCTCGCCAAGTCTGGTTCTCCTTTCTTCATCAGTATGCAGTGGACGGTCCTTGGACTCTGGACCCAGCACCAGACCTACTGACACACATGTCGGGACAGTCCCATCCCTCTCTGAGGACCCTCAGGTTGACAGCCTGGCTACTCCACTTCCATCTTTAGTCAGACTTCATCGTTTTTCACCTGCGGTAGTACACATTTTATCTTCTTCCAGGAAGATTTACTCCAGCAAGTGGAAAAGATTTTCAATTTGGGCTCAGGCCAAGGGACTGGATCCTTTCACAGCCCCCATCCCTACTGTCTTAGATTTTTTATCCACTCTTTTTCAACAGGGTTCTGCTCCTGCCACCATTAATGTTCAGCTGGCCGCTATCTCCAATTTTCATACCTCTTACGAACCTTCTCTCATGGCGCATAAGCTATGTAAGGCCTTTTTGAGGGGCACCTTGTTGCTTTGGCCTCCTGTGTCAGAACCCATCATGCCATGGGATTTAAATTTTGTGTTACAGGCCCTAACATCATCACCTTTCGAACCAGCTGCCACCTGTGATTTAAAATTTCTGTTTTGGAAGAATGCATTTTTGATGGCTATCACTTCAGCCAAACAGGTGTCTGAGATTCAAGCGTTGTCCATCAAATCCCCGTATTTAATATTTCATAAGGACACACCTAATCCTTCCTTTCTTCCGAAGGTAACCTCTGCCGTTAACCTCAATCAGTCCATTGAGCTGCCAGTTTTCTTTCCTCAATTTTCCAACAAGGCAGAGTTTAAGTTTCATCAATTGGACATACACAGGCAGCTTCGTTTTTACTTACACAGGACTAAATCACTTCGTAAGTCTGACCAACTCTTTGTGTTCTTCTCAGAAAATAGAACAGGTTTCCCTGTTTCTAAGATTACAATTTCCAGGTGGATTTCTGACTGCATCTCCTACGTTTACTCGTCGGCAGGCAGAGTTACCGTTCCCTGTCAAGGCTCACTCCACCAGGGCGGTTTCCGCTTCAGTAGCTTATCACTCCAGACTATCCTTGGATGTAATTTGTGCTGCGGCCACGTGGGCTTCTCCCCACACCTTCATTACTCATTGCAAATTAGACGTGTCTTCTAGGGGCCCGGCTTCCTTTGGTTCCACTGTTCTCAGGAGCATCTTCCATTGAGCCTCCCAGGATAGAGGTGCTAGGGACGCTGTCCCGTGAGTAAGAATGTAGGCGAGATTGGACCACATAACATCTACAAGTTATGTACTCACCATAACGCTTGATGTATGTGGTCCATCTTGCCTCACATTCTTACGTTCCCTCCCACCTTCCCCCCTCCTGGAGGATTTGGAGGCGACATTTGTTTCAGGACCTTTCGGTATTGGTTATTTTTTCTTTGCTGCCCTGGTTAGTGTTCTACTCTTCTGACTGTGGTTGTGCATGAGGTGTGACTATGAGCTGCTGCAAACTAGATCTGGGGTTGTGGAGCGGTGCAACATGGGATACCAGGTTAGCCCAGCCAATTAGAGACTTCGTGTAGAAAAAAATAAGTTGGCCGAGTCGGAGCCGATGTTCGGCTCCGAACCCGTGAGTAAGAATGTGAGGCGAGATGGACCACATACATCAAACGTTATGGTGAGTACATAACTTGTAGTTTTATTAGGTCCATAATGATGTGTTCCATAGCTTTGCATATCAGGCTAATGGGGCAGTAGTTCCCAGGGTCTGTAGTCGCTCCTCCTTTGTGGAAAGGGTTGACTGTAGCATTTGATAGGGACAAAGCCAGAGGTGAGGCTGTGATTGAACAGGGCACATAGGTGAGGTGCCAGTTCACTCTGTAGTTCATGTAGAACACAGCCAGGGATATTGTCATGTCCCATAGAAGCTGTATTCTTGGCCTTGGACAGTGCTGTTTTAACCTGTGCAGCAGTAATACTGGGTGCCTGGCAATCTACTGGTCTTGTGATTGGTCTTTTGGTGGAGGAGAGAGGAGAGAGGGTTAAAGTTGGCACTGAATCTGTCGGCCAGTATATTGGCAATATCTTTTGGCTCAGTATAGAAGGTGGCATTGTGCAGTAGCTCTGAGCAAATCTGGGTATTGCCATGGAGATTCTTTGCTTAACTATAGAAGGCCTTGTGGTTGTCTTTACTATCTGCTGCAATTCTGTTTTCATAGCTAGTTTTAGAGGGTTTGATGAGGGATCCCAACTTTTTGTTGAGGCTGATGATGGTGTTTTTCCAGTCTTGGGACTTCACCTTATTCCGCATCAGTTTCCTCCTGCTGTTATAGTTTATGGCAGGAGACGACCAGATTGGCTTCCTTTTTTTGGAGGAGAGCATCTTAGGTTCTATTGGGTATGGCGAGATCCATCCATTTGTGTACGTGTTCGTACAGGGCATTAGTGTATGATTCAGCGGTCATGCGGCTGTTCTCAAATTGCATGGGTGCCATGAAGTTAGCCACCTCTTTTTAGGAGACCAAAGTTAGCTTTGGAGAAATTTTTTATGGTGGTTACCTTTGCAAGGGGGGTAGTGGGAGGGATGTGAATTTCCAAGGTGATTAGTTTGTGGTTGGATCTAACCAGGGAGGAGTTGACTATTGGTATAGAGCAACGGTTGCCCATATTAGTAATGACCAGGTCAAGGATGTTGCTATCTCTAGTGGGGGTAAGAATGAGCTGGTCCAGGGCATTGGAATTAATGAATTCCAGGAAACGTTGAGAAAGTGAATAGGTACATGTGTAGTTTTCCCAGTTAAGGAGGGGTAATGAAGTCGCCCAGTATGAGAGTGTTGGGTTGGACCCTGATATTCTCCAGGGTGCTTAGGAACGTGGAGTGTGAGTCTTGGGACGTGGTTGGGGACCAATAGCAGGCTACGACCTGAATCGCTGTCTTACCCAATGTGTTAGCTGCACCTGAAGCATCTCTGAAGCGTTATGTTGGGCTACCAGTCTGGAGGTGTATGCATCCTTTATGAATATGGAAACACCACCACGCTTGGAGCTTCGGTCCAAGTTCTGGGGCCGAAAGGTGTGGAATGAGTTATAGCCCGGTAGTGCAGGGGTGCTTTCTGCTGCCTTGAACCAGGTCACAGTTACAGCAGAAATGTCGATGTTCTTCATTTTAAGGAGTGCTTTGAGAGTGCATTTTGAGATTTAGACTTATAGCGTTGAGCAGCATGACCCTCAGACTGCATTTGTTTGTATCTGTTACGGTGGTAATTTGGTCTTTGAAATGCCGCCTAAAAAAAGGCACTGTAAGGGGCGGCAAGAGCCTTGGCCAGTATCCGGAAGCCCAGGGGTGACGGATGCAGGCCATCTCAACAAAGCATCAAGGTCTGTCAGTCATGTCATCCCAGGCAGACAGGTACTGAATCCCTTTAGAATGACACCAGAAACTTAGTCAATTGTTGAAATCAATTATTTTCTGCTTGTACTTTGGTATCAGTCTGGGTTGATGGTAGGAGGCTGTTCAGGGCTAGGGTCATACCTGCCTTGGCTACATAATCAGAGAGCTTCTCCATGTCTCTTTTTATGTTGTCCAGGGAGGTATGTCTTGGGTCATTCACACACCACATGCACAATGACAGAATCATATTTGTACCTGTTGAGGGACCTGAGTGCGTGGGTTATGTGGCGGATCCTGGCACCTGACAGGCAGCTGACCGTTACTTTCTCGTTATTCAGCCTAGTGACTGGAACATCAGTAGGCCTCGCTATCAAATCACCTATGACTAGTGTGTTGGGCATGCTGTTTTGTCTTAGGGGCTTTGGTTGAGTGGGACACTGTTTAGGAGGGTTATGTGTCTCGTGATTAGTGTTGTGTTGAGGTGGTCGAGTGCGTTTCTGCCTTGGAGGTCTCTGTTGTTTCGGTAGATTTTTATTGAGAGCCTCCACAAAGGTGGGTGTGTGGTTTGTGTTTTTATGTGAAGGCAGTGCTGGTGTGTTCTGGAGGGCTGTGTGTTCCATGTGGTGTGGTGCAAGTGTTGACCTTCGCCTCTTGACCAGCTATTCTTGGCGGGAGAGTGAGTGGCTCCCTGTTTGGATATATAAGTGCATCTCTCGCAAGTCTGAGTATTGTGAGGTAAGAGGAGAGGGTTATCAATGTACATGAGGCAGTTGCTACATTGCCTCAGAATGCCCAAGTTCACCAGGTTAACAGGAGAAAGCAGAGGGAACTGACCTTTAGACATGCCTGGCGGGGTGGGCATTAATAATAAGTACTGGAGTTTCCTTGTAGAACGTGTAGTGCTGATGTTGTTTGTGTTTCATTGTTGCAGTCATTGCATTTGGGTAATCTGCTGACAGGTTCCCCTCAGTCGGCCTGATTAACAAAGTCTTGGGTCCTGCGTCGGTTGCTGTCCCTTCTTTCATGACGTCAGGTCGTCATGGGTATAAAACATGCAGCCAATGCCATTACCTCAGTCTTTCTTGCTGTGCGGAGCCCGAAGCAGAAGCAGTTCACAAATGCCAGTCAGTTGACTTGTGAAATTTTCGTTTGAGTTTCAGAACTGAAGTCTTCAACTTAAAAGCTACGTACCCCGTTGGGGAAACTTTTTTTGCTCCTTACCAATGTCAGTAAAAGTTAATAATTGCATTACTTGTGGAAAGCAAATACCTCATAAAGATTTTCATTTGTACTGTATTCCTTGCCTAGGCCCTGACCACGATGTACCTTGCTGTCGGTTTTGTGCTTTATTTAATCAGCGCACTATCTGTCATCGGTACATTTTTGCCTCTAAATATTTTGGTTCTCTGTTTAATTATCCAGAAATGATGTCTGTTAGCCATCCGACTACCGGGATTCCGAAAAAATGCAAAGATAAAGACAAAGACAGGCCGTCAAGGTCCAAAACTGCTGACGACGCTTCTCCTAAGCCAGTCGCCAGTTCGCCGGTACTCAGTGAGGTGCTTTCCACAGCCCCTGATACCCGCTACTTCTAACTCGCAGGCCTTTACTGAGACCCATTCGGAGTTCGGTATGCCGCGAGATGCTTCACCTATGGAACCTGCGGATGTCTCTACCTTGGATGCGTCCGGAGCTGCTGTGCATGCACCGGCTTCTGAAGGTGTATTCAGGCCTACAGACTTGCATATTAAACAGACTCCACCTTCTATACTAAGGCCTAAATCTCTATCTGTGTCTAAAAAACCGACGCCCAGGCCACATGTTCAGGCCCCTATGCCTAAAAAACAAATTATCAAAATGGCTGAAGATCGTGTTACTCTAATCAGGAGTAGTTAACCCCCCCCCCCCCTCCTTCTAAGAGGCCTAGGGCTGAGCTTGACATGAATCTTCTGATCAGGACTCTGTTTCTTCTGATTCTTCTAATGACCTGGATTTGTCCATACCTACTTATGAGGATTCTGATGCAGAGGATTTCATTCCCTCTGCCCCCCCCGAGGAGTTTTCTTTTGGGGAAACTTTACGTACCTTAAGGGAGCATTTCCACTGGGAAAGTCAGGAATTTTCTGACTCAAAAAAGAGGCTTATGGATTTCCTCCTCCTACCTCAGCATAGGCCTTTGGCTATACCTCCTGTACTAGACTTTGTTGATGATGTGTTTTCGGAATTCAGTATGGTCCCTGATTCCCTGCCTCCGGCGTCTAGTAAACCTGACAGAGATACTACAGGGTTCCTGAGTCCCACAAGTTCCTTTTCAAAAATCCTGTTGCGGATCCAGAAAACATTTCTCAGGGGCCCAAGGGCATTAAGGCTTCTACTGCTAAAAATCCTACCCCTTCTAATAGAGACTCCAGGGCGCTGGGTAGATGGGGCAAAAAGGTTTATACTTCTGCAACCTTGGCAATCAGGGCTTTAAACTGCCAATTTCATATGTTAAAATACCAACAGCATATTATTGGACTACTTAAACAGAAAATTATGTTGATTTCTGACTGCATGGAAAATAAAGATTTACAGGATTTATTGCATTCTGCTGAACAAGTTGGAAAACATACTTTGCAATGTGGTTGAGGCCTCTTGCAGGGCTGCTGTTACTGGATCTGTGCTTAGAAGGCATGCTTGGCTTAAGGAGCAATCTGTGCCTGACCATGATACAGAAATTGTTGGATGCTCCTATAAATCAGGGCCACATGTTTGGCAATAAGGCTGAAGAAGTTCTAAAAAAAGATGGAAGATAAAGCTAAGTCTGTGCAAACTGTAAAAGATTTCTTATAAGTGCAACCTCCAAGATTTAGTAGGCACTGGCCTACTAAGAATTGGTCCTTTAAAACTCCTTCCAGATCCTCTCAAGCCAAACCGAGATGCACCAAAAGCACCAGGTTTCAGTCCCAGGGGACTCTCAGAACTAAGCAATGGGGGGCCTCCACTTTCAAATCTGGAAATAAGACACCCCCCTATGGTAAACAGTCTCAATGACTTTCCTTTAAAATTACCAAGCACTTACCTTTTAGACGCCCCTTTGGGGGGAAAGATTGCTCTTCATGCAGAAAGCTAAGAACTCATAACCCAGGACAAATGGGTCTTAAATATAGTTGTCCCAGGGATACAGATTTCATTTCCACACGTTGCCAACACCAAATGGGTGGCCACACCTGCCCCCAAATCAGTGGGCTGAGGCTCAAAAACAAGTACTATCCCTCTTAAACATGGAGGCAATTTGTCAGGTACCAGAAGAGGAAAAGGGAGAAGGTTTCTATTCCAGGCTTTTCCTGGTACCCAGAAAAGTCAAATCATGACATCCAATTCTGGACCGGTCTACTCTAAGCACCTTTCTGGACATTCCAGAATTCAAGATGCTGACTCTTCAGTTACTTCCTATGCTAGGCAAAGATGCCTGGTTGGCAACTCTAGATTTAAAAGAAGCTTACCTGCATATCCCAGTCAGGGAATCTTGCAGAAGATACCTACGCTTCAAAGCAGGCTACTTGCATTATCAGTTCTCTGCACTGCCCTTTGGCTTGTCTACTGCGCCCAGGGTATTCACAAAGTGCCTGGCTCCAATAATTGCATTTTGCAGGCAAAGAAATATTCAAATATATCCATACCTGGACGATTGTCTAATTCAGGCAGAAAACCAGGCCATACTTCTAAATCATGTGGCATTTGTAAAAAGTGTTCTAACTTGTCTGGGGTACACCGTAAACGAAAAGAAATCACAAATGGTACCCTCTCAACAGATTACATTCCTGGGTGCAAGCTTGAATAGAACTGTCCAGATGGCTTTCCTCATGCCAGAAAAGCAAATTCATTTGGTAACTTACTTCAAACAAGTGGCCACAAAAACCCTGCTATCTACAAGACAAATACTGCAAACCATGGGGTTCATGGCCCCCTGCATTCTCTAATTCCATATGCAAGACTGCATATGAGGAAACTTCAGTGGTACTTAAAAAGTCTATGGAGTCAACATTGTCACAGCCTGGAAACCATGATTCCTATCATACCTTGCCTATGCCTGGAGTTCCTATGGTAGGCAGAGGCCTGCCACCAAAACAAGGGACTGCCATTCACACTACCCCCCAAACCCTAACTACAGACGCATCAGTCTATGCATGGGGGGCTCACCTGGCAGGGAAATGCATTCAGGGCAAATGGAACCCAAACCCAAATGCACCTACATATCAATCGGAAAGAAATGTTAGCTGTACAGAATGCTCTGACAGCCTTCAAGGACTACATTCTTCCACGACAACTAATGGTAAAGACGGACAACACCACGGTTATGTGGTACATAAACGAGCAGGGGGTACACATTCCTACCCCTTCTGCAGACTAGCCATGGCATTGTGGAACGTGGCCTAGAGCTACCAAGTGCACCTACAAGCTCATTTCCTGCCAGGAAAATTGAATACAGTGGCTGACTGACTAAGCAGAAGTCTCATGGATCCACACGAGTGGAAACTGGAACCACAGATTTTCAACATGTTGACAAGCAAATGGGGGAGCCAAGACATAGATCTTTTTGCCCCCCCCCCCCCCGAACTACCAGTTGGACAAATTTTGCACAAGGACTCCCCACAAAAAAGCCTGGAAAGTGGATGCTCTGTCCTTCACCTGGAAAAGCTGATCAGTCTACGCCTTTCCCCCTCTGCCTCTGCTCTCCAAGGTTCTGCTAAAAATCAAACAGGACAAACAAGAATGATTTTGATTGCTCCAGACTGGCCACGCCAACACTGGTACTCACTCCTGCGCAGTGTGTCACAAATATATCCATGGCACCTGCCTCAGACACCTTCCTTGCTGTCTCAGCAGGAGAACCAAATTCTGCACCCTCAGCTCCCAACATTGAACCTTGCAGCTTGGCTAATCACTTAATTTCACCCTTAGCATCCCTCAGCAAACCTGTGATGGCTGTCATCTTGGAGGTGAGAAGACCTAGTACTAGAAAATCTTATGCTGACAAATGGAAAAGATTCTGTGCCTGGAATCTATCTTTAGAGATGAGCACAGCAGCAATCAATTTACCTCAGATTTTGCAATACTTAACTGAGATGCTTCACAAGGGCCTGTCTTTTTCCTTTATTAAAATCCATGCTTCAACTATTTCAGCTCACTATAACACAGAACCACCCCTTTGTTCTCATCCTCTGCTCAATCAGTATCTCAGAGGGGCAAAGAACTTGAGACCACCCAGGAGAGCTCCTACCCCTGCTTGGGACCCTAACTTTGTTTTGGAGAAGCTAACTCTACCTCCTTTCGAGCCAGCTGCTACTGCAGACTTAAAATGTCTTTATTGGAAAACAGCCTTATTTTTAGCAATCACTTCAGCTAGAAGGATATCTGAATTACAGGCCCTTATGGCAGTGGAGCATTTCATCATCTTTCATGCGGACAGGGTATCTCTAAGGACCAATCCATCCTTCATGCCCAAGGTGGTTTCCAGTGTGGCTCTTAATCAGTCCATTAATTTGCCAACCTTCTATCCCAATCCACAGAACAAAGTGGAACGGATTCTGCATTCCTTGGACATGCACTGACAACTTAGATTCTACTTGGACAGAACTAAATTTCGAAGAAAATCTGAACAATTGCTAGTAGTATTTGCTGCTGGGGCAGAGGGGAAGGCCATTTCAAAACAAGCCATTTATAAATGGATAAGCCATTGCATTAATTTCTGCTATAAGCACCATGGAAAACCTATCCCCCAGGGGATCAGATCTCACTCCACCAGGGCTGCATCTACTTCTGCAGCCTTTCTCAGAGGTGTTCCTACCAGGGATATTCTAGAAGCTGCTACCTGGAGTTCTGTACATACTTTCACCAAGCATTATCATTTACCAATTTTCTCTAAATCCAGAGCTGGCTTTGCCACTGCTGTCTTGCAGGGCCTTATAGCTGGTCCTAATGCTGTATAAATTCCTCCTCCCAATCGTAGCTTTGGGAATCTACCCAAATGTAATGACTGCAACAGTGAAACACGAAGAACATAGTACAGTTGTGTACACTTACCATAAATGTAGATGTTCAAGTGTATTCACTGTTGCAGTCCTGGTTACCCTCCCTCCAGCACCTTGTTTTTCTCGGACTATGCCTCTATTTGCTTTTGGTTGGAGGTATATTTTTGTGTTTTTAATTTTATTTGCTCCCCATTTGGGGGGCACCTGACATCTGGGGCAAGAAAAACTGATGTAATGGCGTCTGCTGCATGTTTTGTATTCCTGCCAGCAGATTACCCAAATGTAATGACTGTAACAGTGAATACACTCGAACATCTGCATTTATGCTAAGTGTACACAACTGTACTGTAGCACTTTTGTGTGCTACAATAATTGCTACAAGAAGTCTGGTAAAGTGCTAGACTAATAAGTTAGTAAAAGTGCAGGAGAGGAGAGAACTAGCAGATCTCAAAATCTTACAAACAGTCCAGGATACAGCAATTCTGTATCTGGACTACACTAGTTACAGAAAAGGCAGGAAACTGGTTATTTTATTTTTTTAGTTGAAAGTGAAGAGACAGAAGATAATTCATTATTCAAAAGTTAAAGGGGTGGGCCTTTGCTAAGTCTCACTATAAACAGTAGAAGGAGCTGATGTAATGTGACTGGGGGGAAGGGTCCAGTATCAACTTTATACTAGGGTTGCCACCTTTTCAAATGTCCAAAGTAGGACATTTTGTCAGAAACTTGAAATTTTGCAGGGCAAAACATACCCATGGTCAATGTAAAGGACAGAGCTTCACTTTTTGTCAAAATGCTTATGCTATTTCATACAATATTTAGATGTTTCAGATGCAAAATAACTGTTTTAAACAACTGTTAAAGAAAACTTATGAAATATTTTTGTCCTAAAATGTCAGGACATTGCTATATTTCGTTTTTTCCGCAGGACAGAACTGCCCCATACCTCTCAACTGTCCCGAATTACTCTGTTTTTACCAAGTTTTGTGGTCCAAATAATGGGGTGCCACGATTCCCAAGTGGCACCCCTTCATTCCCAATTTATTTGCGCTTTTTTAAAAAACATTTTTAATTTTTGCGCTTCGTGAGCTGACGTCATCACATCCACGATAACGTCAGCTCCACCAGCCTGTCGGACTGCAGCTCACGTTCATACTTACGGATTTCCGGCTCTGGTTCAAATGCTCTTGCAAGCTGCAATCACCAGAGCCGGTTCACGATTGTGGATCTGTTTTATTCATTTAACATTCGCGCTGAAGAAGCTGGCTAGGGAAAGGAGTTTGGATTACTTTACATTCGAGTCGCACGATGTTATTGCTGGCGAATGTATGCTGGATTTATTTAACAGTTTGGAATTGGATTACTTTTAGAAGACGTAAACACACGATAGAAGCTGGCTGTATTTAGGGGAAAGGTGTGTGTGTGTGTGTGTGTGTGTGTGTGTGTGTGTGTGTGTGTGTGTGTGTGTGTGTGTGTGTGTATAAAGTTATCTGTACATAAAATTACATTATTGTGGACTTTTCTTAGGAATCCTTGAATATTTGGAGCTTTTCTCATCAGGTTTTTATTCTAAATGGGCTCTGCTCACCTAAAAGTCAAGGTAAAAACATGCATAAACAAACAATAACTGAAAGATTCAACTAGTATGATGCCTGTGTTAGAAAATAGAGACCGATCACAGACCGGATGCAAGATATGTCAATAATGCAACAAAAAACCCTAACTGTCGTCTGAAAAGCACAATGAAATTCTTTCAGATAACTGCCTATGCAGTGCAATAGAAGGAATACTGTTGCATTGTTTTCACCTGATTTCAGAAAATGATGCCTGTACTAATGCTGTCTAAAGTCCCTAGCCACCACCACTTGTGAGCTTTAAGGTTTTTTCTGCCAAGAGGTTGAGAGCTGTGGTGAGAAATTAATTCACTAAATGATAACCATTAAGTTTCAGAAAGCTGCTGATCTGGCTTAGTATTATGTTGCTCTGACTGTAGTGCATATGGACCAGGGCTCAAGACTTGCTAGTGAAATGCATGGTGGTAACGCAACATTTTATTCTAACAACTTTACAAAATTATACAAGCAATGTTTAAAATGTGTCCCTGGTTTTTGACCTTTTGCCCCCCCCCCAAAAAAAAAAAAAAGAAATTGAAAATAAGAGTGAGAAGCTGTGTAAGATGCCTGTGGCTTGCACTACTGTCATTCTATTTATAGTGTGGATGTGGAAGTAGACTTTTATGATGGAAATGTTCTGAATTGGGCAACTTTGTCATTATTTGTTCATGCATTTTGTTTCACTGCCTACAGTACAGCCTACTGGAAAAATGTTAAAACAAATTTAAAATGCGCTCTAAAAAGTGTGTTGTATTGTACAAGGAATAAAGTCAGGAAGGTGTATCAAAGAAAAGAACACGTGTATGTTTCTTGTTTTGTGTGCAAGAGGCCAATGATTTGAAAACAGCCAAAGGTGATCTTTGTCCACCACTGACCAGATGCATTTTCTTTGGATGTGGTGTGGGTTTCAATGAATGTGAGTTTCAAGGGCAGATAAGTTTTAATGCCAAGTCTATTTTCATTGTGAGACAGTATTGCTTTGTTTACCAGATGTTTATTAGTGTTTGGGCATTGTTGTGCTGTAAAATGTAAAAATAATATCCATATAATCATTGTAGAAGTAAAGCAGTATGCACACATTAGTGTTTATGGTAAATGGGGTGAAATAGCCAGGTGATGGGACATTGGAATGGCTGCAGGGGGACTCTGGGGCCATATTTTGGTCGTCTGTCCTTCAGTTTACGTTTGAAAGTTGGTATCCCACAATTCCACTGGAGTGGGTGGGGTTACGCAATTATGTATGCAGATTAGATGTTACTCAGCATACAGATTTGTACCTATTTTTCATGGGCCTTGTCCAGATTTTTGATGTTTCCAGGTTGAACGGTATGAACTGCCCAAAGAGTGTCTGTCCCTCACAAGGAAGGACAGGTGGTCACCCTACTTTATACCAGAGGCTGGCAACTCAAAGCCACCAAGAATTAAGACCACCACAAGAACTGGGTGGGTGGAAACAAACAAGTTGTACAGATTACAGAGATATGTATTAAATGAGAAATGCAGAGACAATTGAAAACACTTATCTTTTCCCAATATCACAGCAGGCAGAAGGTCAGTCTCTCTGTAGCTTAGAACAGCTTCAGCAAACCGGGATATCTGATTTAAAATTCTGGCTATTAGACAGAGAACAGAAACCAGCCCAATTATCCAAACAACAATAACAGTTTTGCAGGAATGCCCCTAGCCAGATTAAACCAGTCCAATTCTCTTTCTGCCATAAAGAAAACAAGACAAGCCTCTTGACAAATGATTTCACTGCAAACTGAGGGTCACAACAGTAACAGATATTCAGCGCTATCACAACAAAAAGGACAGTAAAAACAGTTGTACAGATTACAGACATATGTATTAAATGAGAAATGCAGAGGCAATTGAAAATAAACCCTTATCTTTTCCCAATATCACAGCAGGCAGTAGGTCAGTCTCTGCAGCTTAGAACAGCTTCAGCAGACATAAACTAAACAGTTGATTACAGTGGCAAAAAATGATTTCATTATCTTGCTTATGACAGAAGGCACCAGTTTTCTCTGTGCATTGATTTTAATGGTTAATAAAATTCGTAGTGCTGGAATGTCATTGTTTGGGGGATTTAAGGTGATTGGCCTATTTGTTTTTGAAAAGATTAGCTAAACCAGCCTTATTACATTATATTGAAGTCCCTGAATTTAAGTTGATTACTGGGACTAGAAAGACTAATCTTGAGGCAGAAGATGGTGGTTAAATTGTCTAGTTTAACTAGAGAGGAGAATATTACTGGTTCTGAACAGAGGGCAGAAAAGTTAGTTAAGATGAGGTCTAGGAGAAACTTCCGTTAATGGCTTGGATTGAGTAAGACATGCTTATTCCTCACTCTTCCAGCAAAGAAAGTTTAAAGCTTGAAGAGCAAAAATAAGAGGGGGCTCCACAATAATTGTATTTCAGATATCCAAGTACTGCTCCTTTGAATGCCAGGAAGGAATAAGGGTAGAAACATGAGGGAACAGCCTGAACAGGTGCCAACTCAAGAGTCAAATGGACAGTGGCTACTACCTTGTAGCCCAGCAAAGTAGGAAGTATAAATGAAGATGTGGTTACATTAAGGGATGTATTTTTGGAGGTCAAAACTTAACTTGATGTTGGAGGATTATATAAAAGAGACATACTGAGGTTGTGAACAAGTATTTGTATATTCTGCAAATGTTGTTACAGGACAATAAGGTGCTGTGAGTGAAAGTAGCAGTAGTGGAGGCAAAGCTTGATCTGGTAGAAGCTACAATGACAGCCCTTGAGGATCACTTCAGAAGGAAGAGCATTCAAATTAGTAAGTTACTAGAGACCTTAGAAGGAAGAGACGAAACTGTCAGTTTGGACCCAAGAACTGAAGCAGAACTGCTCATACAAGAGGCATGCCATACTGACTGGGTACCAGAAGTAGCCTCATGTTGTGCTCTCCAACCCGTTATTGAGTGCTTTGAGACATGCTTTCATGGACAGAGTAATTTCAGCTGTTCTGAAGCCAGGAATAATCTACTAAGTGACTATCCAAGGTTTACCTAGACCACAATTATTTTGTCCCCATTAGATACAGACATGCTGTCTTTATTCCAGTGGCTCTGTAAAATAAGGTTTCTCCAGTTTAAATTTTGTATCCTGATGCAATTAAAGTATTTTTCCAGGATGCCTGAAAACAGTTACTGACCCAGCTAAGGTTCAACAGGGGGCTAGATGGCCAGGGGAAACCAGGGGCAGCATCCAAAATTTGCAAGCCGATGGACAACACATCCCCGTCTGACAGAGAGAAGGCCTTTGTAACGGTTTCCCTTTTTAGGAGGGCAACAGTATGGGCAGAGAGGAGAAACTTTATCCAGTCAGTTTGTGCTGATAGAACTGCAGAATCTGCTATGCATGTCGCAGGAGCACCTAATTAAACTGTAAATTCCTTGTGTTTCACCTGCTTCAATTTTTGAAAAGGACAGCAACTAAAATGTTTAGAGACTCTTTTTTTGGTTTTGGTTTGAAATGATGCTTAATGACTCTGGGTGATTATGCTGAGTAATGGTAGCAGAAGGGAAAGTATCAGCACTTCATGCTGCTTTCAGTTGTCTGAATCAGGCAACTCATATCTCCTGCTGAGATTGTGTTCCCCATTTAGGGGGTAGCACGCTACACTTGGTTTGTTGGATATATAGGGAGTAGGTCAGATACCACTTCAACAATGAGGAAGTATAAAACTCTGTGAGATTGAATCTGTTTTGTCTGGGGTTTACTGTTAAGGAGCAGCTTTTTAAAATGCTGTAAAATTCAGTATATAGTTGACTAGGTTAAAGCAAATTCTGGTTAAAGGGGCAATTATGTGAAATGAGAAAAGCAAAGGTACCAGATATCCATGGAGAGCTGCCATGATGAGTTCCCTTTCTATCATAACAGATGTGTTACCCCAGAAATGGAAAGTCAGCTGTGTGGAGTTTCATGCCAATACACCAACGTGATTTGTCAAGGTCAGAAGTTGAAGTTCTTAAGCAAATATAATTTTGAAGTTAAAATGCAAGCAATGTATACAATTAAGATAACCTCTTATTTGGAAGGTGTAGGACAGCGGGGGGCGCTATGATAGTCTGAAAAGCAGGTGTTTTACACACAAGGTTTCTGTGCCTTCCTATTTAAAGGATGAAATTAAACAATTTATTTGTGCCATATATGGGTCTTGTTGCCCCTCCTAAGAGGAACTTTTTGATGGACTTGTTTAAAATGATTCTACAAATAATGTTTTACCAATTGGGTTCCCATCAGTGATTAATATTGATATGGTAGGGCAGTCGCTACTGAAATAAATGGAAACCACAGTATGAAGAGGTGATACCTTGAGTTAGAAGAATTTTCTTTACGAAGCAACTTCAAAATCAAATTTTTCTGTTTTGTAGTGTAAATGAACTTACAAATCCAATAAAACAAAAGAGGGTGCTGTCAGTAGAAGGATAAGGGTGAGGTTGCTTTACAAGAGACCCTTTTAGATGTGGAAGAACATTGAGAGGAAGTGATATAGGATTTTAGTAACTTCCAGTTATACAGCTCACAGAGAAGGTGGTGAAGGGGGGGGTCCTCCTTGCAGATAACAGACTAGATTTAGAGACCCAGAGAGATTCTGGAGGGAGAAGAGGGATGTCTAGCAGAGTGGAAGATTAAGACAACAAAAAGTGGAAATCAAAATTCCACATAGTAGAGAGTTAGCTACTACTGAAGGAGAAAGTTTGTTCTTCTGATATTTTGAGACACTTTACAGGGAGCAGAAGTAGACAAAACATGGAAGGAAGAGATAAGGGGATATTCCCCTACTAAAGAGAACAATGGTTTAGTTCTGCTTTGTTTCCTCCAAGCCTAATTGTAGGGAGCAGACTGTCAAGTCATGAATGTTGAGGTTATCAGAGTGGCAGCTTCATCTCCTAAGGCATCCCATTAACCCAGCTGTGACTAGTCAGCCATTGTAAAGACAGATCAGATTGTTCTCATGCCGTGGTCTGAGGCCTAGGTGTGAGTGATTAGTCAGATGTCTGATCCTTTTTAATTCTTTATTAGATAGATTTTAAACAATTACATAAGTACACATACATTAACTGAAAATGTAATAGTTTCAATTGTTGTTGCCATGCAGTATACATGTGTTTTCTTTTTAACAATTGTCATTCACTTCAGCAACACGTAAATTATTCATTACTTGTCTTCCCTCAAACCTCGCTCATTCTATTAAACATTATTATGTTTGTATTATTCCCACAAATTCCATTTGTTTTTGTTTAGAAAGGGGAAGGAGCACATTAAAGATCCCATCGCCAGTTATTTTATCTCCTTTGCATTGCTCAGTATTTAAAATACGTAGTTTGCTGTTATAGCCTTTGCTTATCTTTATTAATTCTATATCTCCGAAAGATCTGCAATTGTCTTAAAATGTACCAGAACACCGAAAGTATCTTTTTTCTGGATTTATCAAGTATTAAGTGTTGTCATCTGCAAATAAGACTAACTTTTCTTGATTATCACACCATTTTTTTTTCAAACACCTTTATTAAATTATTATTATTAAATTATCACTTTTGACACGTGCAAATTTACATTCATATAAAAGTAATCAAACTATATTAACATAAATATTATACTTCACATATATTGCTATATATCATGTAACCTAAGCAATATTACATAAATTATTCAATTCCTGTCTTTTTTGTTTTAAACAGGAAGCATCGTTATTAAACCATCACTTTCTACATAGGCAGTCATACATTTATATAAATGAAAACAGACCACACTGACACAATCCTAGTCGCAAGCATGTAACATCACAAACCATACTGACACACACCCAGTTGCAAACAGTGCACATCACTTATAATCTATCCAATCTTTCTCACTCAAACATTACATATCTCATTTTTAAGTCTTGTCACCTTTTAGAACTCATTCCTCCCTTGCATGTATTGTTCTCACAGTTCCCATTTTTTCCTGTGTAGTTTGCTCATACCCTTGTCTAAAGATCTCAAATCCAGTTGTTTTATCTCTGTTACTAAATTCAATACTTCCAGTATAGTTGGTTTAGATTTTGATTTACCACACCATTTTTATACTTAAATTTGTGAGTCCCTTGTTTTGTTTGGCAGTGGATCTAAAATGTAAAGCAAAAAACAAAAGGGGAAAGAGAACACATCTGCCTGGTTCTGATGTTCATGCACAGTTTGTAAGAGAACCCTCCTACGTTAATTCTTGCATCCAACTCCTCACATCCTCCTAATTAATGCTATTATTCTTTTGTAGAATGCAAATGCTACCATTGACCTAGTCATAAAATCCCAGCTGCCTCTATTGAATATTTTCTCTGCATCGAGACCCACCAGTAGTTGCACTTTCTTACTTTCTGATACAGTCTAGCTCACCATTGTTCTGTTAATGTTGTCAGATGTTTGCCTCCTCTCCATAAAACCATACTGATCCACATCTCTTACTTTTGACAATAAGTTTTCCATTCTTTAATGTATTCTAGACATAGACACATTATAGTCATTTGAAATGGGCCTGTGAAGCTGGGTCTGAAGAGTCTTTTACCCTCTTTCTGTAATACCATCACAGTTATCTTCCAAGTTGCTGGTAAATAAAACTTTCCATATCTTACAATTTCTTCCCTCCCAACTTCACCCTTTCACAGCAGTACCATCTGACTGTAGAGCCTTCCCTATTGATTGATTAAGCATTATGGATTGTATCTCATCCCCTACTGTCTTGGCTATTGTTTAGTGTCATCTTCCTATTACCTTTGCATAATTGTCTCCCATAAATATTTAAATTTGTGTATTTTTCTTGTTTTCCACACTGTGCTGCTTTATTATTTAAATTTGTATAACATTTCCCAAGTAATAACCCTATAGGATATTTAGTTATTTTTCTTGTTATAGGCTCCCTAAATTTCATGACAACCCATTCTACATTTTATTGCTGAACTCATCATGCTAAGATTTTGGGCATTGGAGTTTAAAAAAAAAAATAGTTGCTTAACAATAACCTTTAAACTCATGCATGTTCTCTTAATGTTCCCTTATTTTCCCTTTAACAATGTGCAGTTGCTCCAGTTGTTCTTTGAGATTCCCTTAATTCTGCAATGTTTAATTCGTCAGCCCTATAAATAATTCATGTTAGTACTGTCCTAAGTTTTTCTCCCATATTTCTACCATGTTTTTAAACCCCTTTTTGTAATGTCCTGCTCACTAACTATCCCTTCTGAAGAATTTCTATCTTCCCTAATAACTTTTGAATAATTTGCAGTACACAGTGCTTAAATTCCTGTCTTTTAAAAGAGTAAATAAGAAAGTGCTAGTGTGTTTTTTTTACTTCATTACCCCACATCATTTTTTAACAAGAAAAATCTTTATTAAATTATCACATATGACATCCGCTATTAGGGCCAGCCACACAAAGCCCACTACCTTATTGAGACCCTAGCATCCCACCTCTTCCTCCAGGCTTTCACTCTCTGTAGCGGATTACTATTTCATCTGTTAAGAAGTTCCTTCCTTCTTCCTCCCGTTTGCTTATCACTTCCCAGGGATTGCACTATCTTAAGTCAGGGTCACTTCTTCTTTCAATACTCCTGTGCTATCAATTTATAAACAGATTCCCTTCATCTCTTCTTGTTCAGGTTATAGACTTATAGATAGATTTGAGAGCCCCTTCCTACAGCTACTAGCGTCACTCTTTGATTCCCTAAATTTGCCTGCACATGAGGCTTTTTTTTCTTCAGACTTTGCTCCCAATTTTGTTAGCATGAGATATCCACTTTTCATGGCCGCATCCCATGCACTTTCCCTTAAATTTGCCACCATTCCAGGGTTAATCCTGAGATCCTTCTCCTCCTCAGTCCATTCCTTGGGCCCTCCCCTCATGGCTGCGATCCCCTGAGAGAGGTTTGTGAACTCCTCACTGTTTGGCTCCAATCCAGAGATCCTTCGGGAGGACCACAGTTTGTTATGCCCTATTGTCTATACCAATATGCAGGCACCTGGAGGGGTCCTTACATAGCCATGTGCATGCATCCTGCCTTACACTTCCATCCAGACCGCTCTGGTATATAAATGTTCATGCCTCTTCCTTCCTCCGGGAGCTAATAGAAAATTTCTTCTTATGCCTTCCTTCCTCCGGTAGATATTGGCATGGGGTCAGAGGACATGTCCCTTTTGCCGAGAATCCACAAAGAGTTTGGGAATGGGATCTCTACCAACTACTTACTATTAGAGACATTGGGATAGGGCGGTCCTCCCTTACTGCTGGACAACAAATTGAGCATGATCTCTTCCCCCCTTATTCTACTGACAAATTGAGCAGAACTGTTCTCTTCTTTCAGCTGGTCTATGAACTCTGCCATCTCTTCTTTCAAGCCTTCTTTTATTTTGGGCGGTGAGTTTTAAGCTCTAATTCTCCCCTTTGGGGGGAAGCCCCAGAGGCAGCTCTTCCTCATGCAGCATTCTCCCAGAGAGCTGCAGTCCATGCCACGCTTGCTGATGACAACATTTTTCGCCAAGAAGATGAAGTTGGGGAGCAAATCTGCCGGGTTGGGTTTGCAAGAGTATCCTCATAGTCTCATTCTGGCCTTCGGTTCTGGGATCTGGTTCCCCTTTCTGGATTTGGATCTCATAGATCTCTGATCTCTCTGGGCTCAATTCTCGGCTGATCTCTACCCTCAGGAATCAGGCTCACAGCTTGGCTGGACGCTAGTCAGTTGCTCTGCTTGTATTTCCGCACAGTTTCCCTAATTGCCATTCATCCCGCACCTCTTCCTCAGTCCAGTTACCAGGATGCACATAATATATCTAAGCATTTTTTTTTACAATAGAAAATTCAAATCCTTGGATCATTCCTGCACTGCTCAATTTCCAAGCGGTTTACTGCCATTTTTCCAACGTTTCTAGAAGGGGGTCTTCTATTTTCAGCAGGGGCCAGTTCACTATTTTCTTTCTATTTTCACGTTGGGTTCTACTTTCATATTGTTGCAACTTTGTCTCTTTAAGTTGCTACTTTCAGAAATTCACTTTGAGGTTCCTATCATCTATCAGAAATTCATCCCCACCGTTTCCCCCAGGTAGCTGGACCTCTCCGTAGTTCTCAGGGATTAGTATCTTTCCATTTAAACCAAAGTTTTTGGTATGGAAGGCTGCTTTTTGGAAGATTTCTTTCTCAGCCAGAGTCTCAGCTTCTCTCTCTTCTTTCTATCAAACCTCCATACCTTGTTTTTCAGGACAGGGTATATCTCAGGACTAGACTAACTTTTCTAAAAGTGGCTTCGGGCCCACATTAAATCTAACACAATCATTAATTTTATTTCCCAATTACCAGAACATTACCAGGGAGGGGGGAGTATAAACTCATTTACTGATGTACAGACATGTTTTATTTTTTATTTACACATCTGCTGTCTTTGATCTCTCCAAGCTTTCTTTCATCTCAAAAAACCCTTTTCTAGGGAAACCAATTTCTAAAGTAACTCTCCAGGCCAGATTTAGAGTTTGTATTCTTTATATTATATAGAGAATGGCTTGCCCAGAACCAATGGTTCAGGTTCATTCATTTCTAATTTCTATATTGCCGTCTGCCCTGCCCTCTTCTCTAGGTTTCTCAGCGGCTGACATTTGTTGGCTGTTATCTGTCCTATTTCTCCTCTCTTTATTATATTCATTAAGAAGAGTGATGGTCTAGAGGAAGGGCTGCTTGCTTTTTGGCTCTGCAATATTCTTCTTGAGGACCTCCCTCCCACTCCCCGTGCCTAGGGACTCTGTCCCACAGGTTGCTGATCAAATGAAGTTAACTACTTCAGATAAAGATGTTCATCGTGTTTCACTGTTGCAGTCATTACACTTGGGTTATTCTGCTGGCAGGCGATCCGTAGTCGGCCCGAGTTCCAAAGTCTTTGTCCGGCGTCTGTTGCTGTCGCCTCTTCCCTGACGTCAGTGCGCCAGGGGTATAAAAGTTGCAACCAACGCCATTTTCTTCAGTCTTTCTTGCCGCGCGGTGCCCGAAGCATAAGCAGTTCGCAAGTGCCGGTCGGCCGACTCCTGAGATTTTTCAAAATTGAATTTCAGAACCAAAGTTTTCAGTAGAGCTAAGTACCCCGTTGGGGAAACTTTTTCTTGCTCCAGACCGATGTCAGTAAAAGTTAATAATTGTATTTCTTGTGGGAAGCAAATGCCTCATAAGGACTTCCACTCTTACTGTATTCCTTGCCTAGGCCCTAACCACGAAGTCACTAGTTGTCGATTTTGTGCTAGATTTAATAGACGCACTATTAAACGTCGGTTTGATTTTGCTTTACATTATTTTGGATGAAGATTTAATTACATAATGCTGTCGGAACAGCCAACGAAAGGAATGTATAAAAAAACGCAAAGACAAAGAAAAATACAGGCATCCGAGGTCCAAAACCGATGACGAAGCCTCTTCTAGGCCAGTCGCCGGTTCTCAGTGAGGTGCTTTCACAGCCCCTGACACCCGCTACCTCAGAGCCACAGGCCGCAACCGACAGCCACGTGGAGACACCGAGGCCTGTGGAAACTCAAGGTATTGGGCCTACAGAAAATATACCCTCAGATGGGTCCGAAGCTGCTGAGTAGGCACCGGCTTCTGAGGGTGTTTTCAGACTTTCACAGCTTACAATTAAAGCTACTACAGCAGCAAAGGCAAAGTCCAAAAACACCATTAAAGACAAAGAAACAAGTGCAGCATTCTCCAGAACAGTCATCCATGCCTAAGAAACCGATGCTTAAAATGGCCGAAGACCTTATTACTTTAATCAGGGGCTCCCATTCCCCTCCTGACAAAAGGCCTAGGCAAGACACTGATTATGATTCCTCTGATCAGGTTTCCATTTCTTCTGATTCTTCCTCTGATCAGGGCTATTCTCTACCTCCCTATGAGGACTCTGATGTCATTCCTTCAGCCTCACCGCCTGAGGATTACTCTTTTGGGGAAACCTTGCACACCATGAGGGAACATTTCCATTGAGAGAGCCAGGATTACTCAGAATCCAAGAAAAGGCTCAGAGATTTCCTTCTATTGCCTCAGCACAGGCCCTTGGCTATCCCCCCTGTGCTTGATATTGTTGATGATGTTTTTTCTGAATCCAGTCTCTCCAGATTCTTTACCCCCTGCACCAGTAAAGCCAGACAGGTACTACAGGGTCCCTGACTCTCATAAATTTCTTTATAAAAACCCCGCTGCGGACCCAGAAACTATTTCTCAGGGTCCAAAAGGGGTTAAAGCTTCCACTGCCAAAAATCGTGTCCCCTCAGATAGGGATTCCAGAGCTCTGGACAGATGGAGGGAAAAAAGTTCACACTTTGCTACTTTAGCTGTAAGAGCTTTAAACTGTCAGTTTCACATGCTTAAATATCGGTAGTATCTCATGTCATTGTTAAAGCAGAAAATGGTTACAAATACAGAAGGCCCTGACTGTAAAGAAATGCAGAATTTATTGCATGCAGTTGAACAAGTGGGAAAGCATACTCTGCAATGTGGTTTTGATTCATTAGAGACTTCTTGTAGAGCCGCAGTTACAGGCTCAGTTATTCGAAGATGTGCTTGGTTGAAAGAACAAAGTTTACCTGACCATGTTAAAATGAAATTATTGGATGCTCCACTACAGCATGATACTTTGTTTGATGTTAAGGCAGAAGAGGTTTTAAAGAAAATGGAGGATAAAGCAAAGTCCATGCAAACTGTGAAAGATTTCTTACAGGTTCAGCCACCTAGATTTAGCAGGAACTGGCCTTCAAAAAATAGGTCCTTTCCAGTGTCAGACAGGTCACAAAGAGGCAGATACAGATGACCAAGAGGCAGATCTCAGCCCCAAGGCTCCTACAGACCTAAACAATGGGGTTATTCAGCCACCAAAGGAAAAGACAAATCACAACCTTATAGAAAACAGTCACAATAACTTCCCTCTGCAAATCCCAAGCACTTACCAGCTGACCGCACCCCTAGAGGGAAAGCTAGCACTTTTCCCAAAAAATGGGCACATGATCACCCAAGACCAATGGGTGTTGAATATAGTTTCTCAAAGGTACAGGTTCCACTTCCACACGCTTAAAAACAGATTGCAACTCTTATGGATATGGGAGCTATTCAAAATGTTCCACAAGAAGAACAGGGCCAAGGATTTTACTCACGACTTTTCCTAGTACCCAGAACGGATATAGTATGGAGACCAACACTGGACCTGTCAATCCTAAATACTTTCCTGGATGTTCCAAAATTCAAAGTGTTAACACTACAACAACTCTTGCCCATGCTGGGCAAAGAGGCTTGGCTAGTTACTTTGGATGTCAAGAAGGCATACCTGCACGTCCCAATCAGACAATCGTGCAGAAGATACCTCAGATTTATAGCAGGCTCAATGCATTATCAATTCTCTGCACTGCCCTTTGGCTTATCTACTGCACCCAGGGTCTTCACAAAATGCCTGGCACCAGTAATTGCATTTTGCAGGCAAAAAGGAATTCAAATATATCCCTACTTGGACGACTGCCTTATTCAAGCAGAGAGCAAGGACATTCTTCTAAAGCACCTGCAGTTTGTAAAAAGATTACTAATTTACCTAGGGTACACAGTAAACGAAAAACAAAACAAAACTAGTGCCCTCTCAAGAGATAATATTCCTGGGTGCAAGCTTGACTACAACTACCCAGATGGCTTATCTCACACCAGACAAACAAAGGCAACTGACTCATTATTTCAAATGAGGGCAACAAAGACCCAGCTCCCTGCAAGAAAAATTCTGCAGACCCTGGGTTTCATGGCATCTTGCATTCTACTAATTCCTTATGCCAAACTGCATATGAGGAAACTACAATGGTATCCAAAAAGTGTTTGGGACTCAGCATTGTCACAGCCTAGAGACTATCATAACCTTGATTCCCTGCCTACAACAGGAGTTTTGATGGTGGTCACAGGCCTGCCACCACAACAAGGGACAGCCTTCCACCTTACCTACAGCCAGGCAGACAATAACAACGGATGCATCGGATTATGCCTGGGGAGCACATATAGCAGGAAAATGTATTCAGGGCACGTGGCCCAAGGCACAACTGCATCTTCACATCAAAAAGAGATGCTAGCTGTACAGAATGCCCTGACAGCCTTCAAGGACCTAATACATCCAGGACAATTATTAATAAAGACGGACAATACCACAGTTATGTGGTACATAAAACAAGCAAGGGGGCACACATTCCTACCCCCTATGCAGACAAGCCATGACTTTGTGGAACACAGCACTGACTTACCAGGTACATCTGCAAGCACAATTCCTGCCAGGAACAAAAAATACACTGGCAGACAAACTAAGCAGAAATCTCATGGATCCTCACTAATGGAAGCTAAATCCACAAGTGTTCAACATGATGATAAGGGAATGGGGACGCCCAGACATAGATCTGTTTGCCTCCCCTCACAATTGTCAATTACAGAAATTTTGCACAAGGACTTATCACTCTCAAGCATGGAAAGTGGATGCTCTATCTTTCAACTGGAAAAATCTGACAGTCTATGCCTTCCCTCCGATGCCTCTTCTCACCAAGGTGCTTCTAAGTCAGAGAAGAGAGGCCAAAAATGATCCTGATTGCACCAGACTTGGCCACACCAGCACTGGTACCCAATCCTAAAAATTTTGTCCCAAGGCCCGCCTTGGCCTCTACCTCAAATCCCTCATCTTTTGACACAGCAAAACAATCAGATTCTGCACAGTCAACTCAGAACCTTAAACCTGGCAGCATGGCAGATAATGTAGCCACTCAGACTGCACCTCTCTCTAAAGCTGTTATGGATGTAATTTTGGAAGCCAGGAGACCCAGTACTAGGAAGTCTTATGTGGAAAAATGGAAAAGATTCTATGCTTGGAACCAGGCACAAGGGCTCGACGACCCACTGGTCCCTAATATGCCTCAGATTTTACAATACCTGACTGAGATGTTGGACAAAGGCCTATCTTTTTCTTCTATTAAAATCCATGCCTCTGCCATTTCAGCTCATTACAATACGGATCCTCCTATTTTTTCACATCCTCTACTACGACAGTATCTCAGAGGGGCAAAGAATATAAGACCCCCTAGGAGAGTACCAGTACCTACTTGGGACCTCAATTTTGTTTTAGAAAAACTAACACTGCCTCCTTTTGAACCAGCCAGCACAGCTAATCTAAAATTCTTGTCATGGAAAACTGCTCTGCTCCTTGCAATAATTTCAGCAAGAAGAGTTTGAGTTACAGGCATTGATGGCTGTGGAATCAAATGACCTCCTCTCCTTCTTCCTCCAATATTAAACAACACTGACCCAAAAGCCACCGACTGTGGCAAAAAAACGACAAACAGCGAGGCAAGCACCAAACTTTTATTCTCTAGCGCTTCGGTGTTACCACCTTCAAGGAGTATCAAACAGTAACAAACATTTACACACATTTTTATATACCTTACACAATTAAACAATTAATTGATGGCTGTGGAACCTTTCCTCGTTTTTTACCAGGACAGGGTTTCTCTAAGGACGAACCCAACATTCATGCCAAAAGTGGTCTCCAATGTGGCCTTAAACCAAACTATTTATTTGCCTACTTTCTACCCAAATCCCCAGAATAAAGGGGAAAGACTTCTGCACTCTTTGGATATTCACAGGCAGCTACGATTTTACTTGGACAAAACAAAAGCTTTCAGAAAAACTGAGCAACTGTTTGTAGCATATGCTGCAGGATCACAAGGAAAACCTATTACAAAGCAGGCAATCTCCAAATGGATAGGACACTGCATCCGTTTCTGTTATGCACAACATGGCAAACCTGTGCCCAAGGGCATTAGGCCTCATTCTACCAGAGCAGCAGCCACTTCAGCAGCTTTCCTCAGAGGGTACCAACCAAAGACATATCAGAAGCTGCAACCTGGAGCTCAGTGCACACTTTTACCAAGCACTACCACCTACCTCTCCACTCCAAATCCAGAGCAGGCTTTGCCACTGCAGTTCTGCAGGGCTTGTTAGCCTCGCCAAATCCAATCTAGACCCAGCCACCCTGCCTAAGCTTTGGGATTCTACCCAAGTGTAATGACTGCAACAGTGAAACACGATGAACATAGTACAGTTGTGTACCTACCATAAATGTAGATGTTCGAGTGTATTCACTGTTGCAGTCCTGGTTACCCACCCACCATCCCCCTCTTTACTGGGACTATTTCTCAACTCTATGCAACCTATGTGGTGTATTTGCTTTTAGAAGAAGAAAATGTTTTTATTGATATATGCATGGTTGTTTGGCATATTTTTATCTTTACAGCCTTCATATCTGGGGGCACCTGACATCTGGGGCAAGAAAAACTGAAGAAAATGGCGTGTGTTGCAACTTTTATACCCCTGGCGCACTGACGTCAGGGAAGAGGCGACAGCAACCGACACCGGACCAAGACTTTGGAACTCGGGCCGACTACGGGTCGCCTGCCAGCAGGATAACCCAAGTGTAATGACTGCAACAGTGAATACACTCAAACATCTACATTTATGGTAGGTACACAACTGTACTTTATGTACTCACCATAACGTTCCATCTGAGTAGGTAACTTCATTTATCAGCAACCGTCCCCCCCCCCTCCTAACCTGAATAGTTGTTTAGCTGAACTCTAGGTTTGGATGCTCTAGTTTTGTTTGTCTCTGAGTCAGGTGTTTTCTCAGGTTGTTAGTTTGTTTTGTTGTTTGTGCAGGTGGCAAACGCGATCTGAGGATTGGAAGGAGGTTGCATGGTAGTATGGGTAAGGGGGTGGAGCTTGGAGCTCGGATCTTTAGCTTGGTATGCTGCCAGCTCGGATCCGTATTGGATCCGTAACCCACAGGTTGCTGACAAATGAAGGTACCTACTCAGATGGAACGTTATGGTGAGTACATAACTTCTTTTTATGATCAATTTTTCTTACTTTCTCATTTTTTTTCTTTGCTGACATCTAGGCAGTTCATTTACTTGCCAGTAACTGAACTCTATGCCGATTCATAGCTTTTACTGGCCTTTTTTTCCAGTTTCAATTTTCCCACTGGAAGTGGTCTAATCAACTTTATTGCACAGACATCTTGGAAGTGCCAGTTAGCTTTCTGACCCTGGGAGCTGCACTTAAGAGTTTTGGATTTTACCCTTAGAGAATTCAGCTATAAGCTTTGCTGGGTCCAGTGCAAGCTAATCCCAGTGTGCTTTCTTTGGAGCAAAAGTGACTGTCAAACACAGGCCTCATTTGACCTACTGCGTGCTTGTATTTGTCATATGTTTATATGAGTCATAACCAAATCCTGATTTCAAAGCTGCTAGAAAGTGTGGGTCTCCCTCTCTCCTCCAGTGGCCCTCTGCCTTCAAATTGTTGGAACACCTTATTTGAGTTCCTCAGGCTTGTCATGAGATAGTAACTCATTTAGGGAGGCCGTGCAGAGCATATGGTCTTGCTTGAACCTTGCCCTTGTTTGTCCCTGTGTTGTATCATTGTCAGACTGTCTGGTCATCTCTACCTTGGAGCCAGATTCTTTTTACTGTAAAACCCTGAATACACCTCAGTCTGCTACTGAGTCCCCAGCAGAGTCACTGCCTTTTCATTGATCCCCTGCTTGTTGAAACATTCCAAGTTTCTGCCACTGAGGTCCTAGCTTCCCCAGGTGTAGTCCAGTGAGGTGATATTCTTTGGTTGAAAGGTCCCTTAAAGTTTCAGCCCAAGGGCAATCCGTTCTATGCAGGGAATGTTTACTTCCCATACTAGTTTCCCCACTTCTTATGAAGAACCAATGATGCCCTGGCTTGGTGACTTGAAAATGGTGCGAGTTTGGGCTTTGATTAACATTGGCTACTTTGGAGATGTTTCTTCTCCCTCCCTTAAGGTACTTGGGCATCCTACTTTGTAGTTTGACTGAGGAAATTGGAGCCTGGAGCTTTGCCTCCCTACATTCAGACCCTAGAAGTTGAGTGAAAAGGTTGTATGTCTGTTTCAGAGAATGATCTGCCAAAGCTAGGGTAGAAGTCATTATTTTCACTGTCCACTTTTCCCTGTGTGATCTGTGGTTGGAAGGGGGGGGGGACTCACATAAATTTCTGTAAGATCCTTTAGGCTGGTGTTGGACTGCAAGCTTCCCTTGTTTTTTTGGGTCTTTCAGCTGATGTCTTTCCTGTGTAGTCGGTGCAGCTAGTCTGTTATGTGGCTTTCTCTTGAGTCAAGGGTGCATGGCTGCTCCCAGTGCTTTTAAGGAGCCCACCATCCCCTTTCTCAAAGCCTGGTGCTTCAGTTGGTTTCCCACACCATTCCTTCCAGTGATTTGAGACCTTTTGGCCAGCCTCATGGTATGCCATTATGGTCAACCTTTGAGACTGGGTCAAGGTTAATTTGAAAAGGTGGGACACCAGTGTATCTGTGCTTCAGATAATCATGGATTTACTTCTTGCTGTCCCCATTGCTGACCAAGGTGGATATGGATCATTGTTGCTGCTGGATAACTTTAGAAATTCTCCCTGGGCCTGGTCAGGGATGTTCCACCCCAACTACCACTGCCCCTTAGTTGATCTCCAGCTGTCCTTCAGTGCCTGGCTCTGGTAATATGGATTCAGGTTGCCTACTGTAGGGAAGTATCAGGAACTGCTGGGAAGCCTTCTCTTTAAGTTCCAGTAAGAATAGTTCTGCATGTGGCCTGTGCAGTACTCCTTGATTTGCTTGCTGTAGGTGTTCAGAAAGTGTGGGTACCTTTTTCTGGGTCTTCTGTTATGAGAACCAAAGCAAGTACCGCACTTAGTCCCTTCTTGGAGGTAAAATTGAACTCCCAGATTCAGTCCTTTGGGTTTATGTTCCCTTATGGACATCCTTCCCCTTCATAGGTACTTACTTAGCCATTGATCTGTGAGGGTCTCAACCCTAGTTTTGCATTCCTGTAGTAATTATTACCACTTTATTTGCAATATGAGTATCCAAACACTGGCCAAACAAGTGTATGCTGAAGTAATTGCACGTTTTCCCTATCCGTGAGAGTTAGTTGTGTTAAACCAGGGATGAATGTGCAGTTACCTAGGCGTTTTTCTTTAGTATGTTTGAAGAGAGTAAGGGAAGTACTCTTCTTTATGACGAGTGGTAAATGGTTCAATAGGAGTGGTATTCTCTGTGATATATACCCCGCCCTCTAGTGTGTTGTATTAATTTAGCAGAAAGATTTAGGTCCCTTAACTTGGTGTTTATGACACCATTGGACTTGTTAATGTGTAATAGGTTTGACAGAATATGGTCTGTTGAGGCTTTATAAGTGAGGCGGAGGTCGCCTCTGAATAACTTGTATGATACCAAGAAGAGGGAGATGAGGTTTGAGATAGTCTGCTTAGTTTTTATGGTTTAGGTCCTTGATTTTTTTGTGAGCAAGCTTTGTGGTCTTTCCATTTGTGACATGTGTTTGGACAGGTACATACCAAAAGTCAAATTAAACTCAATAAGCTACCTAATGAGCGCTGAGTACAGTTTAACAATTGCCTCCCTGGAGCTGGACACTATAATTTTAGATATAAGTTATGCGATGAAAAAGTACTTCTTACAATAGTAAATATGTGGTGATCAAAGGACAGCTCATTGTCGACATAGGTTCCTACATCTCTATGGGAGCAATTTTTAGAGGGGTATTATTAATGTGATAGTTACAAGGGAAGTTATGCTTTCAGAAGGATGTGATTATGTATATCTTGGCATTAAGTTTTTATCCATGGTTTTGATGCTGATCTGCTTGTTTGGGATAGGCCCTCCTGTTGGATCCTGGTGTCCTCAGGGTAGTTTGTGATAGCACAGTTTGCAGTCATCCCACAAACCCTGTACATTAGCTTTGCCTTCGAGAAGTAAATGCCAAAGAGGAGTGGCCCAAAGACTGAACCATGGGACACTCCAGTAGTGACAGGTCTTTTTGGACAAAAGTGGAGTCACCCACCGTAGTTCCTGGGTGCTATTTGTAAGCCAGTTTTTTATCCAAGTTGCATAGAGATTTTATCTACAATGCCTGAATGTGGTATGGTGTTGGAATGTCTTTGTGAAGTGCAGATATACGCTTTGCACTGATTTTGCTGTCATCCAATGCCTCTGTGACATTTTCAAATAAACTGACTGGAGTACGCAGGCAGGACCTGCCATTGATGGATCTCAACTGCATTGAGTTGAGAAAGTGTAGGTTACCTATATATCAATACCTTGGTTCAATAATGATCCTTTCCATTACCATATAGATGAGACTGATCAGGCATATAGGTCTGTAATTACCAAAGTCCATTGAAGCCCCACCTTTGTGCAGAATGACTGTTACTGTTCCCCGTTCATCTGACACAAAGCCTTTTTTTGAGGTTGATATTCAATAACTTGTATAGGGCATCTAAGTCATATTTCAGGCTTGCTAGTAGGCAGGTTGGTAAGTTATCCAGCTGCATAGCCATAGTGTTCTCAGCCTTAGATAGTGCTTTGAGAATTTGATGTTCATCATGTTACCCTGCTGCAGTCCTCACACTTGGGTTATCCTGCCGTCAGGCGGTCCCGCAGTCGGCCCAAATTCCAAAGTCTTGGTCCGGTGTCTGTTGCTTCTTCCCTGACGTCAGTGCGTCAGGGGTATATAAGAGGCATCCAACGTAATTTTCTTCTGTCTTTCTTGCCGCGCGGTGCCTGAAGCAGAAGCAGTTCTCAAGTGCCGGTCGGCCGACACCTGAGATTTTCGATTTGAATTTCAGTCCGAAGTCTTCAATAAAGCTAAGTACCCCGTTGGGGAACCTTTTCTTGCCTCAGTCTGATGTCAGAAAAAGTTAACAATTGCTTTTCTTGTGGGAAGCAAATACCTCATAAGGACTTCCATTCCTATTGTATTCCTTGCCTAGGCCCAGACCACGACGTCACAGGTTGTTGGTTTTGTGCTAGGTTTAATAAACGCACTATCAAACGCCGTTTTGACTTCGCACGGCATTACTTTGGTAGGAAATTCAATTATATCATGCCGTCGGAGCAGCCGACGACCGCAATTCATAAAAAACGCAAGGATAAGGACAGGCAACCTAGGAATAAACCAGACCCCAAGGCCTCGGCTGGGCCTGTCGCCGGTTCTCTGGTTTTCAGTGAGGCGCCTACGCAGCCCCTGACGACCGCAGAGCTGGAACCCCAGACAGCTGCCGACTCCCACGTGGAGTCTACTAGGCAGACGCAGCCATCTACCGACACCGGAGCAGATTTAGACACCGGTGCAGAGGAAACACCTTCGGTTGCAGAAGGTGTCTTCACACCGGCTACACTCACCATTAAATCTTATGCTAAACTTAAAACTCCTTTAAAACCTAAGAAAACTGTTCATCAGTCTGCAGGTCAAGGCCACATGCCTAAGAAACAGATGCTTAAGATGGCTGAAGATTTAATTACCCTTTTCAGGGGTTCCTATCCCCATCCTGATAAAAGACCAAGACAAGAGGAGGATTATGCATCCTCTGACCAGGTTTCTCTCTCCTCGGATTCTTCTCTCCTCAGATTCTTCTGAGGAACAGGATTACACTTTTCCACCTTATGAGGATTCCGATGCTGAAGATTCTATTCCCTCAGCATCTCCCCCTGATGACTACTCCTTTGGGGGAAACATTACATACCGTGAGGGAACATTTCCACTGGGAAGGCCAGGATTACTCAGATTCTAAGAAAAGGTGCCGAGAGTTCCTTCTATTACCCCAGCACAGACCCCTTGCTATTCCTCCTGTTTTAGATATTGTGGATGATGTCTACTTGGAGTCCAGTTTAAATCCAGACTCACCTACCTCCTGCTCCAGCCAAACCAGACAGATACTACAGAGTACCTGACTCTCACAGATTCTTTTATAAAAGCCCTGTAGCTGACCCAGAAACCATATCCTAGGGTCCTAAGAGAACAAAGGCTTCTATGGCTTAAAAATCCTCTGTCCTCTGAAAGAGATTCCAGAGCCTTAGATGGGGAAAGAAAATATACACCTCTGCAACTCTGGCTATGAGAGCATTAAATTGCCAGTTTCACATGTTGAAATATCAACAATTCCTGATGTCTCAGTTAAAACAAAAAATGAGCACACACTCAGAACAGCCTGAGTTCAAGGAAATGCAGGATTTGTTGCATACAGCTGAACAGGTGGGCAAGCATACTTTACAATGCGGATTTGATTCACTGGAAGCTTCCTGTAGAGCAGCTGTTACTGGCTCAGTCATTCATAGATATGCTTGGTTAAAAGAGCAAACCCTCCCTGACCATGTTAAAGCAAAATTATTAGATGCACCTTTACAACAGGATGTATTATTTGGTGTCAAAGCAGAAGAGGTTTTAAAGAAAATGGATAAGGCTAAGTCTATGCAAACGGTCAAGGATTTCTTGCAGGTATGACCCCCTCGCTTCAGCAGAAATTGGCCAACAAAAAATTGGTCCTTTCCAGCTTCAGACAGATCACAGAGGGGCAAATACAGACGCCCAAGGGGCAAAGGTCAGTCACAGGGCCCTTACAAACCTCGCCAATGGGGTTCTGCTACCCAGAAAGGAGGAGAAGACAGGCCCCAAGCTAACAGAAGGCAGACACAATGACTCTATCCTCAAACTACCAAGCAAGTCTCTCCTGGCAACACCCTTGGGAGGAAAATTAGCATTTTTTTGCAGACAACTGGCACATCATCACAAAAGACAAATGGGTTCTAAACATTGTCCCTCAAGGATACAGATTCCACTTTCATACCAAGGATCAAAGGAATGCCAAACCTGCCACCAAATCAATGGGCAGAGGCCCAAAAACAAATTACAGCTCTCATGAACATGCGAGACATTCAACAGGTACCTACACAGGAGCAGGGGCAAGGATTTTACTCCAGACTCTTCCTAGTTCCAAGAAAGGACAAAGCATGGAGACCCATTCTGGATCTTTCAATTCTGAACACCTATCTGCAAGTACCAAAATTCATGTGTGATGTGGTGCATTCTGGCACCTGATAGGTAAACGGACCATGACCCTCTCCTTGTATAGCCTGGTGAGTGGTACAGCAGTGTTGTTCCACTGTGGAGTCACCTATGACTGGATATTGGACTGTGTGGAGGTTTGCCTTATGAGCTTTTGAACTGAATTAGTATAAATCTTAGATATTTGTTTGGGTTCTGTCTGTAGTGTGTGTGTGTGTGTGTGTGTGTGTGTGTGTGTGTGTGTGTGTGTGTGTGTCTCTTTGTAGATTGCTGAGAGTACTTGCTTCATAGTTTATGTTTAGGAGGCATTGTAGTTTAGGTAGGTTACTTTTAAGAGCATCAGCATTTGTAGGATTATGTGTTTGGAATACATTGTGTACAACTGGTGTAATGTGGCACTGGCAGCCTACTTATTTTTGTAGAGGCTTGGTGTGAGAGCTTAGCCTCCAATACCATTATGTAACTACATCCTCCCACAGACTTGTCAGTTTAAGTAGGTGGTGGTTGTCACTAGTAAACACAAGGCAGTTGCTACATTGTCTCAGAATTACAACCTCTGCTAAGTTGGCTGCAGAAACAGATGGAAGTACAAATCCATGTTTCCAGATGCTTACTAATATGGGCTAAAAAGGGGGTGGCTAGATTTTGGGAGGTTTGGGGGTTGATTTACTGGAATGTTGCCTGAAAGTACGATCAAAATTCTCCACATGAGGAACAGTGTGCACCTTATAGCATGACCAGACACATAGTGTAACTGCTGGGTGCTTAAGCATCTTGTTTGACATGGCTATCTGTCCACTATTGAGTCTTTTGAGCCAGGGTATGAGAATTCATTTGTGAGTAATCTCCCCTCCTAGATGACTCTTCCTTTGCTGGTTGTCCTAGTTCTCTTGACCTGCATGACACAGTTTGCGTTCTCTGCCCCAGTGAATAGTCTGTCCCTTTCTCTTGTATGAAATGTGCCTTCTTTTGGCAGGTTTTTTTTTTTCATTTCCTTATGGGGTACAGAAACTGGAATAGTGGGTCCCCTCGCGTCTACGAACAGTGCTGTGTTCTGGGAAAGCTCCTCCTCCAAGTGACTGCTTTGTTTCAGACTGAGTAGTAGGTAGTCTTCCAGCACCCTAACATTACCTGGAGTCCACATTTACTTTTGTTCCTTTTGGGGTGGCTGGTTAAGATCATTGCTTCAGTCTGCTGGTTTTGGTTGCAGTCTGGTGTGCTTTTCTTTAGGAAGGGATTCTTTCATTGTTTGCTTTATCTTCCTGTGGCAGGCTTAGTTGTCCTGCACCTTTGGATATGCAGATGCTTCTGTATGTGGCCATGAAGTTGCCCCCCTGCCTAAGCATTCCTGTTTTCTCAGCTATATCACTAGTCCTGATGTAGCCTTCACCTGCTTCCACCTTGGTGGTTTTATTGTTTGGAATTCAACCCAACCATAGTGATCCATCCAAGAGTAGTGGTTAGTGTTAGATGACACATATATATTTGTACCATTATCAGTTGATCTATGAGGAAGGGTGTTCATTGATGATTAGGGATACCTTTCTTACCCCTACAGATGGTTGTCTCTTCAGCTGTTGTCGGTTTGATTTCCCAGTACTTTGAGCAAGTAGTTTCATAGGTAAGTACTAGGTTAGCTGCTCCAGTGGACCATTTGAAGCCTAACCAGTTCCCTTTCAAAGGGGAGAATCAAACCCTGTACCTTGTGTCTGAGATAAACACCTTAACCATTATGTCATGTGTTACTATGATCTTTAACAAGGATGAGGTAGCAGTCTTCATAGTTTTTGAGCTGCAGGAGAGTGTTCTTTAAGTAGTAAAAGGCTGACCAGGTAGGTGCGATGGACAGGCACACCTATGTAGTCAGTGAGTGAAGCCATAGTTTTCATCTGTTCCTGAGTGCGTAAACTTCAGGAAAAAATTATGCCAAATGTAAATTAGTGGAGAGGATAAACCAGGTAATAGAACACAGGAAGGGTGGTTCTAGTCGCAGCTTGACTGATATAATAGGAATGTTCTATGTGTTTAATGCTCACCCACTTGGATTTCAAAGGTGCTTTGTGTTATCCTTTGTTTTCAAAGGCGTTACTCAAAGAAGTACGCTTGCTCTCTATTCTCCTACCCAATTTCTCCAGTTAGAATTGTCATAAGTTACTTGTGCATTTCTACTTTTAAGCCTCTATATTTTGCTACCCTCTGATATTGCTTGTTGGAAGTTCAGGAATAGGGACTTCGACTAGAAAGAACTGATGTATCTGGGAACTGCTGTGGAATCAGTCACCATAACATCCTCCTAGGTAGATGTTCTGCATATTGCCAGCTTATATGACATGTTAGAAAGTGTAGGGCATCTCAAAACATTGGCATTTCTGTCTTAACTTTCCATTGTAAATGTTGGCTGCTACTTGATAAGGACTAAGCTACCTTGGAAAAGCCAGAATACAGGCAGATGAACTGCTGCCATTGCATTTCAGTATGAGGGGTTGCTGCACTCCTGAGTGTGTTTTCCTTCATATGCAGTGTTAAAACAACTTCCCATCTGCTTCAGTTGATAGATCAAGTGGATGTAAAAGATCCCAATGCACCTGTAAAAAAGTAGGGGAAGTTCCCCTATGCCCTGGCCACATTTCACCTAGTAGTGTAAAATACCACCTCTGGTCTCCCCTGAACAGAGGCCACTGCCCTAGTGGGAATAACCCAGTTAACAAAGAATGATTGAATGAATGAATAAATATACAAGTAAAACTTTGGGATATAATGGGACTTCGTCACACATTGGTCAGATAAAATTGTATTCTTTTTTTTTTTGTGGAATGAGTTATATTCTGTAAGGAAAGAACTTGGTGAGAGGGACAGTGATGTGGAAATGCTTGTGCAAATATGTCATGAGTGTTAATGTCACGGTAGCATCCACAGACACTGTCAATATCACATGAGGTGAAAAACCTGATGAAGTGCTGCTACCCATTTCTCGAGCATTTAACCAAGACTTGCTGCTATCTGAGACATTGTTAGTCTTTGGTAACTTATTTTTCAGGTACTGTCTGTTCACTGGAACATCAGGAGTGGTGCTTTGGCACCCTCTAGTGATTGCAACAAACTCATCTCAAGCTCCTTCCTACCTATAACTTCCTGCTACTGCTTCTCTGCATCTCATTGCTGTCTTTCTGACAATGACTCCAAACAGCTCAAGTGCCAAATGCAAGTGTAATAGTAATTGTGGACAATTAAGTTCAAGTTTTTTTCTCATCAATTTTCTATTAAGAGGGTAAACCAGGAATCAAAAAAAGGCAAGAGCTGTGGGTACAGGATTCCCCCACAAGATCTGTAGGAGTTGTGTCTAATTTGTTTAGTGGGTGTTCATTTAACCAGGGACTGCAATATTTGTAAATATTTCAGTTACTGCACTTTTGAGGAACATAAAAACAAATTTGTAGTCAAGGGCTTACTTCCACCAGACTCTGCACTGATGGGAGCTCTCAATGAATCCAACTTCAGACAAGAAAAAGAAGAAAAGGAAAGCAGAGGACTGTTTGGTGTTGGGGAACTTACTCCTCTTAAATCTTGGAAAGTTTCAACCCCTCACGAGCAGGGGTGAAATACCTAGCGTCTCCACTTCAGCTAAGCCTTCATCTCCCTTTTTGAGTGATTTGTGGTAACATGGAGGATTTGACTCCAAAACAGTGCAAATGCATTTTCTCTTCAGACAAAAATCTCTCCCTTGATTGCTTTTCTTGAGACCTTCCATCAACATCTTCGGTCCAGTGCCACAGATCTCTCAGGAGCCCTAATTTAGTTGATTGGGAGCACATGATGTTGGCCTTTGTCAGGACCCAGCTTCAGTATATCATCTTAGCCCCGACACAATTAGAGTCTACCCTGGCCTCCCATCCTGGTACTCCTCCTTCAGGCCCAATATCCAGTGTGTAGCAATGGAGTTGGCCCCTGCTGCTACATTGGGTCAGGCGGTGTTGATAGACCTCATATCTCCCACAGTGACATCTTTAATGCTGGTGGCATTGACTCTAAAGTCACTTGGTCTTCTGGGGGTTGGCTTTAAACATTTGGCACCTTTCTTAATGTCTTAGTGTTTGGCTTTCAACTCCTGAGGACTAAGATTCTTAGCTTGGCCTCCGCTTCATAAGTTTCAGCATTGATGATTGGGGTAGGATGTCCTTCAAGGATGCATCTGCAGTCCTAACAAATGGGTTGTCCTGTCGTCAGGCAGCCCTTCGGTCGGCCGGATTCCAAAGTCTGGGTCTGGCCTCGGCTGGTGTCGCACTTCACCCGACGTCATCTCTGCTGGTCTTTGGGTATAAAGGCATCAGCCGACGCCATTTTCCCCAGTCTTTCTTGCCGTGGCGCCAAGCAGAAGCTGTTCGCAAGTGCGGTCGGTCAGATCCAGAGATTACTACTACCGAATACTACTTGAAGACTTCTAAAAGCTAAGTACCCCGTTGGGGACTCTTTCTTGCCTCAGCCGATGTCAGAAAAAGTGAATAACTGTTTAACTTGTGGGAAACAAATACCTCATAAAGATTTCCACTCTTACTGCTTACCTTGTTTAGGCCCAGACCACGACATAGCAGCCTGTTTAGCCTGTGCTTCTTTCAACCGACGCTTAGGCCGGTCGGAGTTTGCTGAACAGTTTTTCGGCTCAGATTTTGCGTACATTATGCCCGTCGGATCCTCCGACTTCTCAAATTGTTAAGAAACGCAAAGAAAAGACCGACACTCGCGGTCCGCGGTTTCGGCCGAAACCACGGTTAAGCAAACGCCCAGTGTCTCGGTTTCGCGAAACCGAGCAAACGGGTCAATCTTCAGCGAATCCATGACTACTACCGAGGCTCCTGCTACCCTAGTTGAATCGGCCTCTGAAGTTTTGCCTATTAATGTGGTTCCTCTAGAATTATCGGACACCATCCCCTTGGATGTCTCTACCCCAGCACGTGGTGCTGCTAGGCCTCCTGCAGCCATGTCTATTAAGGCCTTTGCCAGGGCTAAAGCAGCCAAATCTGCTAAATCTGTGCCTGTTAAGCCCCCATCACACAGGCCCAGTTCCAGTTCTCAAATGCTTACTCTGGCAGAGGATCTCATCTCTTTAATAAGGGGATCCCAATCTCACCCAGACAGGGCCTCTCAGCCTCCAGAAAAGAGACCTAGAGCAGAGCCCTGAGCCAGTGTCCTCAGATGATTCTTCTGATGATTCAGACAATACAGACCATCCAGAGGCTCCTTTTCTACTTATGAAGATTCCGATGCTGAAGAATCTATTCCTTCTGCCTCTCCACCAGAGGAATTTTCCTTTGGGGAAACCTTACATGCCATGAGAGCAATTCCAATGGCAGGGACAAGATTTCTCTGATTCAAGAAAAGGCTTAGGACCTTTCTACATTTACCGCAACATAGGCCCTTAGCTATACCTCCAGTTCTTTCTGTTGTGGATGATGCATTTAATGATGTTTGCACTGCTCCTGATACTTTACCTCCAGCCCCTGCCAAGCCCGATAGGTTTTACAGGGTACGGACACTCATCACCACCTATACAAGACTCCCTTGCAGATCCTGAGACTATCTCCCAGGGGCCTAAGGCAGTAGCTTCGACCGCAGCAAAAAACCCTCTCCCTTCTGAAAGGGAATCCAGGTCCTTAGAGAGATGGGGTAAAAAAGTTTACACCTCTGCTACTCTCTCAGCTAGAGCTTTGAACTGTCAGTTTCATATGATCCAATACCAAGAGTTTATGCTTGATCAGTTAACTAAGAAACTGTCCTCTGATGATTCCTTAGATAAGAAATATGTTTTAGAAATGGTGAATAACATTCAGCAGGTTAGTAACCATTCTTTAAAATGTGGCTATGATGCACTGGAGGCTTCATTTAGATCAGCCATGACTGGCACAGTTATAAGAAGGCATGCATGGTTGAAAGAACAGGTCTTGCCGGATCATGTTAAAGCAAAGCTATTAGATGCTCCTATGGATAAGGTCAGTCTATTTGGTTCTCCTGCCCAGCAAGTAATGAAGAAAATGGAAGAGAAGGCAAAATCTGTACAAACAGTTAAAGATTTCTTACAGGTTCAGCCCCCAAGGTTTAGCAGGAACTGGCCTTCCAAAAATTGGTCCTTTCCAGACTCCTCTAAATCTCAGAGAGGCAGGAATAGACGTTCCAGAGGCAGAAATCAATCCAGAGGAGGTGCCTACAGAGGACGCCAGTGGCAAGGCAATAACCAATGAGGCACAGACACAACCACTGCCACTGCAACAGGACAATCACAGTGACTTGGCTCTGACACCGCCTACCAGGGAACAAATAGCAGCACCCTTAGGCGGAAAGTTAGCCTTATTTTCAAAAATTGGCACTATATCACAAGAGACAAGTGGATCTTGCAAACTATACACCAAGGCTACAGGTTTAATTTCCACACCTTACCAGAAAAAAGAGGAATGCCAAACCTACCTCCAAACCAAAAAACAGAAGCTCTAAAACAGATAGCTCAATTAACAAAGATGAGAGCTGTGGAAAGGGTACCACCTACAGAACAGGGCAAAGGATTCTACTCCAGACTCTTCCTAGTACCAAGAAAAGAGAAAAGTTGGAGACCTATTCTCGACCTGTCCGCCTTAAACACATTCATCATTGTTCCAAAATTCAAAATGCTGACCCTACAGCAACTTCTTCCCATGCTGGGCAAGGAGTGTTGGCTGGTAACTCTAGATCTCAAGGAGGCATACCTGCACGTCCCCATACGACCAAATTGCAGAAGATACCTCAGATTTCTTGCAGGATCAGAGCATTATCAATTCTCAGCATTGCCCTTTGGCTTATCTACTGCGCCCAGAGTATTCACAAAATGCCTGGCATCAGTAATCGCTCATTGCAGGCTACAGGGAATCCAAATTTATCCATACCTGGACGACTGCCTGATACAAGCGGACAACAAAAGCAAGCTGACAAAAGACTTACAAAGAGTCATTTGCTTACTACAAGCCCTGGGATAACAGTCAATTTAAAAAAAGTCAAGACTGATACCATCCCAAACAAGAACATTCTTGGGTGGAATTGGACACAGTAAAACAGATGGCATTCCTAACTGCAGAAAAACAAGAACAACTCCTCTTTACTTCTTGGCATTAACAAAGCAGAACAAACTAACAGCAAGGAAAGTACTGCAGGCCTTGGGCTTCATGGCATCATGCATAATCCTGGTCCCCCATGCCAGACTGCATATGAGAAAGCTACAGTGGTACCTAAAGAATTTATGGTCTCAACACAGGCACAGCTTAGAAACTGAAATACCACTAATCCCATGCCTGAAACAAGAGTTCCTATGGTGGGCTCAAGCATGCCAGTCAAACCCAGGCTTGCCCTTCCACAACTTTCAAGCAAGCCAAACCATCACAACGGACGCCTCAGACCTAGGTTGGGGCACACATGCTGGACAAATGCATACAAGGATTATGGACTCCAGACCAGCTGCACCTGCACATAAATCAAAAAGAAATGCTGGCAGTAAAACTAGCAATCCAGAATTTCAGACCATTCCTCAAAGAAGGCCATTTAATGATAAGGACAGACAACACCACAGTCATGTGGTACATCAACAAACAGGGAGGCACTCATTCATACCCCTATGCAGAATGACTCTGGACCTTTGGAATATGGCTCTGAGCTACAACATCCAGTTACAGGCAATATTTGTACCGGAAAAGAAAACATCCTAGCAGACATGTTAAGCAGAACTACCTCGGATGCTCACGAATGGATGCTACACCCGGACATCTTCAAGGCCATCACAAAGAAATGGGGAATGCCACAAATAGACCTATTCGCATCCCCACTCAATCACCAGCTCAAGAAATTCTGCACAAGGACATACCACCCACTTGCATGGAAGGTGGACTCTCTATCCTTCAGTTGGAAAGGCCTGACAGCATATGCATTTCCACCTCTTCCTTTGATGCACAAGGTACTACTGAAAATCAAAGAGGAACGTCCAAGGATAATTCTGATAGCTCCAAATTGGCCAAGACAACACTGGTATCCATTGCTGAGGAGCATGTCTCGGGGGAGAACGTGGACACTACCCCTGATGCCTTTGATGTTAACTCAGAACGACTACAACATCATGCATCCAAACCTAAAAACTCTGCAACTGACTGCCTGGAACATTACATAACAGCAACTAACCCAGATTTATCCCAAAGGGTTAAAGACATTATCCTTGAGGCCCGCAGACCTTCAACAAGAAGGAACTATGCAGGAAAATGGAAAAGGTTTGTCATTTGGAGTACTGAAAGAGGAAAAGATGTGTCAAAGATAGATATTGCTAACATCCTGGAGTACTTGGCAGAGCTTCTCCATACAGGCCTGTCCTATTCCTCCATCAAGATACATGCATCAGCTATTTCTGCAGAATACAGCTTTGATCCCCCTGTCTTCTCACATCCTCTACTCAGGCAGTTCCTCAGAGGAATCAAGAATGTAAAACCTCCTAGGAAACCACCATTACCAGCATGGGACTTGAACTTTGTGCTAGAAAAATTGACACTCCCTCCATTTGAACCAGCAGCAACAGCAGATCTTCAACACCTATCCTGGAAAACTGCTTTCCTACTGGCAATTACTTCAGCAAGAAGGGTTTCGGAACTACAGGCCTTAATGGCAGTACAACCCTTCCTAATCTTCCATCAAGATAGAGTGTCCATGAGAACTAATCCTACATTTATGCCTAAGGTGGTATCCAGAGTGTCTCTAAACCAGGCAATCCACCTACCTACCTTCTTTCCCAATCCACAGAACAGGGGAAAGACTGCTGCATACCTTGGATGTACATAGACAGTTGCGCTACTACCTGGACAGAACCAAGGGCAATAGGAAAACTGACCAGCTTTTAGTAGCTTATGCAACAGGAAGAGAAGGAAAAGCAATTTCCAAACAGACAATCTCCAAGTGGATAGGAAATTGCATAAGATTCTGTTACTCCTACCATGGAAAGCAAATTCCACAGAACATAAGACCTCACTCTACAAGGGCTACAGCCACTACCACAGCTTTCTTACGAGGAGTGGCTACCAAGGACATTATTGAGGCTGCTACTTGGACCTCCGTGCATACATTTGCCAAGCATTACAACTTACCTCTATACTCTAGATCCCGAGCAGGGTTTGCCACTGCTGTATTGCAAGGGATCCTAACTACACCATAATTCTTCTTCCTCCTCCCTAGTTTGGCTATGGTATTCTACCCATTTGTTAGGACTGCAGATGCATCCTTGAAGGACATAGTACAGTTTTGTACCTACCATAAATGTAGATGTCGAACAGGATAGCATCTGCAGTCAGGATTACTCACCCTCCTTCCCTCTGTGGTACTCCTAGGGTATTTACCCTCCTAATAGCTAGCTAGGGGATCTCTTATGGTGTATTTGTTTGTATATATGTACATACATGCTTATTTTTGTGTTTGCCTACTATTTTTTTTGGAAACATTGGCATTTACCCAAAATTTAGTTTTCCAAGAGGGCAACTGGCATCTGGGGCAAGAAACACTGAGGAAAATGGCGTCGGCTGATGCCTTTATACCCGAAGACCAGCAGAGATGACGTCGGGTGAAGTGCGACACCAGCCGAGGCCAGACCCAGACTTTGGAATCCGGCCGACCGAAGGGCTGCCTGACGACAGGACAACCCATTTGTTAGGACTGCAGATGCTATCCTGTTCGGACATCTACATTTATGGTAGGTACAAAACTGTACTTTTCTCCTCATCTATACCAACATCTGTTTAATTTGCATTGACTGTTTTGATTCGAGGCATTTTGGCAGATACCACAGTGCAGAAGTGCATTACATCTAGCTCCTTTGTACCCATAGCATCAGTGGTACCACCTCTACCCAAGGTACTGCAGAAGTTGGACACTTGAGTCAACCATCATCCAGGCTTCCTTAGGACCAGAGAAGTATTAGACCCTTACTGGTGAGGTAGAGATCTCTTCCCTAATGAAGGTCAGAAAGACTTCCACCCTAGCCTCCCCAGGGAAAAGAATGTGCAAGAGAAAACACTGACTCCCCATCAGTCACAAACCCCAGAAACTGATCTAGATGAAGGAAGGTTCCCCCAAATCCCCTCCAGAGGATGCGTCATTCAGCAAAATATTGTAAATGATGAGACAGATTCAGTCGTGGCCTGAAGACCCCACCTGCCCTGAGGAAGAGATCTTACAGGAGGCTTGTAATTCCCGCAGCAGTATGGGTAGTACCTCTCCTGGACAGACTGTTAAGCCTGGTCTGCAGCAAGGTATGGAAGCAAGAGAGAGTCCCGTGAATCCCCAAGGATAGGCCATATTGGAGCAAAGGACCTCTTGTGGAGTCTATACTAGTAGCTTCAACCCCAAAGAAGCACTCTCAAAACATGCCCAAGCTGTCCATCCTCCTAGTAAAGATTACAGAATGATAGATGGGTTAGGGAAGTGAGTCTAGGAGTTCAGTACATTCTCCATAAAAATTATGAAATACGTGAAGCACACGGTTTGGCTTCAGAGGGAAGCTGCTCAAAGTGTCAGAAATCTGAAATAGTTGCCATCTGGAGAATTCCACTTGGAGTTAGAGACTTGGGTGGCTACTGTGAACACTTTCTTCTCTGGCCATGTATCTCATATATGATGCAATGTATGATGCAGCTAGAGCTACAGATTCAGGACTAACAATGAGAAGATAGGTCTGGGTGTGACTTGTATATTATCCAGACCATTTCAAGGCAACCTTCACCAGTGCCCCATTTGACAAGGAAGTGCATTGTTTGGGAATCTAGTTAAGGAGAGACTGTCTTAGTTGTGAGCAAAAGGGCAAAACACTCCCAGCTATGGGAGTTAAGTCTGCCAGGCACCAGCCCACAGAGAACTTTCCATCAGAAGCAGAAAATGACAAACTTGTGGTATTGGAAATCCTAGCAGCCCCATCACAGACAGCAGCAAGACAAAAAGGATCCCAGGATAGAGGGGAATTTCATTCTGAATGCTTCTGTGGAAGAAGAGGTAGTCACAGTAACCAGGGATTGTTCTCCTGTGGAGGCAGTCCAGGAATGACTGTTTCACAGTTTGGTATGAATGGCCATCATGACTGTCATGGGTAAGAAGAATTGTATCCAGAGGCTGCTATATTCCATTTTTCATATCACCACAGCCCAGACTTCCAAACCTATTCCAGTACCACCCAGAAGGGAAGCAGCCTCAAATGAGGCCCAGAGCCGCTGCCTTGAGAGAGAATTCCATGCATAAAAAGGTGGTATAGGGGCAGACAAGGCTTTATTACCAGGACTGTCATGGAAGGCCAAGAACTGCAAGGGTCGATTTCTTCTCATAAAACCCTTCTGGCTGCACCAGACTTGCTGCTTCTCCTCTCCTTTGGCCTCACCTGAAAAAGAAACCCCTTCTTCACAGAGCTCTATTCTAATTCATCCATTTGGACAGCTTTATCTAGACAGTCACTTCACCTAACTCCCAGTAATGGCCTGGAACTCTCAGTTCTCTTCTGATTTTGTCAAACTTAATTACAGCTTCTCAGAAAACTTCAACCTGGAGACTTTACAAGGGAAAACGGAACACGTTCTTCGTGTGGGTTTATGACAGAAGCATTTCACTGGAATCAGCATTATTAGAATCTGTGCTGACATTCTTAACAGAGCTGTATAACAAAAGAGCATGTTAATCTGTAGTCAAGGAGCATCTAGCAGCAGATTCCTTTTACCATTAATGTTTCCCAAATCATTCCTTGCTGATAGACCATTCATTTAAGGCCTTCAAGTGTATTTTTCTTACCAGACCCCCAGTAGTAAAATCTGCTTTAGCTTGGGATCTGAACTTTGTATTAGAGAATCTAATGAGAGCAACTTTTGAGCCAGCCACTTCGGTTGATGTCAAGTTTTTGTCAAGGAAAACAGCTTTCTTGGATATTCTTCGTGTTTCACTGTTGCAGTCATTACATTTGGGTAATCTGCTGGCAGGTTGCCCTCAGTCAGTCTGATTAACAAAGTCTTGGGTCCTGTGTCGGTTGCTGTCCCTTTTTCCATGACGTCAGGGGTATAAAACATGCAGCCGACGCCATTACATCAGTCTTTCTTGCCGTGCGGTGCCCAAAGCAGAAGCAGTTCACAAGTGCCGGTCGGCCGACTCCTGAAATTTTCGTTTTCAAGTTTCAGAACTGAAGTCTTCAACTTAAGACTAAGTACCCCGTTGGGGAAACTTTTCTTGCTCCTTACCGATGTCAGTAAAAGTTAATAATTGCATTACTTGTGGAAAACAAATACCTCATAAAGATTTTCATTCATACTGTATTCCTTGCCTAGGCCCTGACCACGACATACCTTACTGTCGGTTTCGTGCTTTATTTAATCAGCGCACTATCTGTCGTTATATTTTTGCCTGTCATTATTTCGGTTCTTGGTTTAATTATCCAGAAATGTTGTCGATTAGCCATCCGACTACCGGGATTCCGAAAAAAATGCAAAGTTAAAGACAGAGACAGGCTGTCGAGGTCCAAAACTGCTGACACTGCTTCTCCTAAGCCAGTCGTCAGTTTGCCGGTACTCGGTGAGGCGCTTTCGCACCCCTGATAACCGCTGGCCTCTACTGAGACCCATTTGGAGTCCGGTATGCTGCGAAATACTTCAACTATGGAACCCGCGGATGTCTCTACCTTGGATGGGTCTGGAGCTGCTTTGCAGGCACCGGCTTCTGAGGGTGTTTTCAGGCCTACAGACTTGCATATTAAAACGACACCGCCTTCATTATTAAGGCCTAAATCTCGATCCATGTCTAAAAAATCGACGCCCAGGCCACGTACTCAGGCCCCTATGTCTAAAAACAAATGATAAAAATGGCTGAAGATCTAATAACTCTAATCAACGGTAGTCCCCCCCAGAGGCCTAGGGCTGAGCTTGCTTATGAATCTTCTGATAAGGATTCTGTTTATTCTGACTCTTCTGGTAACCTGGATTTGTCCATACCTACTTATGAGGATTCTGATGCAGAGGATTCCATCCCCTCTGCTTCCCCTCTGGAGGACTTTTCTTTTGGGGAAACTTTACATACTTTAAGGGAGCATTTCCACTGGGAAAGCCAGGAATTTTCTAATTCAAAAAGGAGGCTTAGGGATTTCCTCCTTCTACCTCAGCATAGGCCTTTGGCTATATCTCCTGTACTAGACATTGTTGATGATGTTTTCTCTGAATCCAGTTTGGCCCCTGATTCCCTGCCTCCTGCTCCTAGTAAACCTGACAGATTCTACAGCGTTCCTGAGTCCCACAAGTTGCTTTTCAAAAATCCTGCTGCAGATCCAGAGACTATTTCTCAGGGGCCCAAGAGCATTAAGGCTTCTACTGCTAAAAATCCTACCCCTTCTGATAGAGACTCCAGGGCGCTGGATAGATGGGGTAAAAAGGTCTATACTTCTGCAACTTTGGCAGTCAGAGCTTTAAACTGCCAATTTCATATGTTAAAATATCAGCAACATGTTATTGGACTGCTGAAAAAGAAAATGATGTTGATTCCTGACTATGTGGAAAATAAAGATTTACAGGACTTACTGCATTCTGCTGAACAAGTTGGAAAGCATACTTTGCAATGTGGTTTTGATTCTTTAGAGGCCTCTTGCAGGGCTGCTGTTACTGGATCTGTGCTTAGAAGACATGCTTGGCTTAAGGAACAATCTTTGCCTGATCATGTTAAAGCTAAATTGTTGGATTCTCCTTTAAATCAGGACCGCCTGTTTGGTAGCAAGGCTGAAGAAGTTCTTAAAAAGATGGAATATAAAGCTAAATCTATGCAAACTGTCAAAGAATTTTTGCAAGTGCAACCTCCTAGGTTTAGTAGGCACTTGCCTACTAAGAATTGGTCCTTTCCGGTCCCTTCCAGATCTTCTCAGGCCAAACCCAGGCACAGCAAAAACCCCAGGTTTCAGTCCCAGGGGACTCTCAGAACCAAGCAGTGGGGGGCCTCCTCTTCCAAATCTGGAAATAACAAGACACTTCCTATGGTAAGCAGTCTCAATGACTTCCTTTTAAAAGTAACAAGCACTTATCTTTTGACCACCCCTTTGGGGGGAGAAAGATTGCTCTTCATGCAAAGAACTGGGAACTCATAACCCAGGACAAATGGGTTTTACATATAGTGTCCCAGGGATACAGATTACATTTCCACACGTTGCCAACACCATATGGGTGGCCAGACCTGCCCCCAAATCAGTGGGCAGAGGCTCAAAAACAAGTATTTTCCCTCTTAAGCATGGGGGCTATTTAACTGGTACCAGAAGAGGAAAAGGGACAAGGTTTTTACTCCAGACTTTTCCTGGTACCCAGAAAAGACAAATCATGGCGTCCAATCCTGGACCTGTCTACTCTAAACACCTTTCTGGAGATTCCAAAATTCAAGATGCTTGACTCTTCACCAGTTACTTCCTATGCTAGGCAAAGGCGCCTGGTTGGCAACTCTGGATTTAAAAGAAGCATACCTGCACATCCCAGTCAGGGACTCTTGCAGAAGACACCTACGCTTCAAAGCAGGCTGCTTGCATTATCAGTTTTCTGCACTGCCCTTTGGCTTGTCTACTGCACCCAGGGTATTCACAAAGTGCCTGGCTCCAGTTATTGCATTTTGCAGGCAAAGGAATATTCAAATATACCCGTACCTGGACGATTGTCTAATTCAGGCAGAAAACCAGGGCATACTTCTAAATCATCTAGCATTTGTAAAAAGGGTTCTAACTTTTGGGGTACACCATAAACCAAAAGAAATCACAACTGGTACCCTGTCAACAGATTACATTCCTTGGTGCAAGCTTGAATACAACTGCCCAGAAGGCTTTTCTCATGCCAGAGAAGCAAATTCATTTGGTAACTTACTTCAAACATGTGGCCACAAAAACCCTACTATCTGCAATACAAATACTGTGAGCCTTGGGGTTCATGGCCTCCTGCATTCTTTTAATTCTATATGCAAGACTGCATATGAGGAAACTACAGTGGTGTCTAAAAAGTCTATGGAGTCAACATTGTCACAGCCTGGAAATAATGATTCCTATCATACCGTGCCTACTCCTAGAGTTACTATGGTGGGCAGAAGCCTGCCACCAAAACAAGGGACTACCATTCACACTACCCCCTGCCACCCAAACCCTAACTACAGATGCATCAGACTATGCATGGGGGGCTCACCTGGCAGGGAAGTGCATTCAGGGCAAATGGAACTCAAATCAAATGCACCTACATATCAATCAAAAAGAAATGTTAGCTGTACAGATTGCTCTGGCAGCCTTCAAGGACTACATTCTTCCAGGACAACTAATGGTAAAGACTGACAACACCACGGTTATGTGGTACATAAACAAGCAGGGGGCTACACATTCCTACTCCCTCTGCAGACTAGCCATGGCATTGTGGAACACAGCCTTGAGTTACCAAGTGCGTCTACAAGCTCAATTCCTGCAGGAAAATTGAATACATTGGCAGACGACGGGCTAAGCAGAAACCTAATGGACCCACACGAGTGGAACTGGAACCACGGATTTTCAACATATTGACAAGCAAATGGGGGAGCCCAGACATAGATCTATTTGCCTCCCCCCCCAGAACTACCAGTTGGGCAAGTTTTGCACAAGGACTCCCCACAAACAAGCCTGGAAAGTGGATGCTCTGTCCTTCAGCTGGAAAAACCTATCAGTCTGTGCCTTTCCCCCTCTGCCTCTGCTCTCCAGAGTTCTACTAAAAGTCAAACAGGACAAACCAAGGATGATTTTGATTGCTCCAGACTGGCCGCACCAACACTGGTGTACCCCCTCCTGTGCAGTGTCTTGCAAATATCTCCAGGACTCCTGCCTCAAACCCCTTCCCTGCTTTCTCAGCAGGAGAAACAAATTCTGCACCCTCAGCTTCCAACATTGAACCTTGCAGTCTGGCTAATCACTTAAATTCACCCTCATCATCCCTCAGCAAACCTGTGATGGATGTCATCTTGGAGGCGAGGAGACCTAGTACTAGAAAATCTTGTGCTGACAAATGGAAAGGATTCTGTGCCTGGAACCGATCTTTAGGGATGAGCACAGCAGCGCCCAATTTACCTCAGATTTTGCAATACTTAACTGAGATGCTTCACAAGGGCCTGTCTTTTTCCTCCATTAAAATCCACACCTCCGCTATTTCAGCTCACTATAACACAGAACCACCACCCCCTTCTCTCATCCTCTGCTCAAGCAGTATCTCAGAGGGGCGAAAAACATGAGACCACCCAGGAGAGCTCCTACCTCTGCCTGGGGTCTTAACTTTGTTTTGGAGAAACTCATTCTACCTCCTTTCGAGCCAGCTGCTACTGCAGACTTAAAATTTCTTTCTTGGAAAACAGCCTTCCTTTTAGCAATCACTTCGGCTAGAAGGATATCTGCATTACAGGCCCTTATGGCAGTGGAGCATTTCATCATCTTTCATGCGGACAGGGTATCTCTCAGGACCAATCCAACCTTCATGCCCAAGGTGGTTTCCAGTGTGGCTCTAAATCAGTCTATTCATTTGCCAACCTTCTTCCCCAATCCACAGAACAAAGGGGAATGGATTTCTGCATTCATTGGATGTGCACAGACATCTAAAATTCTACCTGGACAGGACTAAATCTCAAAGAAAATCTGAACAATTGCTGGTAGCATTTGCCGCAGGGGCAGAGGGGAAGGCTATTTCAAAACAAACCATTTCAAAATGGATAAGCCATTGCATTCATTTCTGCTATAAGCACCATGGATAACCTATCCCCCAGGGGATCAGATCTCACTCCACCAGGGCTGCATCTACTTCTGCAGCCTTTCTCAGAGGTGTTCCTACCAGGGATATCCTAGAAGCTGCTACCTGGAGTTTTGTACATACTTTCACCAAGCACTATCATTTACCAATTATCTCTAAATCCAGAGCTGGCTTTCCCACTGCTGTCTTGCAGGGCCTTGTAGCTGGCCCTAATGTTGTATAAACTCCTCCTCCCAACCATAGCTTAGGGAATCTACCCAAATGTAATGACCAACAGTGAAACACGAAGAACATAGTACAGTTGTGTACACTTACCATAAATGTAGATGTTCGACTCAGTCCTGTTGCAGTCCTGGTTACCCTCCCTCCAGCCCCCTAGTTTTTTCTGACTATACCTCTCCTTTCCTTTATGATGTTTAAAAGCCTTTTTGGTGTATTTGCTTTTGGCTGGAGGTATACCTTTGTGTTTTTGTGTTTATTTGCTCCCCATTAGGGGGGCACCTGACATCTGGGGCAAGAAAAAGTGATGTAATGGCGTCTGCTACATTTTTTATACGCCTGACGTGATGGAAGGGACAGCAACCGACGCATGACTCAAGACTTTGTTAATCAGGCTGACTGAGGGCAACCTGCCAGCAGATTACCCAAATGTAATGACTGCAACAGTGAATACACTCTGCATTTATGATAAGTGTACACAACTGTACTTTCCTTTTACTTCGTCCAGAAGAGCTGAGTTGCATAGTCTCTCTTCACAGTATCCCTACATTATTTTCTCAGATCCCTTGATTGTGAATCAACTTTTAAAGGTGTTTTATTGATAACTTAGTTACCTGGAGTGGCAGACTTCCCAAAAGGTACTGTAATGCATTTCTTGGTATTGAGTTTTAAACAATGGCTTTCGCACTAAGTTTGTGTATATTAGACCTTCCTGAAGGGTGTTTTCGTATGGGGGGATTCAGTGAATGCTTCCAGTTTTTAGTCATCTGGGAACTTGGTTAGCCTAAGGCTTGACATCCAAAAAGTGGACCCAGCACAGAACACTGGGAACTCCACTGGTGACCGGCTTGTTTATGGAGGTGGCTTCACAGATTTTAACCTTCTGGGTCCTATCAGTGAGCCAGCTAGTTATCCAGTGTGTTATAAATGGATTTACACCTAGTTCCATAAGTTTGTTGACAATGCCAGAGTGGGGTAGTTTGTCAAAATGCTTTAGCCAGATCTAGGTGGGCAGTATATACAGTTTCTCCCTCATTCATTGTCTTGGTGACCTTTTCAAAGTTGTCCACTAGATTCAGTAAGTATGACTTTCCGTTAACAAAGAAAAACCTGGGATGGATCCATTGTCTGGAGGGTTCCTATGTTCTTATTGATAATTTCCTTGATAATTCCTTCCTTCACTTTGCAAATAAACCTAGGCAGACTAATGGATCTCTAGTTTCAAGGATCTGTTGAAGGGCCTCCTTTACGAAGGTTGACTATCACAGTCCACTGTTCACGTGGCACAAAGCCTGTTTTTTAAGTCTATAGTTAAATAATGATTCCTAGAGTCCTCATAAGTCATGTTTTGGACTATTCATGAGGCATCCCGGAATGTTATTGGGGCCCATTGAGGCAATGTTCTTGGTTTTAGTGAGTGCAGCCAGTACATGCTCCCTTGTTATAGTTAGAGGGGTTATGTTTGAGGCTGTTTTAGAGGGGATGGTTGAGGGTAAGAGGGGAGTCAAGATGGAACTGAATTTGTCGTCTAACAGGTTTACTATATCACCAGACTCCGTGAATGTGGCACCATTAACCACCAGTTCAACACATTGCTGTGTGCTGCCCTTGAGATTTCTGACATAGCTGTTGAAGGCCTTATAGTTATCTTTCACCTTGTAAGGCTATCTTAACCTCAACGTTGGCCTTGACTGACCTAATTAGCCCTCTTAGTTGTCTGTTAATTTTGATGAGAGAGTTTGTCTTTGCGGGAATTACCCTTCCTGATTTTTGCTGTATTTTTTTTCCTTTTGCTGTATATTCTGTTTAATTTGGGATGCCACCAGGGCATTTTGTTTCTGGGGCTAGTTCTTTGCTAATTTCTGCTAAGCACATCAGTCTCTATACAGCCATTGACATGACTGCACATAGTTTCTGAGAGAAATTCAGCATAGGTTGCTGTGTTCTTTGGGTTTGAAAGGTCATTGACTTTTGACACATCATCAGTAGGATAATGAAGGTGACTGATTTCAAAGGAGACAATTTTATGGTCAGACCTTACCAGGGATAATGAACATATGGGGGAGGACAGCATTCTCCCATATTTGTAAGCATAAGGTCTGGTATGTTGGAGCCTCTTGTGGGAGTGTTCACTGTTTGGTCAAGGGTGTGTGTATTTATGAAGTCCAGGAGTCTCTGTGCCTGTAGATTTGAGGCTGTGTAAGATTCCCAGTCTGTAGAGGGGTAATTAATGTCTCCCATGCGTAGGGTGTTAGGTTGGATGGTAAGTGTCTCTAGTAGGTCCAAGTATGCATTGAGCTCCTCGGGACATGGAGGGTGACCTATAGCTAGCTAGACTATGGTATGGGAGTTTATATGCGGTAACCTCAGTGTGGAGGAATTCCACCCTGTTTGACCACCCTAGAGGTATGCGTGTTATTGATGTATATTGAGACAGGAAGGCAGTGAAACCTTGCACTGAAGCTGTATTCCCTGTCATTTTAAATCATATCTTGGTGTCTGCACAGATGTCTGTATTCTCAAGTGTGTGTGTGGGGGGAGGGGGGTCTTGGAGGGAATGTATTTTTTTTTATTTAGACTACTGGTATTGAGCGGTGCATAGCAAAGTGGTCTGTTAACCATGCCCTCTCAAGCTGAGAAATATTGGCTCCCCCTGAGAATGACACCAGAAAGATGGGCAGTTTTTGAAATCAATAATTTTTTGCTCATATTGTGGCATCATTCTCAGTGATAGCAATACGCTGCACAGTGCTAGGCTCATATCAGCCTGAGACACATAGTCTGAAATCTCCATAATGTCTGTCTTGATAGGCACATCTCGGGTCATTTATTTATTTTACATTTGTTGACTGGGATAGTCCGACTGGATATATGTCCATTTTCAGCGGAGACCCAGGAAGAAAAGCTCCAAGATAATAATATACATTGAACATTTAGTAAATGCTAGTTTCAAGCAGATTATAGTCATAAGCAATACCATCATTTAGCACATATAGTACTAACTTATTATGAAACACTTTACAAAACATAACATTATTTTCAAAGTTGTATATACATAACATTACATTCAGGTTTAAGACATGTTGAGCATCAGTTATACAGTTGACCCTTCCTGAAATGGAGTGGTAGAAAAAAGTTAGAAGTAGTTGAAGGTAAGGCACCTAAGAAATAGAACGGTCACTAGTAGGGGTTAGTGCAAGGACATAACAAAGTATTTCTTGAGTTTGTTTTTGAATTGAGTTAGTGAGGGTTCTAGGGTCAAGTCAGCAGGGACATATTTTTCCAACAGAGTTGGCAGAGAGTCCCCAGCTGAGTAGTTGGATTTGTATGTTTGAAGTAGGAGTCTAGTGGATGATCGCAGTGGCCAGATGCTGGTGTAGGGGCTGATAATATTTTTTAATGAAGGTGTATTTTCTAGTTGGTAAAGGACTTTGTGCCACTATTAGCTGGTTGAACTGCAGTAGGCTTGGCAGTTCAAGCCATCCTAGGCGATTTAGGTTATGACAGAGGTGTGTCCAGTAGGCTGTGCCAGTAGCAAATCTGGCAATGTGGTTATAGCAGGATGATAGTTTATTAAGATCTGTTTTGTTTAAGTTGAAGAATAGAGGTGAGGCATAGAGAAGAGTTGATAGCAGATGGGAATGGGCAATTGCAGTTCTAGCAAGTGGGGTAAGGAAAGGTTTGATTCTGTAAAGAGAGCCAAGTTTTTTATTAATGGTTTTGATAGTTTGATTGATATGTGCATCAAACTTCAGGTTATCAACTATGACACCCAGTAGTTTAGTTTGGGCTTCTGGGGAGATGATAATGCCATTGTTAGCGGTTATGTTGAAGGATGGCAGGGGAGTTCTGCATGTGGGGGAGAAGAGGAACAACTTAGTTTTGTTGGGGTTTAGGATTAGATGTTGATTGGAGAGCCATTTTTCCACCGTATTGAATGTATTTTGGGTTAATGTGAATAAAGTAGCTGGTGAGGTGTCGGAACAAAACAAGGTGGAGTCATCCACATATTGAATGCAGGTAGCATCTGGGATGACTGAATGAAAGTCGTTGATAAAGATGGAGAAAAGAAGGGGTCCTAGTATCAAGCCCCAGGGGACTCTTAATGTGATGGGTAGGTGAGATGATAGCTTGTCCTGCCATAGGACTGCCTGTTGCCTGCCCTGCAGGTAGGATTGAAACCGTTGGAGTGCATGGTTGTTTAAGGAGAAGGCCTTCAAGGTATTTATAAGCATTTTGTGGTCAACCATGTTAAAAACCTTGGATAGCTCTAGAAAGAGTGCTGAGGATAGTTTGATATTGTGGTTGTGGTTAATGACAATAGAGAAAGAGAGGAGGGCAGTAGTAGTACTGTGGTGTGGCTTAAAGCCATACTGAAAGTTGGACAACAGCTTGTTCTGTGTGAGGTAGTGCATGAGCTGTATGTGTACACACTTCTCCATCATTTTAGCTAGAGGTGACAGAATAGCTATGGGTCTAAAGTTTGACAGTTAGTGGAACTGCCTCCTTTATGGAGAGGTATGACATGGGAGATTTTCCGTATAGTGGGTACAGTAGCTTCAGATATAGCTCTGTTGATCAAGATTGAGATGGTGTATGCTATGGTGTCAGCAGCCTTTTGCAGATAGTCTGCTGGGAGGAGGTCGGCAGCCAGAGTGGTGGGTCTAAGTTTCTTAAGTAGGGCATGAATAAGCCGAGTTAGGAACAGGTTGGAAAGTAAAGTATGTTTACACCTACATGGACTATGATGAAATCATACTGGTACCTGTGACATAATGACTTGAGTGCTTTCATGATTCAGTGAATTGTGGCTTCAAATAGACAACTAAGTTATCTTCTCCTTGTTCAACCTGGTTAGGGGGCATCAGTATATCTTACAATGGAGTCCCTTATGATGAGTCCTGGGAAGTGTGTTTGCTTGTCTTAGGGGCTTAGTGCTTGGGGTTTCACTAACAGCAACAATATATGTGGTGCTCAGTGCATCCATTTGTATTTTTCCAAAGTACTCTTAATAAAGCAAGAGTACTTCTCGTATTGTTTAGACATTCACAGACAGCTAAGGTTTTATTTTGATCATACGAAGACTTTCAGGAAGGAAGAATAGCTGTTTCATCAGCATTTTGCTGTCTAGATTGGGTGAAAAGATCACTAAGATTACCTTTGTTAAGTGGATCTTTGACTATTTTCTTTTGCTACCCCTCAGCAGGCAAACAGCTTACTGTCCGACTAAAGGGTCACTTGGTTAGGTCTCAAATTGTGCGTGCAGCCTTCTTGCAAAACCTTTCACTTGATGAGATTGCAGTGGCAGCTACCTTGTCTTCATAGCATACCATTGCTAAGCATTAGTTTTAACTTCATTTCCAGAATAAGGGCCTCCTTTGGAGTAAATCATTCTTAAAGACCTGCTGGGCTCAGCCATCCGTATTCGCTGGGGATTCTGACCTGATGTTCCATTGTCTGGAAAGGACCTGAGAAATACACAAGTTATGTACTCACCAGAATGTTAGATTTCCCTAGTCTCTGTCCAGACACTGGAACAGCCAACCCTACTTCCCCCTCCAGATTGTCAGTCTGAGTAGTGTGTGACCGGTTTTACCATTAAGATTTCCTTCTTTCTGATTGTTGTGGTGTACATAGTTATACTACTGATGGTGGGTTAACTCAGTGTGGAGAAACAACAGCAGCAGGGAATTATGAATAGGGAGGAGCTTATGCTTGAGAGCAGTTCATTGCTGTCACTAGGTCAAGGCACCAGTCCTGATGTTCCAGTGAGTGAACACAGACCAGAGAAATCTAGCATTCTGGTAAGTACACAACTTGCATTTTTTTGTAGTAATGATAGTTTAAGGTCTTAAAACCATAAAATGTGGTAAAGTGAGAGTTTGTGTACAGTGTGTAGATAGAATTTATTCAGCAAAATTAATTATGCAGAGTTTGTTCACATAATGTATATTTTTTGTATCTTTTAGGATATCCCAGAAGCTCCTGAAAGATTAATGACCGATACCATTAATGAACCAATCTTGTTGTGCCGTTTCCCGGCAGAGATAAAGTCATTTTATATGCAACGTTGTCCTGAGGATAGAAGGCTTACTGAATCGGTCAGTTGTCGATTTATGAAAGACTTTTTAGTTTTGAAATTACTGTATGTTGATATATGTATTAGATGTTGCATTACTAAGTTTTTATGTAATTTGATGCAACTCCATAGACCCTTTTGCAGTGGGTAGCCTTAGGCTCTTTTGATGCTCCTAGCTTAGACGATGTCTCATTTTTCAGAAGTTTCTTCCTGTGGGTAGTCAGTACCACCTCCTGGTGCATGGGTGTGGCATCACACAGGCTAGAAAGGGCACTCTAACGCTGAATCACTTATTTCATTTCTTCCACTTGTAATTTTTTTTTTAAATTAATTGTACAGTTTTGATCTTGATTCTGACATTCATTGTGGAAGTTTCCTCAGTGTGTGGAAAACTGCCTCCATTCAATACCCAAAACAATGAATCTTTCAGAGTTGTTCCTGCAGCTGCCAGTTCATAAGTCAAGACCATCAGAAGTATTTCCATTAAGTGACACGTCAGCCTGATTACATACAGGTAATGATGGGAGAAGCTGAAAATCTACCTCAGAGTTTCTCAGGATGGCGGCTGTGGAAGATTCCTAGCATAGGACTGACTGTAAGGAGGTTCCGTCATCCTTCAAATTGCTTATAATTAATGCTTCCATATGTCTGCTGATTCATTTCATCTTGCATTTTAGTCTCACATTACTATAGTATTGTAAACTCTGACTTATCTGCGAAGCCTAAGCCCACAGTGTTTTTATGGAGAAATGTAAACTAAGTGGTATGTGATGAACTTCCATATCTGTGCATGCTTTGTTGTATCACATCATCTGTTACGTTTGTACACAAAAGTAGTATTTTGGAGGTTTTCTCTCTGAGCCTGTACAGAAAATTGGATATCAGACCTGTCCATGAAGCAATTGCAAAATAAAGACATAAATTAGTTATGGTGGCTGAAGCCTTGTAGAATGTCCTTCTTATGGTTTTCTTGCTTGGATAATTGGCTGTGAATAGCCCTGTCTCAAGAGGATTTACAGGAGGTAGCCCTATGGTTGCAGAACTTGAGGGCGTGCATAAATTGAGAGAAATCCTCTATGAATCTGCCCCAAATTACATTAACTGGGGCAGTATTGGACACTTTGTCATTTACTTCTACCCATGGATAGGGCTATGGAAGTCATAGCTATAGAAACCTGGGTGAGGGTGCAGCATAGAACTCAGGCTGTGGATCTTCATTTGCCTTTTAGCTATTATGTCACTTGCAGTCTTTGTTCCATTCTCACAGCCAGTAGTTTGCGTAGTGCTGTGGACTCTGAAGTATATGCAGCTACAGAAGCATCCCACCTATGCAAATCTTTGGCTTCAGGCCCTTTTTCATCTGTATTTTTTTTAAGTTGCATTATAATCCCTCTAATATCCCAATGGATTTTTCCCTTCCTGCATTAGAATCTCCCACATGCCATGACTATATATGCTTTGCTAGTGAGTAGCTCTCTAGTTTAGGGAAGTATTCTCTCATACAACCAGCATTAGAGGAGACTTCATAAAAGACTTCTATTGTTTGTTCCTCACATTGAATGCTGTAGAAGAGGAGTTGAGACGAACACCTCCTGTTCATGTTAGCCAATAATACCATGATGTTTTAAGCGAACAGGCAGGGTGTCGCATTCTGGTGCAGTACCTGTTTGGCAGTGGCATCACCTTAACAGATCTTCACATCTTGGGTTAAAGTGGCATGTACTGGTACGCAGGCAGAGCCATAGCTGAAGTTCTCTCCTGCAGCACAGGATTTAGCAGCATTAGTTAGTCCAGGTAATCACTGCCAATCTGGAGGCCACAGAGAGTTTATCAAAGGCCTAGCAGAAGCCCTAAAGCCATTCCTGACTGCTTCTCCCAGGAGGTACCCAAGTTAAGGTTGTCGGTCCACTTATGGGTCAGAGGGTATGCTGTCCAGGAGGTTACAAGATTTTCATTAACGAATCCCCCACCAGTGAAAACCTCACAGGATGTCCAGTCCTCTCGGTATAAACAGGCAGTGCAGGAGGTCTTAATCCTTCTAAGCAAAATAGCCATCCAATAATTCTTCCAGAGCAGAAAGATCAGGGCTGATATTCTGTAGTCTTTTTGTTGCCAAAGAAAACACAGGATATCTGTCGCATTTTAAATCTCTGCAGCCTAAGCGAATATGTGGCAAAGCAAAATTACTTTATAGACTTGATGCAAGCAGTCCTCACTTGTTGGTCGGTAGGGTTGAATGTGCTGTTTAGACTTCAGGATGTTTACCTCAACATAATTATTTTCAAGTAATCAAGGAATTCTTTGTGCTTTTATGTAGGAGCTGCATCATTGGTATATGCCCTTTGGTGTCAACACAGCCCCCAGGGTGTTTATAAACAGCATGGCAGAAGTTGTAGCACATCAAAATCTTATTCAGATTATTATCTTCCTGTACCTAGTCAATTGTCTTGTGGCAGTGCTTACTTGCAGTTGTTTTAACTAGATTATTCAATCAGATGGTCACCACTGTCAGTGTATACAAGTCCTAGCATGTCTGTCTGTACACTCTGTATAACCTGCCTAGGGCATATTGTGGATATTGACACCTGCAGAGTGTACCTAGCATAATGCAAGTGACTGGCTTACAGCTGGTCCCACAACAACTCTTTTAGGGCATGGTGTTGTAGCAAAGTTTGTTCTCAGTATTGCAGGCTACTCGGCAGCTGCCTTTGTTATGGTGCCTTGTAGGCAGTCAGATTGCAGTGGTGCCAGCATTCACCGTCACACCACATTACTAATACTTGTTGGCACATGCAGCACCTATGTGGCTGCATTCCTCCAGCCTCTTGGTAGGGAACCTTTAGACTCCTGTTGGCACTCTTCCCACCAGTGTGCCCACCTTAGGGTGACTGTGAAGTATTTTTAGGGCAGAACTACTTTGGTACACTGGTCCTCACAGAAATCATAAGTACAATGTTTTGGAACTCTGATTCATATTCCTTTCCTTACTGGCCTTACAGAGCCTTTTGTTCTAGCTACCTCATCCAGCTACATAAACAGTATGTCATTTTTATAATATATCACCAAATGTGAAAGTCAAACTGTGGCATTGGGCACTGACCCACAACTTCCTCCAGTTGGTGTTCCATGTTCTTGAGAAAGACCAACACCTTAGTGGGCAGACTGAATGCAAACCTGCTTCTTCTTCACAACTGGTCCCTGAATAAAACTCATACAAACAGGATCTGTTGCAGGTGGGGCAGACTTGTAATGGGCCTGTTCACATATTTAGTAAAAATGAAATGCAAGAGCTTTTCTTTGATTTTAAATTCCAGCAATTAGATGAGAGATGCTGTGGTGCAGGATTAGTTACAAAGACTACTGTGGGCATAACCAGTTCCACTCGTCAAAATGCTTCAAAAGCCATGGGGTCTCTTAAAACCAGACTAATTTTATCAGCCCCCTTGGTCCACATAAGTCTGGGTTTATTTTCTGGCACTGTTTGCTTTAAAAAGAAGCCCCCCCATAGGCTAGTCCCTTACCAAAGTTTGATTCACCATATATAGGTATTCTCCAGTTTTGAGTATAGCCAACAATACCCACATTACAGATATGATCAAAGAAATGCCCACTTTTTCTCAACAGCTATGGGGGCAGGTCTACAAGGACATATAGAAATGCTTTGTGTTTTTGGTGGTCAAGGAGGATCTCCACCCATAGCAAGCACTCTTGGAGCTGGTATTCTGATTCCTGACAAAGCTGCTTGAATTGGGCCTTGGGTGCTTCTCTGTTAAGGAGCACTTGGCAGCCATTTTAATCTTTCACAAGGGTCAGAACTTCACAGTTCTAACACATACCTCTCAACCTCTCAGCGTAATAATTCTGGATAAAACCAAAGATAATGGGAGGATAAAGGCCCCAAGTCAGGGGCAGATTTTAAATATTGCTCTTACAAACTTAGAAAATTGTCAGAATAACAGATTTTTCATTAGCATGCATTTTCTGAAGGATATGAAGACTGGAATTCAAATGTCTGTTATTATTTACTGACTTTAGTCCTCAACCACTTGCCAGAAAAACATGCATTTTATGAGGAAAAAAACCTAAAATCTGGGCATTCTACAAAATTCTGGACAGTTGTCAGATATGCTCTTTACAGGAGCAAAACAGTGCGAGGCCTCTCTCGAGGGCATCTTTTATATGAGGTCACCTGTCATAGACCCAGTACCTCCCTGAGATTTGCATTTCATTCTGGGAGTAAGAAAAACACCATTTGAGCCTGCATTGTCTTTGAGCTTTAAGTTTGCTATTGTGGAAAATGCTGTCCCTAGTGGCCATTACATCAGCATTGAGCATCTCAGAGCTGCAGCCAGTCAGTTGAACCACTGTACCAGACATTCCACAAAGGTGTAAGTCACTCCATCCATACCCAAGGTAGCTATCACAGTAAACCTTAGTTAGTTTTACCTGTACAACCATACCCAGTGTGAGATTTGTAAGGTGTTTATTACAAAGACTCCTTCATAGTTGTCTGTCATCCCTTTCTGTTTGAAGAAAATGTTTGAAGCTTTTGGCCCAGGTTACCATGACTTTTGAGTCAGCCTGCCCCAATGTTCAGTCGTTACTTAAAAAGAAGCCTAAGAAGGTGTCCATTGAGTCCGCTGCTGTCCAACCTCCATCTCCATCTGTTTGGATGAAGAATGAGAGGACTGTGCTGTGCCAGCATCTGCTATCTCTGCCATGACTCAGTTGGAGGCAGACATGGGGCTGCCTACTTGCATGTTCACTGAGGCTGTGCCTACATCTGCTGTAGATGTGAAGGAGGAACCACTGCCAATTATATCAAAGGGGCTTAGGGGGATTGCCCAGATGCTAGTTAGGGAAAAAGTCCCTGGTACTCCTGTTGAATCTAGGGAGGTAGTCTGAGCCTCCTAGGTGTGTTAAATTGATGTTCCCTTGAAACAGAAGATCAGACATGTGGCTCCCGTGGCAAAAGATCCTCACAAGAAATGGCAGGATTTCACACACGGCCTTTTTAATACCCTTATGGATTTAAGGCGGCCTCAAGGCTTGCCTGTACCACCTTCTGTTCCTTGGATCTGTACTCCTAAACAGCTTAGGGAGTCTGAGTCCCCTGATGAAGTGTTAGATTCAGATTCTAAAAACAAGTCCTTTGCTTACCCTTCTCAGTTCCATTCTTCCCGGCCTTAAAATCACAGAGAGTGGATTCTCATTCTCCAGATGCCCCTATGGAAGAATTATCTTTTGGGGATACTGTGTTATGTATGATGGAGCATTTTAAATGGGGTTGTTTCCAGATTTCTGATGTCCAAAACAAGTACTATGAACTTTTGCAGATAGATTCACCCCATTTTTCTGCAATCCCCTCTGTGTTGCATGTTTTGTTGGGCACTTTCTATGCGGCTTCTCAAACCTCTGATTCCAAGCTTCTTGTTCCAAAGAAGTCTGGCAGGTTCTTTAAAGTTCCTGAAACCCAGAAATGTTTGTATAAACGCCCTTCATCTGACTGTGCCGTGATTTTCTTACTACTGACAGTCATCTAAATTGCTGTCTTCTAAGCTTTTACATTCAGAAAAGGGCAGTCGTGTTATGGAACGATATGGGAAAACGTGTATACATCTGCCACTTAAGCTTTCAGGACCATTAACTACCAGACCTATATGACTGGGTATGTGCTGGCTCTTCTCTCTGTTTGGGAATATTATGATTGATTTACCTGATTCTGAGGCAAAGTCTTCTACCTTTTCCTTGCTGGGCACTGCTTCTCAAGTGGTTCGTCATTCTTTAAAGTGCAGTTATGATGCTGATGATGTCTCTTCTAGGGCAGCTGCTTCAGGATTTGTGATGGGAAGGTATGTCCTCCCTGTGTTGGTTTCCTCTGGGTGCTGTGTTTTCCTCTCACATTCCAAAGACATGCAGTAGGTGGATTGGACACACTAAATTGGCCATAGATGTGTGCGTGTGAGTGAGTGATGTGAAAGAACTTAAGTGGCAAGGCAAGCCACCCAGTGGTGTAAACTTTGGCTGTAGATGGTCAATGTTGCAACCCTGCCTGCAAAAATGGGAAAAGGGATGTGGATGGATGGATTTCTGGTTCCCAGGAAGGAAGGGGTCTTGGAGGCCCATTCTGGATCTTTCTTTCCTCAACATTCTTTTGAAAGTTCCTTCCTTCAAGGACTTTCTGTTCAGTCTCTCTTCCCTCTGCTGCTTCCCCAAGCTTTCCTGGTGTCTCTGGATTTGATAGCTGTGTACCTTCATGTTCCTGTCCATCCTGTCTTCCTGAAATGTTTACATTTTTCTGCGTCTTCCTCACATTATCAATTCTTTGCTTTGTCTTTTAGTCTTTCTGTGGCCCCAAGGGTCTTTACTAACTGTTTAGCCCAGTGGTAGCCATCTGCAGGCTTCAAGGAATTAATATTTTCCCTAGTTTAGGCAACCCCCTGATTCAAGCTTCCTTACAGCATCAGCTTCTTTGGGATTTCTCCAAAGCCTAGGGTTCATCTTGAACCTCAGAAATTCTGTGCTGACTCCTTCTCAAGATCATGTTTTCTAGACTGCATAATTCAGACTATGCCAGTGATGGCTCTGCTGCCTCCTACCAATATGCCCTTGACTGCTTATTTTCAGTTTTTTTTCTCTTTCAGTGCTTCCTGCAAGGGAATTCCTTCAAGCTGCAGAGTTCATGGCATCCCCATTCCTGTGCTTCCTTTTGCCAGATCATTTGAGGAAGTTTCAGTAGTACCTCATAGTAGTCTGGCTTCACTATTACCATCCTCTGAATTTTCCCATTCCGCTATTACGTTGTCTCAACCTCAAGGTTCCACTGGTGAATTCATCAGATCTGTGACTCCTAGCCTGCTTTTTCGGGTTTTGTTTCTCTTCCCATTCAAAAGTTGTACACTGATGCTTCAGGTCAGGGTTGGTGACCTCTTCCTACAATGTCATGGTCCAGTGGGTTTGATCTCCTCCACAACTAGAAGATCATATCAATATCAAGGTGATGAGAGCTCTGATTCTGGCTGTCCAGGCTCTTCAATCCCTTTGGATCCCTGGCCTTCTAAGGATCTTTAAAGGGAATACTATAGTCCTGTGGTATATCAACATGCAAGGGGGCACAAAGTTGTACCTTCTGTGCAAGCTGGCTCTTCAGGCTTGGGATTTTGCTATCTGCAATCACTTGACCCTTCAGGTGGTTTATTTAGCTTTAGGGCACAGTCCAATTGCAGACTGTCTAAACGGGTCCAGGTCAGATCCTCACAAATGGATGATTCACAGGGAGTTGTTCTTGGACATTGTTCATCAGTGGGGTACTCCTCAAGCAGATCTTTTTGCCTCCTCTGTGAACAGACAATTTCCCAGGTTCTGTTCTAGATGCCATGTCCTTTGGCTTGAAAAGTGGATGCCATGTCTTCTTCCTGGAACAGAATATTTCTGTATGCTTAATCCCCACTTCCTCTGTTGCTATAAGTCCTGCACAAAATCATGTGGCACACACTCAGAAAGCTTGTTGGTAACTCCTTGTCCCAGACAGCATTGTTTTCCCTTTCTATTCCATCTGGCCAGGGGCAATCGTCACAAGTTATCTCACAGGACTGATCTGCTCAGACAACAAGGGATCCCTCATTCATCCCCACTTTGTCCTTTCATTTGACTGTCTGGTTGATAGGATTTTGATTCCTTTTAGACACCAGATGTTCATCGTGTTTCACTGTTGCAGTCATTACACTTGTGTTATCCTGCTGGCAGGCTACCTGCAGTCGGGTTATCTTGCTGGCAGGCTACCCGCAGTCGGCCTGAATTCCAAAGTCCTGGTCCGGCGTCTGTTGCTGTTGCCTCTTCCCTGACGTCAGTGCACCAGGGGTATAAAAGATGCAGCCGACGCCATTTTCTTCCGTCTTTCTTGCTGCACAGTGCCCGAAGCAAAAGCAGTTCGCAAGTGCCAGTCGGCCGACTCCTGAGATTTTCAAAATCAAATTTCAGATCCAAAGTCTTCATTAAAGCTAAGTACCCCATTGGGGAAACATTTTTCTTGCTCCAGACCGATGTCAGAAAAAGTTAACAATTGTATTTCTTGTGGGAAGCAAGTACCTCATAAGGATTTTCATTCTTACTGTATTCTTTCCTAGGGCCTGACCACGAAGTTGCTAGCTGTCGGTTTTGTGCTAGATTTAACCAACGCATTATTAAGCGTCTGTACGATTTTGCCTTTCATTACTTTGGCCGAAGATTTAATTATATAATGCCGTCGGAACAGCCGATGACTGGAGTTTATAAAAAGCGCAAGGAAAAGGACAGGCATCCGAGGTACAAAACCAACGACGAGGCCTCCGCTAGGCCAGTCGCTGGTTAGCCTGTTCTCAGTGAGGCTCTTTCGCAGCCCCTGACGCCCGCTACCTCAGAGCCACAGGCCGCTGCCGACTCCCATGTGGAGACAACTAGGCCTCTGGATACTCAAGGTATTGGACACTCTGAAACTATTCCCTCAGATGGGTTCGGAGCCGCTGAGCAGGCATCGGCTTCTGAGGGTGTTTTCAGACCTACACATTTATATGTCAAGACAACCTCAGCTTCAAAGGCAAAGACTAAAACAGCTTTAAAGACAAAGAAACAAGTACAGCATTCTCCTGGACAGACTCCATGCCTAAGAAATAGATGCTTAAAATGGCCGAAGACCTAATTACTTTGATCAGTTGTTCCCATACCCCTCCTGATAAGAGGCCTAGGCAAGACACAGAATGTGACTCTTCTGATCAGGTTTCCATTTCCTCTGAATCCTCCTCTGAACAGGAATACTCTCTTCCTCCCTGTGAGGATTCTGATGCTGAAGAATCTATTCCTTCAGCCTCTCCTCCTGAGGACTGTTCTTTTGGGGAAACCCTGCATACCATGAGGGAACATTTTCACTGGGAGAGCCAAGATTACTCAGAATCTAAGAAAAGGCTCAGAGACTTTCTTTTACTACCTCAGCACAGACCTCTTGCTATTCCACCTGTTCTGGACATTGTAGGTGATGTATTTTCAGAGTCCGGCCTGTCTCCTGACTCTTTACCCCCTGCACCTGTTAAGCCAGACAGATACTACAGGGTTCCAGATTCTCATAAATTTCTATATAAAAACCCTGCTGCTGACTCTGAAACTATATCTCGGGGTCCCAAAGGGGTCAAGGCTTCCACTGCAAAAAACCTTGTCCCCTCTGATAGGGACTCTAGGGCACTGGACATATGGGGGGAAAAAGGCTTACACTTCTGCTACATTGACTGTAATGGCTTTAAATTGTCAGTTTCATATGCTTAAATATCAGCAATACTTAATGTCATTGTTAAAACGGAAAATGTTGACAAATTCTGAATGTTCTGAAAACAAGGAAATGCACGATTTATTGCATGCAGCTGAACAAGTGGGAAAGCATACTTTGCAATGTGGTTTTGATTCACTGGAGGCCTCTTGCAGGCCGCTGTTACAGGTTCTGTCATTAGAAGGCATGCTTGGTTAAAGGAACAGAATTTGCCTGATCATGTTAAAGCAAAATTATTGGATGCTCTTTTACAGCATGATACTTTGTTTGGTGTTAAGCAGGGCCGGTGTTAGCATTTTGGGGGCCCCCAGCAAATGTCAAGTTGGGGGCCCCCTAGGCATTTCCAGTATAAGTATCATCCTAACAATGCCATCCATCCTAAGCAACCTTTTATTTCATGCTGCAAACTTTTAGGAGTAGTATCCACAGACAGACCTGCAGCTACAAGCTTTTACATTACAACAGACCTATGTATCACACTATCACTATGTTGAGCTGTCTAACAAAGGGGCAGTTAGAGTTACTGGCACTTAGTTGCAACAGTGATACATTGCAACAAGTCTATGTACAGGTCTGGACTTAAAGTGAAATGATGACTGGACCTACATTTCAACCCCCCACACACACACACCCTACAGTCCTCACCACTGAGTCCTTCTCCTTTTGGGCTCCCCATACCATCCACGTTACTTTTTTCTTCCTTTTCTCACATTTTGCCTTACTCTAAGCTTTTACAAGAAGCCATAACTTTCTATATGCTCTGAAGTGCATTTTACACAACCTTTTCATCCAATAATAGCTTGAACAGAAATTATGATTAAGGAAAGAATTTCACTGTTGTGGTTCAGCTTTAGTTTTCCTTGCATCCTTCAACACACCTTTCCTGAACAAGACAACACAGTAATAACCATTTAGGAAATAACTCAAGTCAGGGCCCAAGAAGCCACATGTTTACAGATGGTCTGGGATGCATTTTAGAGCATTTTCTCAACTTTTTACTTCAATGGTTGCCTAAATAAAAATTATGAAGAAAAAAAGAATTTCAGTCTTATTTTCTTCTTTCAAGGCATAATTTGTGCCCAAGGCTTAATTTTCAAAGCTGACAAAATTGTAGCTTACAGTAAACTAACAAGCCAGTAGTTGTGAGAATATTTAAGTCTTATCTGGAAATACTGCCTGCCTCCTAACCCTCTAAAAGACAAGTCACTGCCTATGTATCCCTCTGGTGTTAGACTGGGATGAAAGCAGAGATTTAAATTGCCTTTGTCATATATTTCAAGTGACTGATGATATACATATACATAGCATGTTCTTTACCCCAGCCGTCAAAGGTAGCCACATGTATATGTGCCTACGTAATTGTGAGAATGATTTCAGTAATATTCAAATTTGTTGCTCCTAGACAGTACACCTCTCTTACACAAGCTATAGTAACCTTCTTTGTACACCTCTGAGGTCTTTGAGAAACACTGCCCTCAGCTCAAACACAAGCTATAATGACTTCATGTGCACACCTCTAAGGTTTGACTGTGATGAAAATTAAAGATGTAATATTCATACAATCTCCAGCCCCTCATAATCCGTAGTAGCTTTATGTACACACACACATTTGAGCAGGGCTGGTTTTAGAATGGGTGGTTGTAAACAGAGGCTATTATTAGCTTTATCCTAAAAGGGTCACATCTCAGCACCATTGAGGTTAAACAGCGTATTCTGAAAATTGATACATTTTTCTCCAACAAGCAACAGCTTTGGTGGGGGCCCCCACAGAGTCAAGGATGATAAAGGGAGTCCCCATTATCCATTTAGACAGTCTGGTGAGTGGCGGGAACCAGACTCCAAAAATATCTAAGTGTCTGAATGTTCTGTGATATATGTTATGTCTTACTTCGAAATATAATTACTTATTAAGTACATTTTTTACTGATACACAGAAGAATAATGTCTGTGTCCTGGCATTATTGGGTTCATGCACAGATAAAAATCAGTGATGTTTTTTACACACACACACACACAGACACACACACACACACACACACACACACACAAACACACAAGCCACAGCAGTACTAGTTATGTACTTATTTCAGCAAACAGAAATGCCTTGTGCGACACTGGTACTGCCACACCAGATTAGTCACTGCTGTTTAGCAGTCGTCAAACAGCAGAAGGGTTAGGATTTATCTCATTGAGGAGTAATGCATACTTGTCACTGTCCCTCCTTTCACAGACCTTCCCTGATTTTGTTCATACTTTTTCTTTATCCTTCATAAAAAGTCTGATTTGCTGGTAAATCATTCAGGATTACAGTCAATCAATCCAGACATCTGAGTTTTATACTTATTGTCCAAAATTGATGTTGATGCAAAATATGTTATTCTAGTAACTTTTTAAGTGAATTAGAGAAATATTTAAACATATTTATGATTCTGAGCATTTATTCTATTATTTTTGGGATTGTACTGAATTCTTAAGCAAAGAAATTGAGTTATAGTATCTGGTGTTCTGGTATTAGTTATAAAACTACCTGAAAGAGAAACTATCCCTGATGATCGGAAGCATCAGCTCTTCTTAAAATCCAAAGTTTGCACTGAGGTAAGTCACTCTGGGCTGCTGATCCCTCTAGTGCTTACCTTGGTCAGTCTAGACTGCTGATCCCTCCAGTGCTTATATTGTTCATGTTCATTATCATCTTCATCCTAACAGGGTCATATCACAGCCCCGCTCATGTTAAAGAGCATAATTAGGAAATGAATGCATTTTTCATTCCTCATTTTCCCCAATCAGCAGCAGCTTTTGTGGGGCCCCCACACAGACAAAGATGATTAAGGGGGCCCCTGCAGCCATGGTTTTGCAGGGACTAAAAGCTGGCTATGTTAGTTAGTTTTAGTGGAGAAACTGTCCAACAGCAGGGTTTAACTAAGCCAGGAGCACTATGTCAGTAGTAAAATATTTAATGGAATTCTGATGCCTGTTACTTGACAAAACACCGTTACTACAACCAGAAATATCTTTGAATTTTAAAGGAGATATAAATAAGAGTTATTACACTCATAGTTTATTAAGTATGCAAGACTGCTGTACTAGCTTTTACAGATGTGACAAAATATCAGGATAAGATAACTTGCTGTGGTTGGGGGCCCCCAGGGAACAGGGGGCCCCCAGCGACCGCAGGGTTCGCTGGTGCCTAAAACCGGCTATGTGTTAAGGCAGAAGAGGTGTTGAACAAAATGGAGGATAAAGCGAAATCTATGCAGACAGTTAAAGATTTCTTACAAGTACAGCCACCCAGATTTAGCAGGAACTGGCCTTCAAAGAATTGGTCCTTTCCAGTGTCAGACAGGCCACAAAGAGGCAGATACAGACACCCTAGAGGCAGATACCAGCCCCAAGGCTCATACAGGCCTAAACAATGGGGTGCTTCTACCTCCAAAAGCGGAGAAGTCAAATCACAGCCATAGAGGAAACCGTCCCAATGACTTTCCCCTGCCAATGCCAAGCACTTATCTTTTGGCAGCACCCTTAGGGGGGAAAACTAGCATTTTTCTCACAAAATTGGCATATGATCACCCAGGACAAATGGGTCTTGAATATAGTGTCTCAGGGCTACAGGTTTCACTTTCACACCTTTCGAAAGACAAAAGGTATGCCAGACCTGCCACACAATCAGTGACCAGAGGCACAAAGCAGGTTTCATCTCTCATGGACATGAGAGCTATTCAGCGAGTTCCACAGCAAGAGCAGGGAGAAGGATTTTACTCGAGACTTTTCTTGGTACCCAGAAAGGACAAAGCCTGGAGACCAGTACTGGACCTGTCTATTCTAAACACTTTTCTGGACATTCCAAAATTCAAAATATTGACTCTGCAGCAGCTTCTGCCCATGCTGGACAAGAAGGCTTGGCTTGTAACTTTGGACCTCAAAGTGGCATACCTGCATGTCCCAATCAGACAGTCGTGCAGAAGATACCTCAGATTCATAGCTGGCTTAATGCACTACCAATTCTCTGCACTGCCCTTTGGCTTTTCTACTGCGCCCATGGTCTTCACAAAATGCCTGGCACCAGTAATCGCATTTTGCAGACAAAAAGGAATCCAAATATATCCCTACTTGGACGACTGCCTTATTGAAGCAGAGAACAAGGACATTCTACTGAAGCATCTGGCGTTTGTAAAAAGACTACTAATTTGCCCAGGGTACACAGTAAACGAAAAGAAATCAAAACTGGTACTCTCTCAATGATAATATTCCTGGGTGCAAGCTTAAGTACAACTGCCCAGATGGCTTATCTCACGCCAGACAAAAAAAGGCAACTTACTTCGAAAAGATGGCAACAAAGACCCAGTTATCTGCAAGAAAACTTCTGCAGGCTTTGGGCTTCATGGCATCCTGCATTCTGCTAATTCCATATGCAAGACTGCATATGAGGAAGCTACAATGGTATCTAAAAAGTGTTTGGACTCAACATTGCCATAGCCTGGAAACATTAATTACCCTCATTCCCTGCCTGCAACAGGAATTTCGATGGTGGGCACAGGCCTGTCACCACAACAAGGGAGAGCCATTCACTTTACCCACAGCCAGGCAGACACTAACATATGCATCAGATTATGCCTGGGGGGCCCACATGGCAGGAAAATGTATTCAGGGCACATGGCCCGCAAGCCAAATGCATCTTCATATCAATCAAAAAGAGATGCTAGCTGTACAGAATGCCCTGACAGCCTTCAAGGATCTACTTCATCCAGGACAACTGCTGATAGACTGACAATAGTACAGTCATGTGGTACATAAGCAAGGAGGCACACATTCCTACCCCCTCTGCAGACAAGCCATGACTTTGTGGAACACAGCATTGACTTATCAAGTACATTTGCAAGCACAATTCCTGCCAGGAAAAACAAATACTCTGGCAGACGAACTAAGCAGAAACCTCATGGACCCCCCCAAGAGTGGAAACTAGATCCACAAATCTTCGGCATGATAACAAGGAAATGGGGATGTCCAGACATAGATCTATTTGCCTCCCCTCACAACTGCCAACTACAGAGATTTTGCATGAGGACGTATCACAAACAAGCATGGAAAGTGGATGCCCTATCATTCAGCTGTAAAACCCTTACAGTATATGCCTTTCCTCCACTGCCTCTCCTCCCCAAGGTACTCCTAAAGGTCAGACAAGAGAAGCCAAAAATGATTCTGATTGCCCCAGACTGTCCATGCCAGCACTGGTATCCAATCCTAAAGAGTTTGTCTCAAGGCCCAGCCTGGACATTACCTCAAATTCCTCATTTACTGACCCAACAAAACAATCAGATCCTGCACAGCCAACTCAGAACCCTAAATGTGGTTGCATGGCGGATAATATAACCACTCAGAACACACCTCTCTCTAAAGCAGTTATGGATGTTATTTTGGAGGCCAGGAGGCCCAGTACCAGAAAATCTTATGCAGAAAAATGGAAGAGATTCTGTGCTTGGAACCAGGCACAAGGAATTGACACGCTTTTTCCAAATATTCCTCCAATTTTACAATACCTTACTGAGATGCTGGACAAAGACCCGTCCTTCTCATCAATTATGATCCATGACTCTGCCATTTCAGCTCATTACAATACGGATCCACCAATTTTTTCACGTCCACTGCTAAGGCAGTACCTCAGAGGGGCCAAAAACATAAGACCTCCAAGGAGAGCACCAGTACCTGCATGGGACCTCAATTTTGTCTTGGAAAAGCTCACACTGCCTCCTTTTGAGCCAGCCAATACAGCTGAGATAAAATTCTTATGGAAAACAGCTCTTTTCCTAGCAATAACTTCAGCAAGAAGAGTCTGAGTTACAGGCATTAATGGCTGTGGAACCTTTTATTTTCCATCCGGACAGGGTTTCTCTAAGGACAAGCCCAACATTTATGCCTATAGTAGTGACCAGTGTGGCTGTTAACCAAACCATTCATTTGCCTACCTTTTATCCAAATCCACAGAATAAAGGGGAGAGACATATGCATTCTTTGGACATACACAGACAGCTACGCTTCTACTTGGACAAAACTAAAGCTTTCAGAAAGACGGAGCAGCTTTTAGTGGCATATGCTGCAGGATCGCAAGGAAAAGCTATTTCAAAGCAGACTATTTCAAAATGGATAGGCCACTGCATTCGTTTCTGCTATTCACAAGATGGCAAATCAGTGCCTAAGGGCATTAGGCCACATTCAACCAGAGCAGCAGCCACTTCAGCAGCCTTCCTCAGAGGAGTACCAATCAAGGATAATTTGGAGGCTGCAACGTGGACTTCACTGCACACTTTTACAAAGCACTACCACTTACCTCTTTACTCTAAATCCAGAGCAGGCTTTGCCACTGCATTTCTGCGGGGCCTCATAGCCACTCCTAATACTATTTAGGCCCAGCCACCCAACCTCAGCTTTGGGATTCAACCCAAGTGTAATGACTGCAACAGTGAAACACGATGAACATAGTACAGTTGTGTAACTACCATAAATGTAGATGTTCGTGTATTCATAGTTGCACTCCAGGTTACCCTCCCACCATCCTCCTTTCATTGCTGGGACATATCTGCACTTCTCTATTCTATACAACCTATGTGGTGTATTTGCTTGTAGATGAAGGTATTGTTCGTTAGTGCATGCTTTTGTATAAGCAGATTTTTAGCCTACCCTTTTGAGGGCACCTGACATCTGGGGCAAGAAAAACTGAAGAAAATGGCGTCTGCTGCATCTTTTATACCCCTGGCGCACTGACATCAGGGAAGAGGCGACAGCAACTGACGCCGGACCAGGACTTTGGAATTCAGGCTGACTGCAGGTAGCATGCCAGCAGGATAACCCGACTGCGGGCAGCCTGCCAGCAGGATAACCCAAGTGTAATGACTGCAACAGTGACTACATCTACATTAATGTAGGTACACAACTGTACTTTTTCTGAGGATGTGTTTTAGGTTTTGCAGGAGGCCAGTAAATGCACTACTAAAAAATCCTGTGCAAGTGAATGGAAAATATTTTCTATTCGATGCTGCAATCCTGACCAGGGACTTTTTTCTCTGGTGTTCCTACAGTCCTTTCTTATTTTTGTGAGTTGCTCACTTCTGGCCTGGCATATTCGTCTGTTAAAGCTCATTTGTCAGCCACTTTTGGTTGTCTGTCTCTGAATGCATGATTGCCTTCTAGTTTTGAAGCTGAATAATTTTTTAAGTGGTGTCCTTCATATTAGGACTCCAAGAAAACCTATTCCTCCTCCTTGGGGCCTTAATTTTGTTAAGAAATTGACACTGTTTCCTTTTGAAGCTGCAGTTTCCTCTTTCTTGCAACACTGTACTTGGGAAAACCATATGGTTAGTAGCTGTTACTTTCTGCCATGAGGATATATGTATATCTAGCATTCATGGCAGTTACACTTTTTTTTTTGTTTTTTTCAGGAGTATGTGATGTTCTTCATCTCACATTGCTGCAGTCCTAACACTTGGGTAGTCCGCTGTCCCCCGGTCGGCCCGAATATCAGAGTATAAGGCTGACGTCGGTCAAGGCGCATTTGACTGACATCAGAACGTCAGGGCATGACCGACGCCATATCCCCAGTCTTTTTGCCGCATGGTCGATGCAGAAGCAGTGTTGCAAGTGCCGTTCGTTCTGAAATTTTTAATCGGAGTTTCAGACGTCAGAGTTGGTTAAGTACCCGTTGGGAATATTTTGTTTTTCTTGCCTCAGTGGTTTACGGATGTCAGAAAAAGTGAATAACTGTATTTCTTGTGGGAAACAGATACGCATAGGGATTACCATAATTTGTGTATACCTTGTTTGGGACCGGCGTTGTTGGGTGTCGCTTTTGTGCTAGGTTCAATAACGCACTATAAAGCGAAGGTTGGATTGTGCCAGGTTGGTCTTTGGAAAGAGGTGCAATTACAATATGCCGTCGGATGCTCCGGCGCTTCCTCAAAGAAGCGCAAGGACAAGGCAGTTAAACCTAGGTTAGGTTCTTAGGCGTCAGTGGAACCGGTGGTTCGACGGAGGCCTCTGGAGTCCCAGGGAGAAACTTTGTTTTACAGGATGTGGCCTCCCAGGAGGCAGGTCAGGCTGTAGGGGCTTCTCAGATAACTGTGCTCCCTCCCTTCCTAAGGTGTCTAGGCCCTCTCTTTCTGCTTCCAAGGCTTCTCCTAGAGGCAGGTCTAGTTTTGCTTCTGTGGGTGTCACTCCTAGTTCTTCAGGTTCTGTGCCCAAGAAGCACATGCTTAAAATGGCAGAAGATTTAATTACTTTAATTAGAGGCTCTATGCCCCTCCTGATAAGAGGCCTAGGATGGAACCTGTGTTGGGGATTATGAGCAGGCTTGGATGTGTCTGAGTCTTGGCTGAAGACTTGCAGGAATATTCTCATTATTCTGATTCTGATGTGGATGATTCTACTCCTTCTGCTTCTCCTCCTGAGGATTTTTCTTTCAGAGACCCTTCACTCCATGAGAGAGCATTTTAAATGGGAAGGTCAGGATTTCTCTGATTCCAGGAAAAGGCTTAGGGAATTTTTGTTTTTACCCCAGCATAGGCCTTTAGCTATACCTCCTGTTCTGAATGTGGTAGAAGATGTGTTTGCAGAGGCTTCTCTTAATCCTGATTCTTTGCCTCCTGCTCCTGTTAAACCAGATAGGTATTACAGGGTGCCTGCAGCTCATAAGTATCTTTTTAAGAGTCCTAGGGCAGACCCAGAAACTGTTAGCCAAGGGCCTAAGGGTGTTAAGGCTTCTGTTGTCAAGAATCCGGTTCCTGCAGATAAAGAGGCCAGGGCCTTGGATAGATGGGGAAAGAAAGTTTATACTTCTTCCACTCTAGCCATGAGAGCTTTGAATTGCCAGTTTCACATGTTGAAATATCAAAATTATCTCCTTTCACAGTTGAAATCTAAGGTTGATGCTCTGGCGGAAGGTATTGATTGTAAAGAGTTACAAGATTTAGTGCATGTTTCTGAACAGGTGGGTAAGCATTCTTTGCAATGTGGTTTTGATGCTGTACAGGCCTCGTCTAGGGTGGCTGCCACTGGGTCAGTTCTTCGCAGGCATGCCTGGCTGAGGGATCAAAATTTATCTGACCATGTTAAAACTAGGATTTTGGATGCCCCTTTGCAATCTGATGTCTTGTTTGGTTCTCCTGTTGAGGCAGTTTTAAAGAAAATGGAAGACAAGGCTAAGTCTATGCAGACTGTTAAAGATTTTTGCAGGTTCAGCCTCCAAAGTTTAGTAGAAATTGGCCTACTAAAGGGTGGACGTATCCTTCTTATGATTCCCAGTCTAGGGGTAGATCTAGGCGTGGCAGGGGCAGAGGTCAGGGCTCTTTCAGGCCTAGAACAGGGAGTTCTCCTGCACAGTCTTGGTGAGGGCAGGGGTCAGTCCTTTCGTAAACAGACCCAATGACCTACCTTTTCAGCTGCCAGAACCTTCTCGCCTGGCAGCACCTTTGGGAGGAAGGTTGGCACTTTTCAAAGAAAATTGGAGTTTGATTACCCAAGACAAATGGGTACTGGATATCATACATCACGGTTACAGGTTTTATTTCCATACCTTGCCTCCTTTCAAAGGCATGCCAGACATTCCTCCTCGACAAAGAATAGAGGCTCACAAGCAAATTTCTCTGTTACTCCAAATAGATACAGCGGTTCCTATGCCAGAAAGGGGCCTAGGATTTTATTCTCGCCTGTTCCTTGTGCCAAAAGGAACACGTGGAGACCAATTTTGGATTTATCTATCCTCAACACTTATCTGGACATTCCCAAGTTCAAAATGTTGACGTTACAACAGCTTTTACCTCTACTGGGCAAGGATCACTGGATGGTAACTTTGGATCTCAAGGAGGCTTACCTTCATGTTCCTATCAGGCTAAGTTGCAGGAAGTATCTGCTTTCGGACTGGGACTTCTCACTATCAGTTCTCTGCATTGCCCTTTGGCTTATCTACTGCAGAGTATTTATCGAAAGTTCTGGCTCCAGTGATAGCTTTCTTCAGGCTAAAAGGAATACAAATCTATCCTTATTTGGACGATTGCCTGATTCTGGCTCAAGGAAGGGACGAGCTTCTTCGTCATTTGGAATATGTGATAGCAGTGCTAAGATGCCTGGGGTATTCTGTGAACGAAATAAAGTCCAGTCTAGTACCCTCTCAAGACATGTGCTTTCTGGGTGTAAGACTGAATACAGCATCCCAGATGGCCTTTCTAACCCCAGACAAACAAAAGAATCTTTCCTTTACTTCCATCATCTATCTCTTCAGTCCGGTTGACTGCAAGGACAGTCCTTCAAGCCTTAGGGTTCATGGCATCTTGTATTCTGGTGCTTCCCAATGCCAAACTGCATATGAGGAAGTTGCAATGGTATCTCAAAATGTATGGACACAGCACTGCCAGGATCTGGACACTGTCATTCAAATAATACCTTGCATTCAAAAGGAATTCTTGTGGTGGGCTCAGGAATGTAAACAAGGGACTCTCTGTGACCCGGCCAGAGGCAGTCAAATTTAACGACAGATGCCTCAGACAAAGCTTGGGGAGCTCATCTAAACGGAAAGTGGATACAAGACAAGTGGCCTGTCAGACTACAGCATCTACATATCAACTTGAAAGAGATGTTAGCAGTCCAGTTTGCATTAATAGCTTTCAAGGATTTACTTCTTCCAGGGCAGGTGTTGATTCTAACAGACAACACAACTGTCATGTGGTACATCAACAAGCAAGGGAACACATTCTTATCCTCTATGCAGGCAAGCAATGATTTTGTGGGAGACTGCTCTCAGTTTACAACTAAGTCTTCAGGCAAGGTTTCTGCAGCACAGAACTCCTTAGCAGATGTGTTAAGCAGACAAATCATGGATCCCCACGAATGGAACCTGGATCTTCATGTATTTCAGAAATTGACAGTGTCCTGGGGAACTCCAGACATAGATCTGTTCGCTTCTCCACTAAACCACCAGCTGCCAAAGTTTTGCACAAAGGTTTCATCCCACAGCTTGGAAAGTGGATGCTCTTTCTTTCAGTTGGAAAAATCTTCATGTGTATGCCTTTCCACCTCTGCCTCTCCTCCCAAAGGTACTTCTGAAGGCCAGACAAGACAAGCCAAGGATGATTTTGATAGCTCCAGATTGGCCTCGACAGCACTGGTACCCATTACTGAGAAGTCTAGTAACGGAAGCCTCCATGGCCTTTGCCTTTGATTCCACATCTGTTGTCCCAGGAGGACAGTCATTTGCTCAATGTCAAACTTCATTCTCTTCACCTAACAGCATGGCATATTCTGTTTTAAACCATAGAGGGTCTCAACTTCCACAACAAGTTTTGAATGTGATTTTGGAAGCTAGAAGGCCTAGTACAAGGAAAGTGAGATAAATGGAAGAGATTTTTATTTTGGAGTGCAGCTAAGGATTTGGATGTTTCTGAGCCTGATTTAAGTGTGGCTCTTCAATATCTTACTGAGTTATTGGACAAAGGTTTGTCCTTCTCTTCTATTAAGGTTCATGCTGCAGGAATTTCAGCTCACTACGACTGTGACCCACCATTGTTTTCTCATCCTTTGTTCAAGCAATTTCTTAGAGGCAAAGAATATAAGACCCCCACGAAGGGCTCCTACTCCTGCTTGGGATCTCAATTTTGTGTTGGAGAAACTCACTCTACAACCTTTTGAGCCTGCAGCTACTGCTGAGTTGAAATATTTGTCATGGAAGACTGCTTTTTTGTTGGCCATTACCTCTGCAAGAAGGGTTTCTGAATTGCAGGCCCTTATGGCAGTTGAGCCTTTCTTAATTTTCCATAAGGATAGGGTATCTTTACTAATCCTTCCTTTATGCCTAAAGTGGTTTCTAGTGTGGCTTTAAACCAAACTATTCATTTGCCTACTTTTTATGCAAATCCCCAAACTAAGGGGGAATAGATTTTGCCCACTTTAGATGTACACAGGCAGTTGCGATATTATTTGGACAGAACTAAAGGGTTCAGACAATCTCAGCAGTTATTAGTTTCTTTTGCTTTGTGCTCTCAGGGCAAGCCCGTGTCAAAACAAACTATTTCTAAGTGGATTGGATTTTGCATTGCTTTCTGTTATTCCCATCATGGCAAAGAGATTCCAGCTGGGATTAGGCCTCATTCCACTAGGGCTACTGCCACTTCAACAGCTTTTTGAGGGGTGGCTACTAAGGATATTTTGGAGGCAGCCACTTGGAGTTCAGTGCATACCTTCTCTAGGCATTACCACCTTCCACTGTACTCTAAATCCAGGGCTGGTTTTGCCACTGCTGTGTTGCAGGGCATTTTGGCAGCTCCTGCTTCATTATAGTTTAGCCATCCTCCCTTACCTCTGCTTTGGGATTCTACCCAAGTGTTAGGACTGCAGCAATGTGAGATGAAGGACATAGTACAGTTTTGTACCTACCATAAATGTAGATGTTCGAAGATCCACATTGCTGTGATCCTCCTTCCCCTCTGTAGTTTGAGGTGGTTGTGTGGGTTGGGTTATCCATCTGAGGTTTATTGTATATATTGTATATGTTGTACATATTTTTGGTGTTAGGCTGGTTGGTTATTTAGTTGTTGTCTATGGGTTTTGACCTTTCTTTTTAGGGTCTTCTGACATCTGGGGCAAGAAAAGACTGAGGATATGACGTCGGTCATGCGCATTTGTACCCTGACGTTCTGATGTCAGTCAAATGCGCCTTGACCATACTCTGATATTCGGCCGACCGGGACAGCGGACTACCCAAGTGTTAGGACTGCAGCAATGTGGATCTTCGAACATCTACATTTATGGTAGGTACAAAACTGTACTTTTTCATACCAGTCCTTTTATGTCCAAGGTGGTTAATGATCTGGTATTGAATTGAACAGTTAATGTCCTTTCTTTTTTTCCCCGCTCAGTTATTACCTAAACAGAACTACAGATATCAGAAAATCTGAATAACGTTTTGCTTTCTTTCATGCTAGGAAATTGAGTTTGGCTGTGTCTTAAGCAAGAGAGTCTCCTCCTGGATTTCTAGGGCCATTTCTTTTTGCTATTCTTGTCATGGCAACCAGCTTTCTTCTATTCATGCTCATTATGCCAGGACTGTGGCCTCTTCTGGTGCATTTTTCAAGGGTCTGGATACTTGATCCATTTAGAAGCTGCTACTTGGTCATCTGTCAATACATTTACTAAACATTATAAGCTGGATGCCATTTCTACAGCCTAGGTGGGTTTTGCCAGGGCTGTCTTTTTATTTTTTATTTATTTAACATCTGTATACCAGGAAAGTCCGACTTGGAATGAAGTCAATTTTCACCAGAGGCCCAAGGAGAAACACTCCAGATGCATGTCTTTATAACGTGAGAGGAAACCTACACTAACGCAGGGAGAACATGCAGGCTCCACACAGAAGGCACCCCAGCCGAGAAACAAACTGAAGAACCTCTTGCTGTGAGGCGACAATGCTACCGCTGCACCACTGCACCATCCATGGACATCATACATGGGGTTTCTGTAACTTCCTTCTCCCATCATCTCCAGTAGCTGTTGTACTCTGCCATCTGTAAAGAATACTGCAATAGTGATAAGGAAGGACATTGTACAGTTGTAGAAGACCATCCTGTATCAGTAGATGTCCTACTTCTCACTGTTGCAGTATACTGCCCCTCCCTCTTCCCCCTATTTTCTTTTCTATTGTCCTCTTGGCCAAGGGCTCTCCTTTTTCTTCCCTTCCTGGATGCACATGGTCAACCTTTTCTTCTTGGTTTTCTTTGGTTCTTCTGGGGCATTTCCTTTCTGAAGAGTAGATGCTCATACATCACCGATGTACCTTAGACTTTGGACATAGGGCATACATCTGACATACACAGTGCTTGGAAGGAGATAAGACTTTGCTCTGCTGGGTGGACATTTGGCTATCCTTGGCAGAGTAATCCATCTATAAAGAATACTGCAACAGTAGGAAGTAGGACATCTGCTGTTATGGAAAGATCTTACACAGTTGTACTTTTCTTTTGCTAGGCCCACACAGCTGTGTACCTGGACACTTTGTCCAAGATGTACCCTTGGTTAACAAGCACGTGACTGAGGGCTGCTTGCTGTCACTCCTCCACCACTGCTGTCAATATTTGAATATGTAGCAGAACCAGCAATATAGGGATTGATTCTCACCACTGATGCCTGTTAAACTATAAAGAGCAATTGGCTTTAAGGGTATATGATACATGTGCACTGTTGCCTTGGGTAAGGGCTAAGCCCTGTCACACTGCCTAGTAATATGGCACTCAGACATCAGTTCACTGTTATAATCACTGGCTTCTCGGGATTTTACTAAACTTAAACCAAGTTCAATGCAACCTTCCCAACAGTAATTAAAGCTTGATTAATGAGGTTCACAGATAAATACTAAACTATCAATCTACAGACCATTACAAGCTTAGCCAATAACCAGAAGTCAGAATCAAACCCTGTACCTTGTGTCTGTGAGCTAAAGACCTTAACTATTAAGCTAACCTCTCCCCCTGCTGCACACTTGTGTATACACAACCACATCAAACATAGTTTTCAAAATGGTGTGATAAATAGTGACTCCCCAATATAAAATTTGATGTCAGTCTTCATGTCATCCTTGACAGTGGGAATTCTGTCCTGAGCCTCGGAACCAACGTGGACATTTACTTCAGCTCATGCCTTCCAAACTCTCGAGCTGGGCTATACTCATAATGCTCCTTTCTAATTTACCTCGGATCTCGTTTGCCTCACCTTGTTTCTGCATCTTTTATACCCCTGACGACCTGACGTCAGGGAAGAGGCGACAGCAACTGACGCAGGACCCAAGACCTTGGAATTTGTGCCGATGAGGGCAGCCTGCCAGCAGGATAACCCAAGTGTAATGACTGCAACAGTGAAACACGAAGAACATCTCTTTTTACCTTTACAGGTAACCTTGTTCACTATTGCTTGTGTTTTTCCATTGTCCCTTTCTTCTAATTCCCCTCTTATAAGAAAAGAAAAAAATCCTCCTATCCCTTTGTCTGTGTGTCTGTGTGTCTGTGTGTGTGTGTGTGTGTGTGTGTGTGTGTGTGTGTGTGTGTGTGTGTGTGTGTGTGTGTGTGTGTGTATATACAGTGGATATAAAAAGTTTACACACCCCTATTAAAATGCCAGGTCTTTGTGCTATAAAAAAATGAAAGCACAATAAATCATTTCAAAACTTTTCCCACCTTTAATGTGACCTATAACCTGTACGATTCAATTGAAAGACAAATCTGTTGGGGGGGAAAATATAAAAAATAAAAAATGTACAGTACGCTGGTTGCATAACTGGGCACACCCTTAAACTAATACTTTACCTTTTTGATTTAATTACAGTATTCAGTCTTCTTGGGTAGGAGTCTATCAGCATGGCACATCTTGACTTGGCAATATTTGCCTACTCTTCCTTGCAAAAGCTCTCCAAATCTGTCAGATTGCGAGGACATCTCTTGTGCACAGCCCTCTTCAGGTCACCTCACAAATTTTCTATTGGATTTAGGTCTGGGCTCTGGCTGGGCCATTCCAAAATTTTAATTTTCTTCAGGTGAAGCCATTCTTTTGTTGATTTGGATGTATGCTTGAGGTCATTGTCATGTTGAAAGGTGAAATTTCTCCTCCTCTTCATCTTTCTAGCAGACGCCTGAAGGTTTTGGGCCAAATGTAACTGTTCATAATTCCCTCCACCTTCACTAAAGCCCCAGTTCCAGCTAAAGAAAAGCAACCCCAAAGCATGATACTGCCACCACCATGCTTCACCATGGGGATGGTGTTCTTCTGGTGATGCGAAGTGTTGTTTTTGCACCAAACGTACCATTTGGAATTGTGGCCAAAAGTTCAACCTTGGTCTCATCAGACTATAACACATTTTCTCACATGCTTTTGGGAGACGTGATGTATTGTTTTGCAAATTTTACCCAGGTCTGGATGTTTTTCTGTGTAAGAAAAGGCTTCCATCTTGCAACCCTACCCCGTAGTCCAGACATATGGAGAATACAGGAGATTGTTGTTACATGTAGTACGCAACCAGTACTTGCCAGAAATTCCTGCAGCTCCTTCAGTGTTGCTGTAGGTCTCTTGGCAGCCTCCCTGACCAGTTTTCATCTTGTCTTTTCATCAATTTTGGAGGAAGGTCCAGATGTTCTTCGTGTTTCACTGTTGCAGTTGTTACATTTGGGGTAATCTGCTGGCAAGTTGCCCTCAGTCAGCCTGAATTCCTGCGTCTGTTGCTGTCTCCTCTTCCATGATGTCAGGTCATTGGAGGTACAAAACATGCAGCCGACGCCATTTTCTTCAGTCTTTCTTGCTGCGTGGTGCTCGAAGCAGAAGCATTTCGCAAGTGCCGGTCGGCCGACTACTAAAATATTCGAGTTTGAGTTTCAGAACCGAAGTCTTCACTAAAGCTAAGTGCCCCGTTGGGGAAACTTTTTTCTTGCTCCATACCGGTGTCAGAAAAAGTTAATTGTATTACTTGTCGGAAGCAAATACCTCATAAGGATTTCCATTTATACTGTATTCTTCCCTAGGCCCTGATCACAACGTGCCTGGCTGTCGGTTTTGTGCTAGATTTAACCAATGCACTATTAAGCGTTGGTATATTTTTGCCTCAAAGTATTTTGGAAACAGATTTAACTACCCAGAAATGTCGTCTGATAGCAATCAGACTACCGGAGTACATAAAAAATGCAAAGAAAAGGACCGAGAAAGGCAGTCGAGATCCAAAGCCGATGAAGCTTCTCCTAAGCCAGTCGCCGGTTCGCCAGTACTCGGTGAGGCGCTTTTGCAGCCCCTGATACCCGGTACCTTTGAGACGTATTCCTCTACCGACACTCATGTGGAGTCCAGCATGCCTCAAGGTATTGGTCCGATGGATGTATGTCCCTCAGATGGGTCCGGAGCCGCTGAGCAGGCACAGGCTCCTGAGGGTGTATTCAGACCTCAACATTTGTATATCAAACCGACAACAGCTGCAAAACCAAAGAGAAAAGCAACTTCTAAAACTAAAAAAACGATGCATGAGCCACATGCACAGGCCTCTATGCCTAAAAAACAAATGATCAAAATGACTGAAGACCTTATTACCTTGATCAGGGGTACCTATCCCCCTCCTGATAAGAGGCCTAGGCAAGACACTGATTATGAATCTTCAGATCAGGTTTCTATTTCTTCTGATCAGGAATTATCTATACCTCCCTATGAGGATTCTGATGCAGAGGAGTCTATAACATCTGCTTCTCCTCCTGAGGATTATTCATTTGGGAGAAACCTCGCATACTTTGAGGGAGCATTTTCACTAGAAGAGTCAAGACTTCTCAGAATCAAAAAAGAGGCTCAGGGATTTCCTTCTCCCTCAGCACAAGCCTTTGGCCATTCCCCCTGTTTTAGACATTGTGGCTGATGTGTTTTCGGAGTCCAGCTTGACCCCTGACTCCTTACCTCCGGCTCCCAGTAAGCCTGACAGATATTACAGGGTCCCTGACTCGCATAAATTTTTATTTAGAAACCCTGCTGCTGATCCTGAAACCATTTCACGGAGTCCAAAGGGAGTTAAGGCCTCAACAGCAAAAAATCCTACCCCCTCTGACAGGGATTCAAGGGCACTGGGCAGATGGGGAAAAAAGGTTTATACATCTGCAACCTTGGCATTCAGAGCCTTAAACTGTCAATTTCACATGCTTAGGTATCAACAACATGTTATGGGATTGCTGAAACAGAAAATGATGTTGATTTCTGAATGTGCAGAAAATAAATTGCAGGAATTATTAAATGCAGCTGAACAGGTTGGAAAGCATACTTTGCAATGTGATTTTGACTCCTTAGAGCCTCCTGCAGGGCCGCAGTTACTGGATCTATGATTAGGAGGCATGCTTGGCTAAAGGAACAGAATTTGCTTGATCATGTTAAAGCTAAATTGCTAGATACACCTTTACAGCATGATACTGTTTGGTATTAAGGCAGAAGAGGTTTTAAAGAAAATGGAAGACAAAGCTAAGTCTATGCAAACTGTTAGACTTCTTACAAGTGCAGCCACCAAGATTCAGTAGACACTGGCCTACAAAGAATTGGTCCTTTCCTGTGTCAGACAGAGCTCAAAGGTGCAAATCCAGACGCCCTAAGGGTTCCAGATACCAGGTGCAAGATTCATACAGGTCAAAGCAATGGGCCGCTTGTACCTCCAAATCTGGAGGAGATAAAGCGCAAACCTACAGAAAACAGTCCCAATGACTTCCCTCTGCCTACACCAAGCACTTATCTTTTGGCAGCACCCTTAGGGGGAAAATTATCACTTATTGCTCAAAATTGGCAGTTAATAACCCAGAACAAGTGGGTACTAAACATAGTATCACAGGGATACAGATTCCATTTCCACACTCTGCCAATGGCAAACTGTTGGCCAAATCTGCCCAAAAATCAATGGGCAGAGGCACAAAAACAGGTTACGTCCCTCATGGATAATGGGGGCCATTCAACCAGTACCAGAACAGGAAAAAGGACAAGGTTTTTACTTGACTGTTCTTGGTACCCAGAAAGGACAAGGCCTGGCGGCCAATACTGGATTTATCAATTTTGAACACATACCTGGACATTCCAAAATTCAAAATGCTGACTTTTCAGCAGCTTCTGCCCATGCTGGGCAAGAATGCTTGGCTGGTGACATTAGACCTAAAAGAGGGATACCTGCATGTCCCAATAAGACAATCGTGCAGAAGATGCCTCAGATTCAAGGCTGGCTTAATGCATTACCAGTTCTCTGCACTTTCCTTTGGCTTATCTACTGCGCCCAGGGTCTTCACAAAGTGCCTGGCACCAGTAATTGCATTTTGCAGACAAAGTATACAAATATACCCTTACTTGGACGACTGTCTCATTCAAGCAGAGAGCAGACATTCGTCTTCAACACCTGGCATTTGTGAAAAGGCTTCTAACATGCCTAGGGTACACAATAAACAAAAAAAAAAATCACAAATGGTACCCTCTCAAAAGATAACATTCCTGGGTGCAAGCTTGAATACAACTGCCCAGATGGCTTACCTCACGCCAGACAAGCAAAGGCAGCAGACTACTTCAAACTGATGGCAACAAAAACCCAGTTATCTGCAAGACAAATTCTGCATGCTTTGGGCTAAATGGCATCTTGCATCCTACTGATTCCATATGCAAGACTGCATATGAGGAAACTTCAGTGGTACCTAAAAAGTTTATGGAGTCAACATTCTCACAGTCTGGAAACAATGATTCCTCTCATACCCTGCCTACAACAGGAGTTTCTATGGTGGGCAAAGGCATGTCACCAAAACATGGGACGGGCCTTCACTCTACCCCCTGCCAGCCAAACCTTAACAACAGACGCATCAGATTATGCCTGGGGGGCTCACATGGCAGGAAGATGCATTCAGGGCATATGGACCCCAAAACAAATGCATCTAGATAACCAGAAGGAGATGCTAGCTGTTCAAAATGCCCTAACAACCTTCAAGGACTTACTTCATCCAGGACAACTACTGATAGACTGACAACACCACGGTCATGTGGTATATAAACAAGCAAGGGGGCACACACTCATTCCCCTTTGCAGATTAGCCACGGCACTGTGGGACACAGCTTTGACCTACCAAATACATCTTCAAGCTCAATTCCTGCCAGGAAAACAAAGTACTGTGGCAGACGATTTAAGCAGAAACCTTATAGACCCTCACGAGTGGAAACTAAATCCACAAGTCTTCAGCATGATAACAGAGAAATGGGGAGCCCAGACCTAGATCTATTTGCCTCTCTTCAAAATGATCAATTGAAAAGATTCTGCACAAGGACTTATCACTGACAAGCATGGAAAATGAACGCCCTATCCTTCAGTTGGAAAAACTTATCAGTTTACGCCTTTCCTCCTCTGCCTCTTCTTCCCAAGGTCCTCCTAAAAGTCAGACAAGAGAAACCAAAGATGATACTAATTGTCCCGGACTGGCCCCGCCAATACTGGTACCCAGTCCTAAGGAACTTGTCTCAATACCCAGCTTGGACCTTACCTCAAAGACCTCAACTACTGTCCCAGCAAAACAATCAGATCCTGCACAATCAACTCCAGACACTGAACCTGGCGGCATGGCTGATCAGGTAGTTATACAAACAACTTCTCTCAGTAAAGCTGTGAAGGATGTCATTTTGGAAGGCAGAAGGCCTAGTACTAGAAAATCTTATGCTGATAAATGGAAGAAATTCTGTGCTTGGAATCCAGCACAAGGAGCTGATACAGCAGAACCAAATATTCCTCAGATATTACAATACTTAACTGAGATGCTTGACAAAGACCTATCTTTCTCATCAAATAAAATCCATGCCTCTGCCATTTCGGCTCATTACAATACAGAGCCACCGATCTTTTCTCATCCTTTTTAAAGCAGTGTCTTAGAGGTGCCAAAAATTTAAGGCCTCCTAGAAGATCACCATTACCAGCATGGGGCCTCAATTATGTATTGGAAAAGCTCACCCTGCCTCCATTTGAACCATCTGCTACTGCTAATATAAAGTTCTTATCATGGAAAACAGCTCTGCTACTAGCAATTACTTCAGCAAGAAGAGTTTCAGAGCTACGGGCCCTCATAGCTGTAGAGCCTTTTATCACATTTCACCCAGACAGGGTGTCTCTGAGGACAAATCCTACATTTATGCCTAAGGTGGTTTCTATTGTGGCTCTTAACCAAACAGTTCATCTGTCAACCTTTTATCCAAATCCGCAGAACAAGGGGAAGAGAATTCTGCATTCCTTGGATGTACAAAGACAGATAAGATTTTACTTGAGCAGGACTAAAGCTGTAAGAAAACTGAGCAATTACTAGTGACATATGCTGCAGGATCAGAAGGAAAGGCTATTTCAAAGCAGATAAACCACTGCATCCATTTCTGCTACACCATGGTAAACCTGTGCCCAAGGGCATTAGGTCTCATTCCACCAGAGCTGCAGCTACTTCAGCAGCCTTTCTCAGAGGAGTACCAACCAAAGACATTCTAGAGGCTGCTACTTGGAGTTCTGTTCACACCTTTACAAAGCATGATCATTTGCCTCTCTACTCTAAGTCCAGGGCAGGCTTTGCCACTGCAGTTCTGCAGGGCCTTATAGCCGCACCTAATGCTGTTTAGCTCCAGCCTCCCAACCATAGCTTTGGGATTCTACCCAAATGTAATGACTGCAACAGTGAAACACGAAGAACCTAGTACAGTTGTGTACACTTACCATAAATGTAGATGTTCGAGTGTATTCACAGTTAGTCCAGGTTACCTTCCCACCATCCCCCTTTCATTCTGGAGTTTATCTTTCCTTCTCTATCTTCTACAACCTATGTGGTGTATTTGCTTGTAGATGAAGGTAAAGTTTTTATTGATGCATGTGTGTATGTGTGTGTATATATATATATATATATATATTTTTTTTTTGCTATCTTTTTGGGGGCACCTGACATCGGGAGCAAGAAAAACTAAAGAAAATGGCATCGGCTGCATGTTTTATATCCCTGACGTCATGGAAGAAGACAGCAACTGACGCAGGACCCAAGACTTTGGAATTCAGGCCGACTGAGGGCAACCTGCCAGCAGATTACCCCAAATGTAATGACTGCAACAGTGAATACACTCTAACATCTATATTTATGGTAAGTGTACATAACTGCACTTTCTTTGCAACGTCATTGTTGTCCCATATTTTCTTCACTTCTTGATGACTGTCTTCACTGTGTTTCATGGTATATCCAATGCTGTGGAAATTTTTTTGTACCCTTCTCCTGACTGATACCTTTCAGCAATGACATGCCTTTGATTCTTTGAAAGTTTTCTGTGAACCATGGCTTTTGCTGTAGCAGGCAACTGAGTAAATGTCAGAAAAATCCTACTAGGACAACTGAACTTAATTTGGGGTTAATCAGAGTCTCTTTAGTTGATGGCAGGTGTGTACCCAAAAAGACTGAATGCTGTAATTAAATCAACAGATGCTTCAACAAAGTATTAGTTTAAGGGTGTGCACACACAACAAAGTATTAATTTAAGGCTGTGCACTCTTATGCAACTAACGTATTGTACATTTTTTATTTTTTATATTTTTTCCCCTAACAGATTTGTTTGTTTTTCAATTGAATTGTACAGGTTATAGGTGACATTAAAGGTGGTGAAAGTTTTGAAATGATTTATTGTAGTCTCATATTTTTATATCACAAAAACCTGGCATTTTAACAGGGGTGTGTAAACTTTTTATACCACTGTATACTTCTAGAATAGCTGAAAAGTCTGAATCCACAGCTAAATCTTCTAAGGGCACCTTTAGGTATAAAAGGTGCCAGAAATGTGATCGGAAAATGCCCAATTTGGACAGGCATGTGTGGTGCTTGTATTGTTTAGGGAAGGTTCATTTACAAGAAGATTGCTCGATTTGTCATGGGTTCTTCACTAGGACACTCACCAAACAGAGAAACAAACCTATCCTTAAAGGTTTGTTGAAAGGAGATTTCGAAGAGGCCATTTCTGGGTTCAAAATGGAAGCCAGTTCTTATCCTCTTCTTCAAAAAAGAGAACTTCCTCGGTTTCCTAGTTCCTTGGAATCGCCTAGAAAATTATTGAAACAACCTTTGGTGTTCAAATGTTCCTCTGCACCGAAATTACATAAAGAATCTGTATCTACGAAAATTACAGATGCGAGTTCTATTGCCTTGGCACCAAAGATTCCTCGGTGCAGGAGCAGCCTAAAGTAATTGTGGTTCCAAATTCAATATATTCACCATCTATTGACCCATTCAAGGACAGACCACCAAGCCCCTTCTTCAAGCTGAGACCTCCAAGGTCTCTTTTGACTGCTTTGGTTCGATATCCTAAGAGCCTCTCTGAATCAGACATTGAGTCTTGTGGATCAGCTGCTTACGATGAGGGGATTGTCTTCACTTCCTAGTCAGACCAGCACTGGGACCAGCCCAATTTTGGCACCAACAGTTCTTCCTCCCCAAACTCCAGTCGAGTCATTGGAGCCCACGATTCTGGCATTCTCAGCTTCGACTGTCTCGGTTCTGGTAGCAGCCTGTTCTCCTAGAACTCAGGGTTGCTTTGAGCATCTATGGACTTTTGGCACCCGAGACCTCCTGGGATCGAGACTTACTGGCCGGTTTCGAAGTACATGGATTTATTTCTGATCTTCCATGGCCCTCGTTGCTTCGGCCTTCATAAGACTGACCCAGACTTCAGTTTTAGGGACCGCTTCGGTGCAGGGTGGGACCTCTATTTCTAAGGAGTCTGTTGCGGTTCTGGGCTCCCATCCCTCTATGGGGGGGGCCCAGCTTTCCGAATCATGGAGAAGGCCTTGTCCATTGGGGACTCAGTCTTTGTCATCCCTGTAGGAACAGACCTCTACATCCCTTTGACTGTAGTCCCCATCGGTCTCTCCCCAGGACAGAGGACTCAAAAACCCCAAGTAATACCCTCCTTAGTGATTTCCTCTTCGGACGTGTCACCAGAGCATCCCCTGAGGAAGTACCTGTGAAGAAAAAATGCAAGAGGAAGTGCTCCCTAGAGGGGTTCAAACTCTGAAGATACCAGCTTTGATGAAGGGGAAGGTTCCCCCAGGTCACCCCGATGATGTTTCCTTTGATGACATCCTAGAGATCTTGAAACAGAGGGGGTGGCTGGTCTTCCATCCAACCTTCCTTGGAGGAGTCTGTGTACTTGGAGGCTTTTCATGCCCAACCCTCTACCTCCTGGATTTCTCATCCTGCTGACGAGCTTATTAAACTAATCGCTCAGTGGGTGTGGAAGAAGCCTGATTCCATTGAGCTGATCCCCAAGAGACCTGACAGGATCCTTTCCTCTCCAAAAGAAAAGCAGCACTGGTCCAAAGGGATGCCCGTGAATACCATGGTGAAAGTGGCAGCCACCCAGCAGGAACTTGCTGAGGAAAGTCCAACTGTCCATCCTCCTAACAAGGAGTGTAGGACAATGGATATGTTTGGGAAGTGCATTTACACTTCATCGACCTTTGCTCTCAGGTCCTTGAACTACGTGGCACATTTTAGGTTGTAGAGGGATCCTAATCAAAGAACTTTCAATTACCCTCTCAGGAGCAGTGGCTGAAGGGGTATGGGACAAAATGGCCTTGCAGCTTGCCACCCTTGAAGCAGTTTCTAATTCGTCCATGAGGCTCATTGCCTACACAGCCAAAGGGACGACAAGAGTGGTGGGTTCAGGGATAGCCATGAGAAAGCAATCCTGGATGCATTTGTGTGACTTTGTGGAGCCATTTAAAGCATCATTCATCAGTGCTCCATTTGACAGATCCTCCCCTTTTTGGTCCTAAGGTTAAAGACACTCTAGCCAGATGTGAAAAAGATGGGAAGACTTTCTGACATAGGCATACATTTCACCACTCCTCAACGTCCTTACTGCAGGAACCAGAGAAGTGGGAGATAATAGTTCAAAAAATCCCAAGGGTCTTTCCAGGATTCACATGGCAAGAACTTTCCCCAGGGCAGAGGGGGAAGGAATGAAAGACACTGCAGTAGAGGCACAATTGGCCCACAGAATCAGAGGTCCAGAGATTCATACTCTGGTACTTCCTACCAGTGCTCCTAAACAGAGGCCCAATTGCCTTCCTCTGGAGGCAATCGGGGGGACAACTATCCCTACACACCTACCTGGCAACAGATAACTTCAGACAAATGGGTGCAAGTGATGATTTCCAGATGTTACAAAATTCCACTTTCCATAACCCCAAAAAATCCAAAAAAGGCTTCTGGATGTTCCTCCCAATCACATGGAAGTAGCATTAGCAAAAATTCAAAAACTGCTAGAGAAGAGTTATCCAAAAAGTCCCACCAGACCAAATAAGATCCAGGTTCTGCTCAAGGTTCTTTTTAGTAGCCAAAAAAACGGGACTGGAGACCCATTCTGGATCTCAGCCAGTTCAGCAAGGCAGTAAGCAAACCAAATTTTGGATGGTCTCGGTACAGTCTTCACATGCTTTTATGTAAAAAGACTATTGGATGTGCTCTAAACCTTCAGGACGTGTCTTGCACATCAAGATGTACAAATGCTCCAGGGGGTTCCTGACCTTCCGGCTGGGAGCCAGTCATTTCCAATTCAGGGTGCTGCCCTCCGGTCTCAACCTCGGCCCCCCAGGGTGTTCACCAAATGCATGGTAGTGGTAGCAGCTCACCTCAGACTGCTAGGTTTTCAAGTATTTCCATACCTCTATGACTGGCTCCTCACTGCTACCACCATGTGTCAGAACGGGCAGAGTGTGCACTCTACATCTTTGTGCATCTCTGAGCATTACTATAAATCATGAAAAGTTGAATCTACATCCAGCTCAACATCTAGAGTTCATCGGAGCCATGTTACACAGTTGCAGGAATTGCTCCTCTTCTGAGGGAAAGGCTGGAAAGGATCAGATCCCAGGTCAACCAAATCATCAAGAGCAAAACCACTCCAGCCAGGCTAAGTCCTTCAAGCATTAGGCTCAATGGCGGCCTCGATCACTCTGGTCCCATTAGTGAGATATCACATGCGAATTTTACAGTGGCTACTAGCATCCCAGTGGTCCCTGATGGATCACCCAGGGTCTCATCCCATTCTGATTACCAATCACTGCAAGCAGAGTTTGGCATGGTAACTACAGTCCAACGACATTCTCACGAGCTGACCATTCATCCTTCCTCAACCCGAAGCCATAGTGACCATGGATGTCTTTCAGATTGGGGGGGCATTATCTGGGAAGGACAGTGCAAAGCATGTGGTCCCAATGAGAGGCCAACTTGTCCATCAATTTTCTAGAGATGAGGGCAGTGCTGTTAGTGTTGCAAGCATTTCAAGATGCCCTCCCTGTAGCGACAGTAGCAGTTCAGACGGACAACATGTTGGTAGTCTGATATATCAACAAACATGGAGGAACCAAATCTTACTGTTTTTGTGTCAAGAAGTCCTCAGAGTTTGGCAATGGGCGATTTCTTCCATCCGCTTTCTAGTGACAACGCACATTCCAGGGAACTCCAACGTGATTGCGGACAAGTTGAGCAGATCCATTCTTATGCCTCATGAGTGGTCTCTCAAGCCTATAGTGACAGAAAGCATCTTCTGTCATTGGGGCCAACCTTGCTGCGATCTGTTTGCGTCCCCTCTGAACAATAAGGGCAGCAGTTTCTTTGCTCTGATTCCCACCTCTGGGGAGGTCAGGATCCCCCCCCCCCAGTCTCCTGTATGCCTTTCCCCCAATTCCCCTGATATCCCAAATACTATAGAAAGCCAAGAAGTCGGAAAACACAATCCTCATTGCCCCCTTCTGGCCTGGGCAGGTTTGGTTTCCCCTTCATTTGGCCTCATCTGCTTCAGAAAGCTTAGATTCTGGACCCACCTCCAGATCTGTTATCTCACTCAGAAGGAATGGTTCACCCGAATCTCCAACATCTTAAGCTCACTGCATGGCTTCTCCAATTCCCATGATTGCCAGGTATTCCATCCTTTCCTCCTCTGTCCGCCAAATCATTGTGGCCCATCACAAGCCTTCTACTAGAAAACTGTTTCATACTAAGTGGGAAAAGTTTGCTAGATGGGCTCTTGCCAGTGTTTTAGATCCTTATACGGTCCCTGTACATAAGGTATTGGATTTTTTAACTGACCTTTCTCAGACTGGCTCTTCTGCCTCCACCATTAGAGTCCATCTGGCTGCCATATCAAATTTCCATACTGGTTTCAGTGGTTATTCACTTATGTCGCATAAGCTTTGTAAGGCCTTTTCTGAAGGGTATCCTTATGTTGAGTCCTCCTTTTAAGGAGCCCATAGTTCCTTTGGATTTACTGACCATTCTACAGGCTCTAACACTTCCACTTTTGAGCCATCAGCTACATGTGACTTAAAATTTCTGACTCTGACACAGCCGACTAGCAAGCTCAAAGTTCTCCAGTAGCTCCAGACCCAACCTCTTATCCCACAATGCACTGCTGGAATTACCTCAGATCTAGTTTGCCGTGGCACAGATAACTTGGTTTCCAGCGTTGCTCGAGACTATTATTGGGAGTTTTCAACTTTCAGCAAGTTTTCTATTTCAATTTTATATCTTTTACTACTATAACTATATAATATTATCTAGTTAGCAGTTGTTTTCTGTTTTTCTCCCCTTTCCCAGTAAAATCTTTTGAGTGCCTTCGGCCCTTTGGCCTTGGTCTTTTCTTACAGTTGTTAGATAGAGTTGCCCGTTTGGGCTCTTTGATATTTGATTACTTTAATCCTGTTTAACTTTATATAGCTAAATAGTTTACTAGTTGCTTTTTTGGGCTGTGTGTACTGTGTGTAGTTAGTTAGATTAATCCTCTCTAACTTTAACTATCTTGTATAGTTAAGTTTTTATTTTTTGGATTTTGTGAATAGTAGTTAGTACTATGTCTGAAGAGAAGGAAAAGCATCCAAAGTCCGGGTTTAAAAAATGCCCAGACTGCGGACAAAAGATGTCCGTTACGGATGCCCATGTGCAGTGCGTATACTGTTTGGGTGAGGTGCACCTGCAGGAGTCATGTAGTATCTGCCACTCCTTTTCTACTAGAGTGCTTGCAGAAAGGAAGAGGAAGCTAATGATAGGGGTATTATCAAACACCCTTTTTCAGAGGCATTGTCTGACCAGGATAGGGCCAGCAAATTATCCAAATCTTCCTCAGAATCCAGAACAAAGAAAGGAAAAAAGTCAGAAATTCAGAAGAAGTCAGAAAGAGTCAGTGACTCCACTGATTTCGGAGCCGACAGTCTGTTATTTTGGGAACCGGGACACTGCCCTGGAACCGGTTGCCGAAAAACCTCCCTCTCAACTGCTCCAGTCGGCTCCATCTATTCACTCATCCAAGTCTTCTGTCAGCCTGTCCGATCTGGATATTGACCGGCTAGTTCATAAACTCTTAAAGGCACCAGACTTAGCTAAATTGCTGTCAGCTCAGACCCAACCGTCGGAGCCGAAGACCATTATTCCTGAATTGTCAGCTCCTCCTCCGAGCCATACCGGACCTTCGGAACTGGAGGAGGCCAACCTGATGATTGTGGATCCCTTGGAGCCAACACCTGCTCCAGTGTCATCTGCTCCATCTGCTCAGACGTTCTCAGTGCAGACCAGGGACTCTAGGAGCAGACACTATGAAAACTCTCCAGTCGGGTCCGGGGAGGATAGTCGCACCAACTTGTCGGTGCTGACTCTTCCTCTCGCGGCTTCAGCACGGGTGAGCTCAGCTCCTACCTCGGGCTCAGAGGGTATCGCGGCTCCTGATTCGTCGACTCCTTCTCATTGGAGCCGTGGTGCATTTGAAGCCATGAGGCGAGTGCTGTCTCCTAAGACTTCCTCATCTCTAGGTCTGGCTTCTTCCTCCCCTAAAGTGCCTGTGTCCGTTTCTATTTCCTCTGGTCATCCCAAGCATAGAGACCCAGAGCCTCAGGTAGCCCCACAGGGCGATCCCTGCTCTTTTGAGACCTCTCCAGAAGTCACCCCTGAAGAAGTTCCCAGGAAGAGATTATGCGAGAGGAGGCATTTGGACTCCCCACAGGAGTCTCTCACATCAGACACCGACTTGGATGAATCAGAAGGGTTCCCTAGATCCCTCTGAGGACATCTCCTTTGCGGAGATTCTTGACAATCTTAGGCAGAGGGGTGATTAGTAGTCCAAGAGCCCTACTGAGGACGAGTCTGTTCTCCTGAAGGCGTTCAGGTCACAATCTTCCACCTCTTGGGTGTCTCCACCCTACGATGAGCTTATGGATCTGGTGTCTCAGGGCGTGGGAGTCACCAGAATCTATGGAACCTGTTCCTAGGAGGCCTAATAAGTTTATTTCTGCCCCCATAGATAATTCCTTTTTGACCAAGGGATTCCCTGTTGATGCCATGGTGGTGGCGGCAGCCACCAAAAAGGAAATGTCTGAGACTTCCTCGTCTATCCATCCTCCTAACAGAGAATCTAGGATGATGGATAGATATGGGAAACGCATGTTTAGTTCAGCGATTTTCTCACTCAGATCACTGAACTACTTGACCCATTTTACCAGACTGCAGAGAGATCTCCTTAAGGAGTTGGGAGATGCTCTTCAGGGTGCTGTAGCTACGAGTGTAACTGACAAAGTTGCCACCCAGCTCGCTACCCTAAATTCGATAGTTAACTCGTCCATGCATCTCGTATCTTACGCAGCTGATGGTTCGAGTAGAGCTGCAGGTACAGGAATTGCTCTTCGTAGGCATGCCTGGATGCGACTCTGTTCCTTCGCAGAACCCTTCAAGTCTTCCTTTATGAATACCCCATTTGACGGTTCATCCTTGTTTGGGCCAAAGGTGAAGGAGACTTTGACCAGGTGTGAACAAGAAGGAAAGACTCTGCCATCGGAGTCTGTTTTTTTCACCCCCACTCGACCCTTTCCTAAAGGTCAGAGGGGAGGAAAGATGTGGTTCCGGAAAGCCCAAGGAGCCTTTCAAGACACACGTGGAGAGCCCTATCCAGAGCCAGAGAAGGGAGTTACAATGGAAGACACCGCCCTCACGGCAGAGGGGGTCCGCAACACCAGGGTGACAGAGATCACTTCTGTGGTCAGTCCTACCATCACTCCTCAAGGGAGGCCCGGCTGTCCTACTCTGGAGGCAGTCGGGGGTCGCTTGTCATTGTACCCAGAAACCTGGCTAGATATAACAAATGACATTTGGGTACAAAGTATCATTTCCAGAGTGTATTTCATATCGTTCTCCACTCAGCCCCTTCCCGTCAAAAAAATCCCGGATGTTCCACCCAGTCACAGGGAACAAGCAACAATAGAGGTGTGCCAATTGCTGGAAAAAAGTCATCCAGCCAGTCCCAGCAGACCAAATAGGATACAGAACTTATTCAAGATTCTTTTTGGTTCCAAAGAAAACGGGACTGGAGACCCATTTTGGATCTCAGCAGACTCAACCAATTTGTGAGGAAAGAGAAGTTCCGAATGGTCACGCTACAGTCCATACTTCACTTTTTAGGGAAGGACAGTTGGATGTGCTCAATCGATATCAAGGATGCGTACTACCACATAAAGATGGCCAGACCATCCAGGGATCACCTGCATTTCTGGCTGGGAGCCAATCATTATCAATTCCGAGCTCTGCCCTTTGGTCTCACTACAGCCCGATCGATATCAAGGATGCGTACTAACACATAAAGATGGCCAGACCATCCAGGGATCACCTGTGTTTCTGGCTGGGAGCCAATCATCAATTCCGACCTCTGCCCTTTGGTCTCACTACAGCCCCCAGAGTGTTCACCAAGTGCATGGCAGTAGTCATGGCTCACCTGAGGCTTCTAGGATTCCAGGTGTTTCCGTATTTTGACGATTGACTCCTTACCTCCATCACCAGGCATCAACTTCTTCAAGCGAGAGAGGCTACTCTGACACTGCGATCGGCTAGGCATTACAGTCAACTTTGAAAAGTCTGCCTTGTTGCCATCGCAGCATATCGTTTTTATAGGGACAGAATTAGACACGTCATCCAACATTCTTCATCTTCCACCAGAAAGGATTTGTATTCTTCGTCAACACATCATGTTCTTGGTATCAAAGAACAGAGCACCAGCTGCAGAGGTATTGAAAGTACTAGGATTGATGGCAGCAGCAGTCTTGGCAATCCTGTTAGCAAGGATGCATATGAGAATCCTTCAATGGCTTCTATTCACGCAATGGTCTTACCAAGAGCTTCCAGTGAATCATACAATCCTGGTAACAGATTCCTGCAAGAAGGATCTTCAGTGGTGGTTGAAGTCTCTTCATTTCACAATAGGACGTCCTTTCATGCTACCCCGTCCAGTTGCCACTGTGACCACGGATGCTTCCCTGATAGGGTAGGGGGGGGTCTTTTTCAGGGAAAGACTGCCCAAGGCACATGGACAGATCAAGAATCAGATCTGCATATCAATGTCATGGAGATGAGAGCAGTACTTGTAGCGTTGCAATACTTTCAGGACTCTCTTCCTCTAGGGACAATTACAATAGAGACAGACAACATGTCAGTGGTCTCATACCTGAACAAGCAAGGTGGGACCAAGTCTTATCCCCTTTGCCGAGAAGCCCTCAGAGTATGGCAGTGGGCAGTGTCATCCCAGCACTTTCTGCTAGCAAAGCACATCCCGGGAAAATCCAATGTCATAGCGGACAGACTGAGCAGAGCAATTTTATTGCCCCATGAATGGTCCCTCAAACAAGAGATTGCGGACAGGATTTTCCGCAAATGGAGCCAGCCTTCCTGCGACCTGTTTACCAGTCACATCACCAACAAATGCAGAAGCTATTTTGCCCTGATTCCCATGCCAGGTCACTCCCCGTGGGATGCTCTTGTCCACGATTGGCCCCCGGATCTCCAGTACGCATTTCCCCCAATTCCTCTGATACCCAGATTTTTACAGAAAGCAAAGTCGCTGGGATGGACAGTCATCTTTATAGCCCCTCATTGGCCTCTGCAGATTTGGTTTCCGTTTCTTTACCATCACATTCTGGAAGACCCATGGATCCTGGAACCCAGTTCCAGACTTATTGACACATCGTCAGGGGATCTTCATCCATCAATGCAGACACTGAAGCTAATCACTTGGCTGCTCCAATTCCCTGCATAGCCAGGCTTTATAATCTTTCCCATGACACTAGTCAAATTTTGTTGGCTTCTTATAAGCCTTCCACTAGAAAATTGTATTGTAATAAGTGGAAGAGATTTTCCGTTTGGGCTTCATCCCATAACATTGACCCTTACCAAGTGTCATTGTCTTCTATTTTACAATTCTTGACAGAAATTTTCAACAAAGGAGCAGCGGCTGCTACGGTGCAGGTACAATTAGATGCTATATCTAATTTCCATCTAGGGATCGATGGATTGAATATTATGGCTCACCAGTTGTCTAAGGCTTTTCTAAAAGGTTCCTTTCACGTGAGGCCTCCATTTAAGACACCTTATTCTCCCTGGAATTTGTGGGGCAGCCACGGTGGTGGAGCAGTTAGCGTTGCCGCCTCACAGCAAGAGTTTCTCCAGCTCGATCCTCGGCTGGGGTGCCTTCTGTGCGGAGTCTGCATGTCCTCCCTGTGGTCGCGTAGGTTTTCTCCGGGTGCTGTGATTTCCTCCCACATCCCAAAGACATACTGTAGGTGGATTGGACACACTAAATTGGCCCTAAGCATGAGTGTGAGCGTGCGTGTGCCTTCTGTGAAAGGTTGGGCGTCAGACTGGCAACTCGACACTGTAAAACTCCACTGCCAATCATGAGCGGATGGTGATCCGCTGTGGCGACCCCTAACCGGGAAAAGCCGAAAGAAGAAGAAGATTCTCCGTGGAATTTTAATCCTTTTGAGCCTGCTTCATCTTGTGAACTAAAATTTCTCTCGTGGAAAACTATCTTCCTAGTAGTTATCACTTCAGCCCGCAGAGTGTCACAGCTCCAAGCCCTATCCATCACGCCTCCTTATATGATCTTTCATACTGATAGAGTATCTCTCAGGACAAATCCATCCTTTCTGCCTAAAGTATGTTCTGAGATTAACATCAGTCAAGTCATTGAGTTGCCCGTTTTCTTCCTTAATCACGCCAACAGATTGGAATATATGTTGCACAAACTCGATGTTCGCAGACAACTTCGATTTTCTTTAGACAGAACAAAAGACATTAGGAAATCAGATCAGCTTTTTGTGTCTTTTTCTAAGGCCAGGAAAGGTAAACCAGTTGCTAAAACGAACTCGAATCCAAAAATTCAGAAACCAAGAAAAAGTATGGCAAACGTAGTTGGAAACGATCCCTTTATTAAATGAAGCGCTTTTCGTCCGATTTAGTACACAAACTTCATCAGATAAAGTAGCAAGTGAACTGTTACATTTTAAATAAGCAAGTAGTTGCATCAGCTGATGTATGAAAATTTAAAGCGACATGCCTTATTTAAAAAAACTTGCATGTTAAAAAGGCTTTCTATTATACAATATTACTATTCTAATAAGTCAATATAAATAGACAAAAATATTTCTAACTTAAAATTACATAAAAATCAACAGTTAAAACTTTCTCTAACAGTGAACTAATAAAAAGCATACTATTTTATGAAATAAAAAAGCCAGTCAAGTTCAAGCAGCAACGGCAATTATAACTATTTCATGCACAATATAGATTGTTTATAAATTACAAGATCTATATACACTTATTAAATAAAGAATACTATTGTACCCTGTAAAGATTCTTATTAAAAGTTCTAAATAAAGCTATCTACGGAGACTCCTTAATTTTAATATAGGCATAATTGAACACGTCATTAAGGCCCAGCAGGTTATATGCGTATAATCTAATCTGCCATAATAATTCCAACCTCACCAATTCTACTTCTATTGGTCTCCCTCTCATATTTGGAACAAACTGATCCAAAATACATGGGTAGGATATTTCAAAATATGCTTAGCCAATGCATTTTCTTGTTTAAGTTTACCTATATTGTAAACATGTTCGTATATTCTTTCTCTCAATCTATGAATTGTTTTACCCACGTAAAAACATGGGCAATACTGGCATTTAGCTAAGTAAACCACCATCTTTGAGTTAGTTACATTTTCCTTTACTTTTCAAGTCCAAACTATTAATACTTAAGGAATTACCCACTAAAATATACTTACAGTATGCACAAGAGCCACAATTTTGCATACTCTTCCTATTATTATTATTCATGTGTATACTCTCAAATATATCTTTAAAATTTTTATCTCTTCTTACAATAAATTTAGCTACTTCCCATACTTTTTGTAATATTTCCTTACTTTCCTTTAATATATTCCAATTTTTACATACAATGTTTTAAATATTAAAAATCAGTATTAAAGGTAAGAATTAAGCTGTGCCCAAATCCTGAAGTGTTTTTAACTGAGGCAGTATTAACAGAAACATCCATTACTTCGCAAATGAGGTTCCCATGTATATTTGTTGTCAAGTCCTGGATTTCTACCTCTATATTACCTTTCACAATAGGTGTGTTAAATACCTCTACATCTCTTCCCTTTAACCTCATCTATAATATTATTCAAGAATGTATTAGGATAAGCCCTTCTAAGAAACATATCTTTCAAATTCCTGCATTCATTATTAAAGTCATCCTCCCTTGAAATCATTCATGCTGCCCTCACTAATTGTCCTTTTACCACAGACCTTTTTTGGAAACTGGGATGGGCACTTGAGAAATGCAGGAATGTGTTGGAATAGGAGGGTTTCCTATAAATTCTTGTTTCATACTTTTTATAAGTATTATTCTTAACTAATAATACATCCAAGAATGGAATTTGTTTTTCTTCAAAATTGTATGTACACTCAAGAAAATCAGTGCTTTGATTAAAGTAATATACCAGGTCCTTAGCTTGATCTTCATTACCTTTGAATAATTTAAATATATCATCCAGGTACCACATATAATATATTTGCGATTTTATAAGTTCATTATTAAATATAAAGGACCTTTCCCAATAATTCCTAACTAAGTTTGCAAAACTTGAACCGCAGGGTGAACCCATTGCAACCCCGCTTTTCTGATGAAAGACGTTATTCTTAAATGTTATATAGTTATGTGCCAATACTATATTAAGTAATTCTTCTACTAAAATCAATTCAGATGTAGGTGCACCTTTTTCTTTTAAATTCAAAATGACCCATTCTATACCCAAATCTTGTGGGATTGAAGTGTAGAGGTCCTTTACATCCACTGTTAATAAGTTATTGTATTCTTCAAAACTTATGTTATTTATCTTTTCTAAAAAAAGAACAAGAATCTTTACTTATACATGTTTCAGATGTCTCAAACTTCTTAAGAAGCCCATCCACTACTTTTGCACATGCATAAGTTGCACTATTCCTACCATCCACAATGGGTCTGAGGGGTGGATCACTCAGATCCTTATGTATTTTAGGCACACCGAATGTAGCAGGTGCAGTAGGTGCTGGCATAATCAGATAATTATATACATCAATATCAATTCTCTCCATTATAAATAGATCATGGATATAAATTTTAATCTTATTGTTTGCCTGGTTATATTCATTCAAGGACACTTTATCATATGATTCAGATGCTAACATTACCTCAATTTTATTTTCATAATCTATCTGGTCCATAAAAACCAGACCTCCACCTTTGTCCGGTTTCATAATACAGACCCTTGTGTCCTTTAGATATTTGATCCAGTCTAGTTCTTCACTTGACAAATTATTCCTACTTCTAGTACCATTCCTCCATTGATCCATGTGCCTAAAATCAAGTTCACACATTTTTTCAAACATGTATAAAAAGTTGTGCAATGGTGGGTTAAGTGCTAGCAATTTTAAATTGGTTAGTATCCATCATATTTGTATTGCCAAACAGTACTGTCAAATTCAATTTTCTCACAAACATTTTCAAATCCAATATACAATTAGTAACATTCAGTCTTTTTGAAGGAATAAATGTGAGGCCCTTTGCCAGCAAGTTGGCTAGCTCAACAGGGACATACACTGAGGAGCAATTATAAATGGAAAAATTACCCTCAGAGTTCGTAATAATCGAAGGGTCACTGTTCGAATCATTTTCCGATGTCTTACTTATTTCCATTTGTTGTGTTTTTTTTCTCTGATTTCGTTTGTTCTGTATTCTCCCCCTCTGAAAACCCTGCTGATTATTGCCCCATTGATTATTAGACCGCATGTTAGAAGTGGACTGATTTTTGTAAGCACTGGCTTCTCCGTGGCCCTTCATCATTCTTTTCTCCTGTCAATGGCAAACCTGTTTGTGAGCTGCTATCAGTACGATCCCTGTGCAAAGTATTTAGCGCTTTCATATTCCGGTCTTGTATATTTAGATCTTGTTGATTTTGTACATTTCCCAATTGTGAATTAATGTTTATATTTCCTTCACCTTCCTTCCCATACCCACCTCTTCTCCACTGTTGTGCTGGTGGTGGGCATAGGTAAGCAATCCCTTGTTGATATAAAAATTCAAAAAAAAAAAAGGCTTCATCCGATTTAGTACACAAACTTCATCAGATAAAGTAGCAAGTGAACTGTTACATTTTAAATAAGCAAGTAGTTGCATCAGCTGATGTATGAAAATTTAAAGCGACATGCCTTATTTAAAAAAAACTTGCATGTTAAAAGGCTTTCTATTATACAATATTACTATTCTAATAAGTCAGTATATAAATAGACAAAAATATTTCTAACTTAAAATTACATAAAAATCAACAGTTAAAACTTTCTCTAACAGTGAACTAATAAAAAGCATACTATTTTATGAAATAAAAAAGCCAGTCAAGTTCAAGCAGCAATGGCAGTTATAACTATTTCATGCACAATATAGATTGTTTATAAATTACAAGATCTATATACACTTATTAAATAAAGAATACTATTGTACCCTGTAAAGATTCTTATTAAAAGTTCTAAATAAAGCTATCTACGGAGACTCCTTAATTTTAATATAGGCATAATTGAACACATCATTAAGGCCTAGCAGGTTATATGCGTATAATCTAATCTGCCATAATAATTCCAACCTCTCCAATTCTACTTCTATTGGTCTCCCTCTCATATTTGGAAGGAACTGATCCAAAATCCAAAATTTAAATACATGGGTAGGATATTCCAAAATATGCTTAGTCAATGCATTTTCTTGTTTAAGTTTACCTATATTGTAAACATGTTCGTATATTCTTTCTCTCAATCTATGAATTGTTTTACCCATGTAAAAACATGGGCAATACTGGCATTTAGCTAAGTAAACCACCATCTTTGAGTTAGTTACATTTTCCTTTACTTTTCAAGTCCAAACTATTAATACTTAAAGAATTACCCACTAAAATATACTTACAGTATACACAAGAGCCACAATTTTGCATACCCTTCCTATTATTATTATTTATGTGTATACTCTCAAATAAATCTTTAAAATTTTTCTCTCTTCTTACAATAAATTTAGGTACTTCCCCCACTTTTTGTAATATTTCCTTACTTTCCTTTAATATATTCCAATTTTTACATACAATGTTTTAAATATTAAAACTCAGTATTAAAGGTAAGAATTAAGCTGTGCCCAAATCCTGAAGTGTTTTTAACTGAGGCGGTATTAACAGAAACATCCATTACTTCGCAAATGAGGTTCCCATGTATATTTGTTGTCAAGTCCTGGATTTCTACCTCTATATTACCTTTCACAATAGGTGTGTAAATACCTCTACATCTCTTCCCTTTAACCTCATCTATAATGTTATTCAAGAATGTATTAGGATAAGCCCTTATAAGAAACATATCTTTCAAATTCCTGCATTCATTATTAAAGTCATCTTCCCTTGAAATCATTCATGCTGCCCTCACTAATTGTCCTTTTACCACAGACCTTTTTTGGAAAGTGGGATGGGCACTTGAGAAATGCAGGAATGTGTTGGAATAGGAGGGTTTCCTATAAATTCTTGTTTCATACTTTTTATAAGTATTATTCTTAACTAATAATACATCCAAGAATGGAATTTGTTTTTCTTCAAAATTGTATGTACACTCAAGAAAATCAGTGCTTTGATTAAAGTAATATACCAGGTCCTTAGCTTGATCTTCATTACCTTTGAATAATTTAAATATATCATCCAGGTACCACGTATAATATATTTGCGATTTTATAAGTTCATTATTAAATATAAAGGACCTTTCCCAATAATTCCTAACTAAGTTTGCAAAACTTGAACCACAGGGTGAACCCATTGCAACCCCGCTTTTCTGATGAAAGAAGTTATTCTTAAATGTTATATAGTTATGTGCCAATACTATATTAAGTAATTCTTCTACTAAAATCAATTCAGATGTAGGTGCACCTTTTTCTTTTAAATTCAAAATGACCCATTCTATACCCAAATCTTGTGGGATTGAAGTGTAGAGGTCCTTTACATCCACTGTTAATAAGTTATTGTATTCTTCAAAACTTATGTTATTTATCTTTTCTAAAAAAAAGACCAAGAATCTTTACTTATACATGTTTCAGATGTCTCAAACTTCTTAAGAAGCCCATCCACTACTTTTGCACATGCATAAGTTGCACTATTCCTACCATCCACAATGGGTCTGAGGGGTGGATCACTCGGATCCTTATGTATTTTAGGCACACCAAATGTAGCAGGTGCAATAGGTGCTGGCATAATCAGATAATTATATACATCAATATCAATTCTCTCCATTATAAACAGATCATGGATATAAATTTTAATCTTATTGTTTGCCTGGTTATATTCATTCAAGGACACTTTATCATATGATTCAGATGCTAACATTACCTCAATTTTATTTTCATAATCTATCTGGTCCATAAAAACCAGACCTCCACCTTTGTCCGGTTTCATAATACGGACCCTTGTGTCCTTTAGATATTTGATCCAGTCTAGTTTATCACTTGACAAATTATTCCTACTTCTAGTACCATTCCTCCATTGATCCATGTGCCTAAAATCAAGTTCACACATTTTTTCAAACATGTATAAAAAGTTGTGCAATGGTGGGTTAAGTGCTAGCAATTTTAAATTGGTTAGTATCCATCATATTTGTATTGCCAAACAGTACTGTCAAATTCAATTTTCTCACAAACATTTTCAAATCCAATATACAATTAGTAACATTCAGTCTTTTTGAAGGAATAAATGTGAGGCCCTTTGCCAGCAAGTTAGCTAGCTCAACAGGGACATACACTGAGGAGCAATTATAAATGGAAAAATTACCCTCAGAGTTCGTAATAATCGAAGGGTTACTGTTCGAATCATTTTCCGTTGTCTTACTTATTTCCATTTGTTGTGTTTTTTTCTCTGATTTCGTTTGTTCTGTATTCTCCCCCTCTGAAAACCCTGCTGATTATTGCCCCATTGATTATTAGACCGCATGTTAGAAGTGGACTGATTTTTGTAAGCGCTGGCTTCTCCGTGGCCCTTCATCATTCTTTTCTCCAGTCAATGGCAAACCTGTTTGTGAGTATGATCCCTGTGCAAAGTATTTAGCGCTTTCATATTCCGGTCTTGTATATTTAGATCTTGTTGATTTTGTACATTTCCCAATTGTGAATTAATGTTTATATTTCCTTCACCTTCCTTCCCATACCCACCTATTCTCCACTGTTGTGCTGGTGGTGGGCGTAGGTAAGCAATCTCTTGTTGATATTGCAAACGGTCACGTTGCAATTTTTTGCATTTCACTGCCCTTGCCTTAATTATAAATGAGTCAATTGTCTGAAAAATATGTGAATATTCATATTTGTATCTGTTGAAGTCAGGATGTGATTTAATCAGAGTATCTAAAAGTGTAGTGTTATCCTTTAGTTCTTCCACTGTTATTCCGTAATTTTTACTTATTACATCCAGTAGTTCAAGGCCTTGCTTATTGAATAATTGAATTAAATCTAAGTGAAATTGAGAATCAGGAATAAGGCCTGTAGGGTACTGACAAATTCTAAGACCCTTCGGCACTAATTCAAGTCTTATACATTCAGTAAAATATTCAATTTCAAGGCTAAGTTTTTTTGTATTTCAACAGTACATGATCGAATAAGTTCAGCAAGTCTACCAGATTAGATTCTTCCCTAGCCGGACTCACCGTTACAACTGTAGAAGTCGATTGAATCAGGCCCATAGGTGTAGTGAGCCATTCCATTAAATTCGGGAGTCCAATAAGCCCTGGGTTCGAACTTCCATTTCCATCCTTTAAAACGGTGTTATTAGAAATGTTAATATTATTGCCGCTGGTATTGCTTTGCCCTCGCAAATTCAGTCCACCTTGGCCATTTGGCATAGATGCCAATACTGTTGGAGAAGGTGGTCGTTGGTTAGATGCTGTTGTTCCTGCAAATACCATGCTGGTATTGTGAACAACAGTATTAGAACTTGTACCGACTCCATTATTAACATCCGTAATGGAGCCTTGGTGCTGCTGCTGGCTATGTAGAACGCTAAGCGTATCTACTTTTTCCGTTAGTCTTTCCACTTGTGCTAAAGCTTGCACAACTGTAAGAAGTCCATTGTTATTACCGGCTTCGGTCGCTGCTACAGTTGCTGTTAGAGGAAAAAGTTCAGAGGAATTATCCAACGAGTTGTTTGCCATATTAACAACCACTGAACAAAACGAACACAAATCCAAAACTTCAAAAACCAAGAAAAAGTATGGCAAACTTAGTTGGAAACAATCCCTTTATTAAATGAAGCACTTTTCGTCCGATTTAGTACACAAACTTCATCAGATAAAGTAACAAGTGAACTGTTACTTTTTAAATAAGCAAGTAGATGCATCAGCTGATGTATCAAAATTTAAAGTGATATGCTTTATTTAAAAAAACTTACATGTTAAAAAGCTAAATTACAAGATCTGTATCTCAATCTACGAATTGTTTTACCCATGTAAAAACATGGGCAATACTAGCATTTAACTAAGTAAACCACCATCTTTGAGTTAGTTATATTTATTATATATATATTATTATGGCAGATTAAGGAGTCTCCGTCGATTAGCTTTATTTAGAACTTTTAATAAGAATCTTTACAGGGTACAATAGTATTCTTTATTTAATAAGTGTATATAGATCTTGTAATTTATAAACAATCTATATTGTGCATGAAATAGTTATAATTGCCGTTGCTGCTTGAACTTGACTGGCTTTTTTATTTCATAAAAGTATGCTTTTTTATTAGTTCATTGTATGCAAAAATCGGAATATATTAAAGGAAAGTAAGGAAATATTAGAAAAAGTGGGGGAAGTACCTAAATATATTGTAAGAAGAGATAAAAATTTTAAAGATTTATTTGAGAGTATACTTAATAATAATAGGAAGGGTATGCAAAATTGTGGCTCTTGTCCATACTGTAAGTATATTTTAGTGGGTAATTCCTTAAGTATTAATAGTTTGGACTTGAAAAGTAAAGGAAAATATAACTAACTCAAAGACGGTGGTTTACTTAGCTAAATGCCAGTATTGCCCATGTTTTTACGTGGGTAAAACAATTTGTAGATTGAGAGAAAGAATATACGAACATGTTTACAATATAGGTAAACTTAAACAAGAAAATGCATTAGCTAAGCATATTTTGGAATATCCTACCCATGTATTTAAATTTTGGATTTTGGATCAGTTCGTTCCAAATATGAGAGGGGGACCAATAGAAGTAGAATTGGAGAGGTTGAAATTATTATGGCAGATTAGATTATACACATATAACCTGCTGGGCCTTAATGACGTGTTCAGTTATGCCTATATTAAAATTAAGGAGTCTCCATAGATAGCTTTATTTAGAACTTTTAATAAGAATCTTTACAGGGTACAATAGTATTCTTTATTTAATAAGTGTATATAGATCTTGTAATTTATAAACAATCTGTGTTGTGCATGAAATAGTTATAATTGCCGTTGCTGCTTGAACTTGACTGGCTTTTTTATTTCATAATAGTATGTTTTTTATTAGTTCATTGTTAGAGAAAGTTTTAACTGTTGATTTTTATGTAATTTTAAGTTAGAAATATTTTTGTCTATTTATATTAACTTATTAGAATAGTAGTATTATATAATAGAAAGCCTTTTTAACATGTAAGTTTTTTTAAATAAGGCATGTCACTTTAAATTTTGATTCATCAGCTGATGCATCTACTTGCTTATTTAAAAAGTAACAATTCACTTGTTACTTTATCTGATGAAGTTCGTGTACTAAATCGGACGAAAAGCGCTTCATTTAATAAAGGGATTGTTTCCAACTACGTTTGCCATACTTTTTCTTGGTTTTTGAACTCTAAGTGGCTGTCGGATTGTATCACTTACACATATTCTTGTCATAACACGCCCTTGTCTACTAAGGTGAAGGCTCATTCAACCAGAGCGGTTTCTACCTCTTCAGCTTTTCAAACCAAATTACCTTTGGACAACATCTGTGTGGCAGCCACATGGTGTAAACCTCACACTTTTATAACTCATTACAAAGTGGATAAGGCCTCCTGGGACAGAGCTTAATTTGGTTCTACGGTTCTGAAGAGTGTACTTCCGTGAGCCACCCAAGATCAGGGTGCTAGGGACGCTACCCATCAGAGAAAAATGAACAGAGAGATTGAACAACTTCACATAAAGAAGTTATGTACTCACCATAACGTTCATGTGAGTTGTTCCATCTCGCCTTCATTCTCACGTCCCTCCCTCCTTCCCCCTCCTGGCTGGCAGTTAACCTGGAGGCCATCTTCATCCTGGTTTTTCAATGCGTCTTCATTCCTAGGCAGAATAATTATTGTGCTTCCATATGGTACGCAGCAAACAAGATCTGACGTTATTCCAGCAGTGCGTTGTGGGATAAGGGGTTGGGTCTCGAGCTACTGGAGAACTTTGAGCTTGCTAGTCAGTTGTGTTGGAGCCAAGGATCAGCTCCGAACCCATCAGTGAAGAATGAAGGTGAGATGGAACAACTCATGTGGAATGTTATGGTGAATACATAACTTCTTTTTTTAGTAGCTATCACCTCTGCAAGAAGAGTTTCCAAAATTCAAGCCTTATCCTGTAAACCTCCCTACATAATTATTTCACAAATAGATTTTCCCTCAGCACTAACTCCTCCTTTTCGCCAAAAGTAGTTTCAGAAGTCAATATCAACCAAACATTGCATCTGCCAGTCTTCTTTCCTAATGTTTCCAATAAAGGGGAATATTGTCTACATTTATTAGACGTACATAGACAGCTATGTTTTTATCTTCATAGAACCAAGGATTTCAGAAAATCTGACCAGCTATTTGTTGCCTTTTCTTTGCTTTCCTTAGGTAATCCATTTACCAGCGTTACCTTAGCAAAATGGCTCAGACATTGTATTACCTTTATATATAACTCAAAAGGGCTTCATCTTCCATATCAGTGAAAGCGCACTCAACTAGAGCTGTAGCAACTTCAGCAGTTTTTCATGCAAGAGCTTCTTTGGATGATATTTGTGCAGCAGCCACATGGTCTTCTCCTCATACCTTTATTACTCATTACAAATTGGATCAGGTCTCTAGGGGATGCTTATCTTTTGGTTCGATGGTGCTCAGGAATATTCTTTGCGAGACTTCCCAAGATGTAGCAAGGGACAACATGAGATTAAGAAGTTATGTTTTACCATAATGTTGCACTGTGTTGTCGAACTTCACTAATCCTTGACATTCCTCTCCTCCTTCCCCTGGCCCTGAGACTTAGTGAACTGAATATTCCCAGGACTGGCCTCATAGTAGGGACACGGATCTGGTCTCTTTTTCCTATAGATGTATATATATTTTTTGTCTGTAACTATGTTATGCAAACTCGATCTGAGGTAAATTAGGGAGGACCATTATGGGTAGAGCCTAGCTTGAGAGTTTGGAAGGCGAGTGCTGAAGTAAACAGCCAAGTAATTTGCTAGGCTTGCAACCGAGTTCCCACTATCAAGGATTAATGAAGATCAGCAATACAGATGGAATACTAGAAAAATATATGTCCTGTATCACCACAGCTCTTTAATTTATAGTCCTTTATTCTTCACAGTAGTTTAAAACATTGTAAGCGCTTTCGGATTTTAACCAAACCCTTCTTCAGACATATAGCTAATGACAATTTTCAGAGTGTATTTAAATGAAAAAGGTGCCAAAAAGGCTTCAGAACCACTTTTAAAATCTCAGTAAATACCATTGTTTTTGAAGCCTTCTGAAGTTTTACAGTGAATTTCCATTGAAATGTTTGTCTTTGATACCATCTACTGGGCAACAATGGTCAGAAATCTTGCTAAGAAGATCAAAATAATCTCAGTATGTTGCATAATCCAGACACTGGGACGGAGTGAAACCAATGTTTGGTCATTCATTTTAAGTGCCGACACAAATGGCCGTTAGTCTTCCACATGCAGCTGCATCTTACTTAGGTCACTAGGTGGCACCACTGGATCAGAAATTGCATATTTGCAAATATAAATACTATTGTGGATAAAACCACCTTGTCAGTAGGTTGTTGTGACTTGTTTACTGTGCTAAAATAAATTGGGACATATATGTGAAAAAGATCACATATACAGTAAAACTGCACAGTATATTATATTTCTGAATTATAAGCTCGTAGACTTGGGCACTGTTGTGTGAATCTGAATGACAAAGTTTACTTTGACTTTTTAGATGGTTATTAACAGTTTCACTGCATTTGCAGGCCATTTTAAGCTAGCCAGTTATTCCATTTTATATCTGGAGGGGGCTGTTGCATTGGGATAAAATACTTGGGAGCAGTCTCTTGTTAGTAGTGCAGGGGTGGCAGTTTGTCCTGGGAGAAATTTCCTATTTTCCATGCATTGATCCGTGTTGTGTGAATGTGGTCAGGGATGAACTTTGTTTTATGTGACTAGGGAGTCTATTTCAGAACAGTGGTATCCTCTTTGACATAAGGTCTATTTTACTACCTTGAAACTTCAGTTCTGCTAACAGCAAAACATCGACTTGTAAACAACGAAATATGAAATGTACGAACGGCCACTTCTGCAAATTTTTTCACAGGAAGAACCGTTTAAAAAATTAGAATGAGTTCGAAGACAGAGTACTCAAAGAAAACCCGAGATTTTGTGCTGTGCCAAAGAAACTGGAAGGAGCAGACTGTATTAATTTTGTGAAAACACAAGTAAGCAATGGGACTGGTATTCCACAGCAGAATTTGTTAATTGAAAGAGCATATTGAGTGTATGCTCCAAACCTGGCCATAAGAAAGCCAAGACTTGTATTAGTAAAGATGCAGTCATACCATCAATTGATCCTTTCACAATTTTGGCAGAAGGGCAGAGTATGACATGCCCGTCCACACTCTGTCCAGGCAGCCATCCCTTACAATGACATTCCACCCTGTCAGAAGATGGCAACAAAAAAGAGGTCACCGGCTTTCTACATAAGAAAGACAGTCAAGTCCCACCAGATCTAAAAGCATCCAGGTATTAAAGATTCTTTTTGGTCCCTAAGAAAACAAAGGACCTGAAAGACCTCTTAAATTTAAGTAGTGTAAATCCATTCATCCTCAAGATGTTCTGGATGATATCTGTGCAGTCAATACTTGCACATCAAAATAGCCAAGGAATTGAGGAGGTCAGTAATCACCAGTTTCGGGTCCTACCTTTTTGTATCACTGCAGCTCCTAAGATGTTCACCAAATGTATGGTTGTGCTAGCAGCTCCCACCAGAGGCTGTTTGGAATAAGTATTTCCTTATCTAGATGACAGGCTGTTGAACACACCAAAGCTGAAGCATCTGCTGACCATGTTCCAGTTCCAGGCAGTACAATGAACTGTAAGTTCATAGTTGAAGCATTTACAATATCTGATTTCACAGGGTGCAATCTAGACACAGTCAGTTACAGAGACTGTTTATGTTAAGAGAATTTTGCATATCTAAAGAACAGTGAAGGTGGTCCTACAAAAACATTTGATAGCAGCCCACTTACAACTCAAAGTAGTAGTACTGATGGCAGTCACCATTTTCTTTAGTTCCTTATGCCAGGTTCAATATGAGAGTTCTTCATTGGGCACTTCAAACATAATAATATTAGCTCTGAGATAGTCTTGCCTTTCAGCTCAGAATATCCATATCTTGCAAAACTTATCTCCGCAGGTGGATGCATGCACCCACTCTGTGGGCAGTCCACTTCATCTTACTGCTCAATATGGATGCCTCAGCTTTGAGATGGGAAGGAGGGCATTGTCAGGGAAGAACAGTCCAAGGGGTGCTGTCACAACAGGAGACCAGACTGCCCATAAATGTGTTGGCGATGAGAGCATTACTCTTTACCCTGTGAAGCTCTAAAGTACACATGCACCCAAGCGGGCCTGGTCATTCACAAGGAAAATATGGCTGTGGTATGGTACATAAGCAGTCAGGGAGGAAAATCAATCCTATCTCCTCCGCAGAGAAGCCATGCAAATGTGGTAGTGGGCTATACTGACAAACTACTTTCTGATAGCAACCTATATCCCAGGTCAAAATAGCTCTTTGAAGAAACTCAATTCTTGCCTTCTGATGTGACACACATGATTTCTAAGATTGTCAGGTGCACAGACAAATGTCCTTCAAGAATGCAACTGCAGTCATAACATGTGGGTTGTCCTGCCTCAGGCAGCCCTCGGTTGGCCGAATTCCAAAGTCTGGGTCCGGCGTCGGCTGGTGTCGCCTCCTCTCCAACATCACAATGGCTGGAGTATAAAGGCATCGGCCGACGCCATCTTCTTCAGTCTTTCTTGCCACGCGGTGTCCGAAGCAGAAGCAGTTCGCAAGTGCCGGTCGGTCAGCTCCTGTGTTTTCAGTACCGAAGTCATCTAAAAGCTAAGTACCCCGTTGGGGAACTTTTTTTCTTGCCTCAGCCGATGTCAGAACAAATTGAGAAAGTTTATAATTGTTTGTCTTGTGGTAAACAAATACCTCATAAGGACTTCCATTCTTACTGTCTTTCTTGCCTGGGCCCAGACCACGACGTCTCGGCCTGTACTGCCTGTGCTTGCTTTAATAAGCGCAGTCTCAGGCACCGGGCAGAATTTGCTGAAGATATTTTCGGCTAATCCTTTGCGTATATCATGCCGTCGGATCAACCGACAGCTCAATCTTCCAAAAAACGGAAGGACCGGGACCGGCATCCTCGGCCCGCATCCTCTACCGATACTACTCCTAGACCCTCCGCTAGTGCTTCGGTCCCTGCGGAAGTGGTAATTCAACCGCTCCAGGCCGACGACACAGCGTTATCTCGTCCGGTCCCGGAGACCTCTCCGGTGCCAGTTGTTGATTTTCCTCCGGAAACCGAAGTTCTTGATTTACCCGACACCATTCTGGTGGACAAGGTCACTCCTGCACGTGGGGCTGCTAGGCCTCCTGTATCTATGTCCATCAAGGCCTTTGCACGTGCTAAGGCTGCCAGCCAGACCAAGGCCCATCCTAAACCTGCTGTCCAGGTCCCCTCCTCTGATAAACAGATAATGTCTCTTGCTGCAGACCTTATTTCTCTTATCAGGGGGTCTCAGCCTCACCCAGACAGAGGTTCTCAGCCTCCTGCAGAGAAAAGGCCTAGAATTGAGCAGACTGGAAACCTCTCTTCAGATGAGGCCTCTGGGGATTCTGAGCATTCAGATATTCAAGAAGAATCCTTCCAGGCCTATGAGGACTCTGATGCTGAGGAATCAATTCCCTCTGCCTCTCCTCCAGAGGATTTCTCATTTGATGAAGTCCTGCACTCAATGAGGGAACATTTCCAATGGCAGGGTCAGGAATTCTCTGATTCCAGGAAAAGGCTATGTACCTTCCTAAAGCTTCCCCAGCACAGACCTTTAGCTATTCCTCCTGTGATGGATGTTTTGGATGATGTTTTCTCCGACTCCAGTGCTAACCCTGATTCTCTCCCCCCTGCTCCTGTCAAGCCAGACAGATATTACAGAGTCCCTGACACTCACAAACATCTCTTTAAGGCCCACTCCGTGGATTTAGAAACTATTTCACAGGGTCCCAAGGGAGTGGCTACCTCCACTGCCAAGAATCCTTTGCCAGCGGATAGGGAAGCTAGGTCTATGGAGAGATGGGGTAAAAAAGTTTATACCTCTACCACCCTAGCCATGAGGTCACTTAACTGCCTTTTTCATATGTTTCAGTACCAGGATTTTTTACTGGATGATTTACAGAAAAAGTTAGCCTCTCCTGAGCCTATTGATAGAAAGGCATTGCAGGATCTCATACTTAACACTCAGCAGGTTAACAATCATTTTCTTCAGTGTGGTTATGATGCATTGGAGGCTTCATGTAGGGCAGCTATGACTGGGGCTGTGATACGTAGACATGCTTGGTTAAAAGATCAGCCACTGCCAGACCATGTCAAAGTAAAGTTACTTGATGCACCTCTAGAAAAACAGAAGCTTTTTGGTGCTAATTCACAAGATGTGTTGAAGTCCATTGAGGAAAAAGCTAAGTCAGTACAGACAGTCAAGGATTTCCTCCAGGTTCAACCACCCAGATTCAGTAGAAACTGGCCTTCAAAGAATTGGTCCTTCCCAGACTCGGACAAGTTTCAAAGGGGAAAGAACAGGCGTGGCCGAGGCCAATACCGAGGCTCCTACAGGGGCCGCCAATGGCAACCTACAAATCAAAGAAGTGCTGCAGCCAGTCCAGCTGCACCACAAGGACAATCACAATGACTTGACTTTTCATTCCAAGATGGCCGCCGACTAGTCTAGTCCTTACTCTCTGAGCTCCTCACAGCTATTTAACTTTTGTTTTTTTTTACAACTTTATATCAACCTTTTTCCTCAAATTTTTATACTAAAAGATTTTATAAATCTTTTTCTACGCATTTGGATTATTTTTTCTTCTGGACTTATTATCCTGGGATTTATTTTACCTCAGAACATTCTTGGTCTCTCTGCTGCTGGGACTCCTACTGCTCCAGTCTGTTCCTGGTTCCTGGTATCCTGTTGACTGCATTCCATTTCTGGGCATGGCTACAAAATCGGACTCCATGGAGACTCAGCCTACAAAGGCCAAATATACTTCAATGCTCTCTCCTGAAAAAGATTCAGGTTCAAAAAGACTGAAATCATCTAGACAACCTACAGAAACTAGTAATAAAGATTTAAATGGCTCAAATTTCCTTTTAGAAGAACTAAAAATAGCATTAAAACCAATCCAAAGTGCTATACAAAACTTTTCAGAACAGTTTGCAGACTTTAGTAAATCTTTAAAGCAAATAAAAGATAGTATTGTTACTATTGAAAATAAAATCTTAGCTTTGGAAGTTAAAACAGACTTATTGGAAAGTGACTTTAAATCTAGAGATAAAACTATTTCAGATTTACAAGCTAAAATATTGGATCTGGAAGCCAGGAGTCGAAGAAATAACATCATTATTCGTGGTTTACCTGAATCTTATGACAATAAAAACTTATCTGTGACTAAAATTTGAAACACTGTTAAATTGTGAAGCTTCTTCAAAATCTATAATTGTAGAGAGAGCACACAGAGCACTGCATTACAAAGCAAGATTTTGTACACCAAGGTTAATTTATACTAAGTTACTAAACTTTCAAGACACTTTCCAGATCCTAGAAACTGCTAAAACAAAGAAACAATTCATATGGAAGTCTCACAAACTATCATTTTCCCAAGATCTTCCTGCACAGATCAAATTAAATAGACAAAACTAGCCCCTATTGTGCTGACTTGATAAAAGAGGATTAGATTTCAATGGCTTATCCTAATACCTTGTCTTTCACCGCTAATGACAAAAGATTTGTATGTTCAGATCCTAAAGATGCAAAAGACATTTTTCTTAAAACATTTAAAAGCTTCCTGACACTGTATCTTAATATTCTACTGTTAAAGAACTACAATAAGGTTTGATTTTTCATTTCTTTACTCTGACAGTATTTGTGTTACATGATTTGTAATTCTGGTGTGACATAATTATATTAGCTTAAGAACTTGTCATGTAATTTACACATGATAGATTTGGTGTGACAGTGTGCAGTGACAGGATATATGCTTGTTAGATTTGTGTGGATTAATAGAAGCATTTAAATTGCTGTATTTACTTTTTCTCTTTCTCTCACATATGCTTGCTGTGTAAATAGATAATATGTTAATTTTACTACAAGCTTTTGAGTTACAGCCTTCTGTGTAAGCTAAATGATTTTTGGAGGGAAAAATATTCCATCTCAACATTCTAGCAAGAAAATCTTCCCCTCAGAGTTCCAGCTGATGCTCTGCATGAACATGCACACTACAGTCTCTCTGAGATGGATGGTGATGTCATCATTTGTGAGGAAAGAAGGACAGTTTCAAATACACAAGTCTGCTTGTTTTCAACACGTATTCAATAGCACTAACTTTTTAATAAATCTGGCTATTATTTAAAGTGTTTTCTCTTCATAAATGAAGGTTGCTTTTTAAATTTAAACAGATTCATGTCACATAATATATTCAGCGACTTTTAGTGTGTCTGCATGACTTCAAAGCAAGCTGCTACTTTCATAAAGCAGAGTGAAAATGTTTCAGGAAACAAATGAACAGGTTAGTTTTATATATTAAAATTCTAAAGGATGTGTAAAGAAATGAACATATTTTCCTATTCAGAATATTTTTTCATACAATATTTTATATTATACTGAAGTGTTTAATTTGACAAATGTTACAAAGTATACCTATTCATATGAAAGTTTCATGTTCTTTCTATTCTCTGCTCTCTTTCTTCTCAGAGGCTGGATGTGATATTTATGATTAGTAGTTTATGTTTAAGAAAGCCTTTACTTATTTGAAAGGTTTGAAATAACTATCTTTAATATGATTAGCTGAATCTACCTGTATATATTTAAGCCCTTAGATTTACTGCATTTAGCTTGCTTGTTTCTGTTTTAATTAGATGTTCAAAATGTTTACTTTAAAAGCCTTGTCTTTTCATGCTGTTTTGCTATGTTACATCTATGGCTTAGAAGAATAGTATGGCTACATAACCTAACAGAGTCATTAGTAAAATATTCAAAAGTAGATTTAAAATTATATGTATGCACATTGTTGTACATTCAGTCCAATATATATGATGCTGTTTAAGTTACTATTTAATAATATAATTATACTTTATTCATGTATATTAACTAGTGTTAAAACCTTACAGCTTATAATATTTCATTTTGAATAGTTCCTGTACTATTATTATCTAGTTAATAGATGCATCTCCAGACTGAATTGTTTTTCATTTTGAGATATGGTTGCTTGGTAGTTGTTTTTTGCTTTATTTGAACTATAACTAAATACTCATTCTACAGGTATTAGTGCTTTTATCATACTAATGGTCATGTTGATTAATGCAATTATCACTAAAGTACTAAAGAAGGTTCAGTAGATAGTGCATGACTATTATCTTTAGTTCAGTATTGCTATGCTTATTTACTTGTATTATAATGTTACCAGTTGGTTTTGTTATACTTATATATGTTATCTTACATATCTTTCAGTTTTAATTGTATTACTTCTTATGATAGAGTGTTCTAGTTAAGCAGAGTGTGATTTATTTATTATTTACTTGTTTCTCTTTCTCTTGAAATACTTGAGGAAATACATTTAATCACTATAAATTTCAATTTAAGGATAGGAGCTTTAGATTAGTATTAGAAGTAGGGATTAAGCATGTTGGACGTCTTGAAATTAGTTAATTTTGTATATATTTTTAGTAGTTTTACTCGGACTTTATGTTATGTTAGGCTTCCTTTGAGTAATTTGTATTCTAAGTAGAGGTTATTATTATCTATAATTACAATGTTTTTTTTATGTTCTTCTGCTCTTCCTTTATCACAGGGGGATTGGTGGGTAGGCACTAGGGTTAGGATAAAGGTTATTATTATACATTTCATGGTTCTTGAAAACCTTTTTTCTTTTTTTTTTCAACAAATGTTATTTGATGACTTGCTTGAATACTTGGACTGTTTTTTCTTTTATTTTTTTTCTTCTTCTTTTTAATGTTGTGTTGGATTTGCACCTTGAGTTCACTTTTATAGCATCAATAATGATTATACTTGTAGAATATGCCTGTTGACATAATTTTAGATTCTTGGAATGTTAGAGGCATTCAAGATAACGCGAAAAAGTCACTATTATTTCATATGATCTTTAAATCACAGGCTAACATTTGTTTTATTCAAGAGACCCATATTTCACGTATTGATTGGAATAAAGAGTTAAAAAAATGGATCAAAAGATTATAGCTTCAGGTGACTCATCTAACTCCAGAGGTGTAGCTATAATCATTAAACAAAAATTCATTGGGAATATTATTGATGAGAAATTTGATGATGAGGGAGGTGGTGCTTATTTACGCTTCTATTGCTGGTTTGGACAAACCCTTATTAATTTTAAATCTATATGGCCCATGTAATTCACAACATTTGTTCATTTTAAAATTTACAATATTCTTGCATCCTATGAGGATCATCATATTATAGTGGGTGGTGACTGGAATGCAGTTATAAACCCTGTAATTGATCGTTCCTCCACTGTCACCTATAATCTTCAATCTACTCTGGCTATAAATGATTTGATGACAGAATATAATTTAATAGATCCCTCCGACTGTTAAAAATATAAACCAGAATGATATATATACTTATTATTCTAAGTGCTATCATTCGTGGTCCAGATTAGACTTCTTTCTAATTTCAGATTATATTTCAAAATATATTGTGGACTTTACTACAGAACCCAGATTCTTTTCGGATCACTCAAGAATTTCACTAAAATTGAACATAAAACCCAATATCAAAAATAAAACTATGTTTAATAAGTGGACCTTAAATAATAACTTATTGTCAAATGAAGATATTTGCAAACAAGCTTCAGAAATCCTAAATGAAGTGGTGAATAGTCTTGAATCATCAGACATTCCTTATGACATACAATGGGCTGCATGTAAAGCAAGATTAAGAGGTTTATTTATTAGTAAAGCTGCTTTTTCAAAAACAATACTTTAAGAAAGAGGAATTCTTAAAATCAAGAATTTCTTCGTTGGAAAATCATCTTAGTCTGAACTATGATGCTACTTTAGAAAACAAATTTTTGATTGTCAGAAAGATTTAATTCTGCTTCACCAAAATAACCTCTCCTTAGCTGAACAAAAGCTACTTGCTTCATATTCAGAGTGGGCCCAGGTTCCATCTAAATTGTTAGCGAGAATTATTAAAGTTAACTTCAGAAATCCAAATATTACATCTTTATCTTGTAATAACAGATTATATAATACTGATGAAGAGATTATTCAACTTTTCACCTCTCTTTACACTGAGTTATATTCAGGTTCTTCTAATTCTGTTAAAGATAATCACACAAAACTCTTTTTAGACTCTTTGCAGTTCCCTAAACTTAATGATAATCAGCAAAACTACTTTCTACCCTATATCGGTACAAGAAATCTCGGATTCAATAGATAATCTTAAATTGGGTAAATCTCCGGGACCTGATGGTTTTACTCCAGAATTTTTCAAAACTTTCAAATTGATAGTTCTTCCCTTTCTATTTAAAGTTTACAGTCATATAAGAGTTAATGATATCTCAGATATTCATTGGAACACATCCAAAACCATTCTAATTCTAAAAAATAATAAAGATAAATCTGACCCAGTAAATTATAGACCCATTTCCTTAATTAACGTGGATATTAAGATTCTGTCATCTATTCTGGCTAACAGATTGAAACGGATTTTACCCTCAATTATCTCGTCAGATCAATCAGGTTTTATGTCTCAGAGACATGCTTGGGATAATACTCTATCTTTAGAGACTATACTTCATCTCATTAAGAAAAATCCAAACCCTATATATGCTTTGATTATAGATGCATCAAATGCCTTTGACAGAGTATGTTGGAACTTTCTATTTCAGACTATGTTATGTTTTAATATTCCCTTATTCTTTATAAATTTTTTAAAAGTTTTATACAAGAATATGTTTACTAGACTATACATTAATGGTCAATTTTCTGCTCCGATAAAGATCACTAAAGGAACAAGACAGGGTTGTCCATTGTCCCCTTTTCTTTTCAACATTTATTTAGAACCTTTGCTATTGTTTATTACTCAAAATACTTTTCATAACATCCCTAGAATTCTTAATACTAATATTCATTTCTCTGCTTTTGAGGATGATTTAGTAATCTGCTTTCAAACTCCATTATCTGATTACAGAAAAATAATGAATTCTATTGATTATTTTTCTTTGGTTTCCAACTATCTTTTAAATTCTACAAAAACTCATATTTTTCCCTTAAATCATTTAGCACACAAATCTTTTTTGTTTCCAGATGATCATTTTCAGTTTACTTATAATATAAAATATTTAGGAATCAATTTAGAACACAATAATAAATCTTCCTTTCAAAATAATATTAATAAATTATGGAACTCTATATTGTCTGATATGGACAGATGGAAGCATCTAAACATTTCATTTCTTTCAAGGGTGGCCATTATTAAAATGAATATTCTCCCTAAATTTCTTTACCAATTCTCATCATCTGATCAGATAATTTCAAAAAAATTTTTTGAGTCTGTAAATAAAGCTTTGGCAAAATTCATATGGTTCCCTAAATCTGTTAGAATGTCCTGTTCTAGATTGGCATTTTCGAAGGACAAGGGAGGTTTGGGTTTACCTAATCTTTATCTCTATTATTTGATTGTCTCATCCAATAAACTTCTTACTATCTCTAAATTCAATAACACTTCTTATCCAAATCACTCTTTATGGATAAAATTATGTCATTTCTAATAATTTAAATCCTGAAGCTATTCCCTTTATCTCTCTGGATAGTTTATTTATTAAAAATATATCTACAGTATTTAAACAAAAGATTAGAGATTTCCAAACCTTACTCAAAATGTGTAAACTAGAAAAGATCTCGCACCATGTTCAGCCAATTCATCTAAACCCAAATATATTATTGGACAATAAACTTTTGAACTTAACAAACTATCCTTTAATTAAAAATCTAAAAGTAGGAGATGTTTTGAAATATCTTGACTTGCCTTTATCTGACTGGTAAGTTATTGAAAGTAAACTGGAATTACTCACCAATTCTTACACAACTAAGAGCAATAATTAAAACAAATTTGTATCTCTGGTCCCCATAGACTCACAATTGAAAACCTTAACACGATTATCAAAATACTTTCATCATCTGATAAAATGCTCTCAAACTCATATAAATTAATTAATTCTTTAATGATGGACCACAACTGTCTTTTATCTAATGTTTGGTTGAATTATAATTCCCAATTGTCAGAATCTCAGAAAATCCTGGCTATTAGACACACTAAGGAATTTATCCCTTTTAAAAATTAGCATACACACAATTAATGATTAATAATGATGCCTACTTTACCCCAATCAAATTAAACAAATTTAACCCAAATAAGTCCCTCGTGTTCATGCTGTTCTCATCCCCAAGCAGACCTCCTTCATATTCTATGGTATTGTCATTTTTCTCACAGATTGTGGACATCTTTGAAAGTCAGACTGCAGAAAATGGGATATCAAAAATCCACGTGGGAATTTGCTATTCTACATATTCCATTGATTCATCTTTCAAAAGTTGATATTCATGTTATCATTTTTATTTGCTCATTACTAAAACTTTATATAATACAAAACTGGATTGATAGTTCTAAATTAAAATGGGTTACTTTCCAGAAAATTGCTTTTAAATTTATTGATGCTCAAAGATACTTAGGTGGAAGTCCAAAAAAAAAAGCTATTAGAAAGGTTGTGTTAGAAAAGGTTCTAAACATATTAAATAGTTAATGTTAAATATATATATATATATATATTTTTTTTTTTTTTTTTTTCTCTCAGGTTGCCTAACTTGTATATAGTGTACATATGGTGTATGTTTTATTTCTAAATAACTTATCAAAATCTCATGAAGGTTGTTATCACTAGATGAATTGTTATATGTTCATTTATGCCTTCTTGTTATGTATAATCGTTTAATTGTCTTGCTATTCATATCATTAATAAAAAATTTTTTGAAAAAAAAAAAAAATGACTTGACTTTCATACCGCCTACAAGGGCTCAGAGAGAAGCACCCTTGGGCGGAAAATTATCCTTATTCTCAAAAAGCTGGCATATCTTATCCAAAGACAACTGGATTCTGGATTTAATAGACAAGGGTTACAGATTCCACTTCCATACTTTACCTACAAGACAAGGCATGCCAAACCTACCACACCATCAAAGGGCAGAGGCACTCATTCAAGTTTCAAAGCTATTAAGTATAAAAGCAATAGAAAAGGTACCTCCTCAGGAACAAGGCCAGGGACTTTATTCAAGACACTTCCTTGTTCCAAGAAAGGAAAACAAATAGAGGCCTATACTGGACTTGTCTACTCTAAATACCTTTCTCATTGTGCCAAAGTTCAAAATGCTGACGTTACAGCAACTCCTTCCCATGCTGGGCAAGGGGTCTTGGCTGGTCACTCTGGACCTCAAGGAGGCATACCTGCATGTCCCAATCAGACAAAGCTGCAGAAGATACCTCAGATTTCTTGCAGGGACAGAGCATTATCAATTCTCAGCATTGCCGTTTGGCTTATCTACTGCGCCCAGAGTGTTCATGAAATGCCTGGCATCAGTAGTGGCACACTGCAGACTCCAGGGAATTCAAATATACCCCTACCTGGAGGACTGCCTCATACAAGCAGACGACAAACAAACCTTAATGAAAAACGTGGACTATGTCATGCAGTTACTACAGGCCTTGGGATACACAGTCAACATTAATAAATCAAGACTACTGCCATCCCAACAGATTATTTTCCTAGGAGCCAAACTGGACACACAAACACAAATGGCCTACCTCACAGAGGACAAACAACAGCAGTTACCAGAGTACTTCAAAGGCCTAGCACAGCTCTCTCAGCTGACTGCAAGGAAACTCCTGCAGGCCCTGGGATTCATGGCATCATGCATTCTTCTGATTCTTTTGGCAAGACTTCATATGAGAAAGCTGCAATGGTATTTGAAAAGCTTATGGTCCCAACACAGCCAAAGCCTAGAGGACGTAATCCCACTTATTCCATGTCTGCAAAAAGAATTCTTGTGGTGGGCTCAAGCAAGTCAATTAAACAAAGGCATGTCTTTCAACAGACCTCAAGCAGGTCAAATAATTACAACAGATGCCTCAGATCATGGATGGGGGGGGGACGCACATGGAGGGTAGATGCGTTCAAGGTCAATGGACACCAAAGGAAAGACATCCGCACATAAACCAAAAAGAGATGTTGGCAGTGATACATGCAATCAAGAGTTCTGTAAAATCACTGCAACAAGGACATTTACTAATAAGGACAGACAACACCACTGTCATGTGGTATATAAACAAGCAGGGAGGGACTCATTCATACCTCCTCTGCAGACTAACAATGATTCTCTGGGAAAAAGCACTGAGTCTGAAGATACACCTGCAAATCCCAGTTTGTGCCAGGCAAGGACAATGTACTGGCGGACAAGCTGAGCAGAAATTTCTTGGATCCACACAAATGGATGCTGCATCCCCACATTTTCTCACAAATAACAAAGACATGGGGAAGACTGGACATAGATCTCTTTGCGTCTCACACGAATCATCACCTGGAAAAGTTCTGTACCAGGACCCAGACCCACCATCCTCTAGCGTGGACAACGGATGCTCTCTCCTTCAGCTGGAATTCCCTAAAAATTTATGCATTTCCTCCTCTGCCAGTGTTGACCAAGGTGATCCTGAGGATCAAAGCAGAACAACCAACAGGCATTTTGATAGCTCCAGACTGGCCAAAGCAACACTGGTACCCATTGCTGTTGAGCATAACTCAGACCAAACCGTGGCCTCTGCCCCTATGGCCCCTGCTCCTAACACAACACAACTACAGGACTGTTCACCAAAACCTGAAAACATTACATCTGACAGCCTGGAGGTTACCTTAACTCCTTCCGCTTCCACTCTTTCCAAGGCAGTTCAGGACATCTTATTGGAAGCACGCAGACCTTCCACCAGAAAAACCTATTCAGCCAAGTGGAAGAGATTCAGCATCTGGGCTGCCAACAGGGGTCAGGATACAATAGTACTGAGTATACCTCAGATATTGGAATACCTGGCAGAAATGTTTCATTCTGGACTCTCATATTCTTCCATAAAGATTCATGCCTCAGCAATCTCAGCAAGATACAATTGTGATCCACCAGTGTTCTCACATCCTTTGCTAAGACAGTTCCTAAGAGGGATAAAGAATATCAAGCCTCCCAGAAAACAACCAGTACCTGCATGGGACCTCAATTTTGTATTGGAAAAATTAACTCTTCCTCCCTTTGAGCCAGCAGCAACCTCAGAGATGCAATTTCTATCATGGAAAACGTTTTTTCTATTGGCAGTCACATCAGCAAGAAGAGTCTCGTTAATACAGGCACTCATGGCAGCACCTCCTTTCATCATTTTTCATCAGGACAGAGTCTCTCTAAGAATCAATCCTACATTCATGCCTAAAGTCATCTCCAGGGTGTCTCTAAATCAAGCTATTCACCTGCCTACTTTCTTCCCCAATCCTCAAAATAGGGGGGAAAAACTGCTGCATACTTTGGACATATACAGGCAACTACGCTACTACCTGGGCAGAACTAAGGCCACCAGAAAGTCTGACCAACTGTTTGTAGCCTATGCTGCTGGAGTACAAGGAAAAGCAATCTCCAAACAAACAATTTCAAAATGGATTGGACACTGCATCAGATTCTGCTATTCCTTCCATGGAAAACGTGTGCCAGCCAATATCAGGCCACATTCCACCAGAGCTATAGCCACATCCACAGCTTTCCTAAGAGGAGTGGCAACAAAGGACATTTTAGAGGCTGCTACATGGAGCTCCGTGCATACATTTACCAAGCACTACAACCTGCCCTTATACTCCAGATCCCGAGCAGGCTTTGCATCGGCAGTCCTGCAGGGCATTTTAGCTAAACCATCCCTCTCTTAGTTCCATCCACCCCCAGCTTGGCTATGGTATTCAACCCACATGTTATGACTGCAGTTGCATTCTTGAAGGACATAGTACAGTTTTGTACCTACCATAAATGTAGATGTCCGATAGATATGCAACTGCAGTCGGATTTTCCCACCCTCCAACCCCTCTGCAACTTTCTTTGTGGGTCCCTACCCCTATTCCTATTAGCTGGGGGTATCTCCTATGGTGCATCTGTTTATTACTGTTGTGCATGTCTGGAATTTTTTATCCATTCACCAAATTTAGCCTTCCTAGGAGGGCACCTGGCATCTGGGGCAAGAAACACTGAAGAAGATGGCGTCGGCTGATGCCTTTATACTCCAGCCGTTGTGACGTCGGAGAGACGCCGGACCCAGACTTTGGAATTCGGCCGACCGAGGGCTGCCTGAGGCAGGACAACCCACATGTTATGACTGCAGTTGCATATCTATCGGACATCTACATTTATGGTAGGTACAAAACTGTACTTTTTTCAACACTAGGGGAAGCCATGCTGTGATCTTTTGGATTCCCTAACCAACTCCAAATACAACAGCTGTGTCTGATGTCAGTTTTCATTTTATCCTTGATGATTGGGGTTTGGATCCGATATCGGAACCAACTCTGCCGTTACTACAGCTTGCCCAGGCCAAACACTCTCGAGCTTCACCCTTGACCATAATCCCCCTCTCCCTGTTACCTCAGATCTCGTTTTTCATCAATGGGGCCAGCCTTGCTGCAACTTGTTTGCCTCACCCCCAAACAAGTGCAGCAACTACTTTGCCCTAATCCCCCCCCCCTCTGTGGGAGTCACCAAGAGATGCTGTTATCCACATTTAGCCAGACTGATATAAGCCTTTCCCCCTGATTCTTCTAATCCCCAAATTCTTACAGAGAGGACTCAAGTTGAAGAACAAGGTAATTCTCATTGCGCCCTTTTGGCCTCAACAGATTTAGCTCCATTTTCTTTGGCCTCATCTAATTCAACAACCTTGGATTCTGGACCAAGCTCCAGACCTTCTGTCCCATCCAGAAGGGCTAGTTTATCTGGACATTTTGAACCTCAAGCTGACAGCATGGTTCTTCCAGTTCTACTAACTGCCAGTTGAATTGTCTGTCTTCCCGTCTGCCACATTGTTATAGGTTCATTCAAGCCATCTACCCATAAACTATACACGAGTAAATAGGAGAGATTTACCATATGGGCTTGCAAAAGAGATATCAACCCTTTTCTGTCTGTTGATAATATATTAGACTTCCTAGCCTCTCTTTTCAGTGCAGGGGCTTCACCTTGTACCATTAAAATCCAACTAGCAACAATTTCTCATTTCCATAATGGTTTCGAAAAATGCTCTGTAGCTTCCCACAGACTTTGTAAATCCTTCTTAAGAGGTCACATTTGTTGAAAGCTCCCTTTAAGGATCCTTCTCCACCTTGGGATTTAAATCTAGTGTTACAGACCTTTATTCATTCCCATTTTCAAATCATCTGCAGATTATGGGATGGGAGGGTAGCCTAATGTTTAAGGTGTTTGCCTTACAAACACAAGGTGCAGGGTTTGAGTCTCACAAGGGATAATTGGCTAAGCTTAAAATGGCTCGCAAGGGCAGTTAGCTTAGTACTAATCTATGAATCTATGAATCTATAAAATTTTTGTCATGGAAAACTTTATTTCTGGTAGCTATAACCTCCGCTAGGAGAATTTCAGGAATTCAAGCCTTATCATGTAAGCTACATTATCTTATCTTTCACAAAGATAGGGTCTCCTTGCAAACAAACTCCTTTTTTCTACCTAAAGAAGTGTCAGAAGCCAATATCAATTAGTCTGAGTTACCAGTATTCTTTCCCAACTTTACAAACAAAGGGACTTGATAGATGTTCATAAGCAATTACACTCTCATCTTCACAGAACAAAGGGCATAAGAAAATCTGACCAGTTATTCGTTTCCTTTTCTAATACAAGGTTTGGCAAACCAGTTAGTAAGGTGACCTTAGCTAGATGGCTCAAGGATTGTATCTCCTTTGTGTGCACTGAGAGCAAAATTGATTTACCTAAGCTCTGTAGCCACTACAGCAGTTTTTCAATCAAGGGCTTCAATGGATATTTGTGCAGCAGCAATTTCGGCTTCTCCACGTAACTTTATTACTCATTACAAATTGGATTTGGTCTCAAGAGGTAGAACATCCTTTGGTTCAGTGGTGCTCAGAAATATCCTTCTGTGAGTCCTCCCAATGTCTGTGGTAGCTGGGGACTCTGCCCCAATCATCAAGGTTAAAATATAAATTGACAACATCGGATAAAGAAGTTATGTACTTATAACGTTCCATCTGTGTTGTGCATTTTCATTTATCCTTGACTTCCCTCCCTTCATCCCCCGGCCTTTGAAAACATTTTGGTGGAACTGATGCCTTCATATTACTTATTATTCTTATTAAGGCATAGCAGATATGGTTTCCACTAAGGCTTCCACGTGTGTGTGTGTGTGTGTGTGTGTGTGTGTGTGTGTGTGTGTATGTATATGTATATATATATATGTATATATATATATATATATATATATATATAAAATGTATATATTTATATGCAGTAAACACGTATTTCTAAGTCTGCAAACTTGATCTGAGGTAACTAGGAGAGGGGGATTATGGGTAAGAATGAAGCTCAAAGAGTTTTTGACCTGCGCGAGCTGTAGTAACTGCAGAGTCGGTTCCAGTGTCAGAACAGAACCCCAGTCATTAAGGATAAATGAAAATGGACAACACAGATGGAACATTATGTTAAGTACATAACTTGGCAACAACCCAGAGACAGTCTGATCTGGAATTGTTCCTTGGGGCTGATGTATGTCTTTCCTTCCTTCCTACCAATCCCAAAGTTTAATACAGAAAACTAGACCAAGCAAGTCCAACGTAATTTTTTGTAGCTCCCTTTTGTAGCCTCATCATCTGGAGAAACCTCTGAGTGTATAGTTATCCAGCTGGTCACAGATCGGCCCAGACAGATGTTTGCTCTGCTGCAGAAGTTGTTTGTGCTTCCACCCTGCCAGATACGCGCACATAACCCACACACACACACACACACACACACACACACACACACACACACACACACACACACACACACGTACTACAAAGGCATCCTGAGGTTTGCAAATAAGCTTGTGTTGTATTATTTTCTTGAACTCATAATTTGTAATGAAGTGAAGTATACCCTTTGAAGTCTGCTACAAGAAAACGTTCTGGCAAAAGTGAAACACGATCTCTTAATGAATATCTGTTATGAACCCTTTCCTTAGAGGGAGTGTGTCCTATACTGCCGCCTTCTGTCTTACTTGATTTTGAGTTTAAGATGCTCCTCTTTAAAGTTATCTCATAATCCTTCTTTAGAGAGAATGGCAGGGGGGGGGTCTTGATCAGTATCTGATTTTTTTTTTTTTTTTTGAAGTATCTCGATTGTTTCAGTCTTTGAGATTCTCATTATTGAAAGATGTGTTCCAAGTCTTCAGGAATGCAAGTATTTACATTTTTATTTCTGGAATTATGCTAAGAAATGGCCTACTTTTTTCTTCAGAGTCATTTAACCCTTCCCCCCATGCACATACTTGTGTATGTTAACACACACAGACAAATTTAGTCTTCATTGAGAACAGATATTACCCTGTGTTAAGCAGTAAATTGATCTGTTTTCCTAAAGACTTTAAATCCAGAGAACTGTTTGTCAAGTTGGATGTGCAGAGATTTTAAACCGTGTTTTCCTGGGGTCCCCTTGTCTAGTCAACAGAATGTTTTTTTTTTCTTTTCTGTCAGTCATTAAAACCATGCTGATGCATACTAGATATATATGGTTGGACCACTGAGGACTGTGACAGATTTCCGGTGAAACTTAATTGGAAATGTGCTAGAGCACCATTTGGTGTCTGAATATTTTCCATGAAGTTATATGTAGAGATTCCTTCAAAATTATGTAGTGAATAATGTTCATAGTTATTTAAAGAGAATCCCTGTAATAGTGCTATTTTGGCAGTATCTGCTACTCCAGTGAAAAATTTATTTTGCTTTTCTCACTTCCGTGAGTTTCTTTGCTGTCACTGTTGCTGCTGTCAGTTTAATACTGCAGACTTTACTGAGTGGAAAAAAATTGGAACTTTTTAAAAAACTATGTTTAATATATTTTATTGGTAGGTTGATGTGCTTATGCCTAATGTTGGTGAAATCGTTGGAGGGTCAATGCGTATCTGGGACAGTGATGAGTTGCTAGAAGGTTATAAGAGAGAGGGCATTGACTCAGCCCCTTACTACTGGTACACTGATCAGGTAAGAAACATTTTCTCTCTTCTGATATAAATGAATAGAGATTATATTAAGATATTCACCTTAAGATTCACTGTTGCAGCAGTCTTCCTCAATTTTTCTTAGTAACCAAATGGGATCACTGGGGGAATGGGATTACAGATTTGATGGAGAACCTATCCAGCTCAAGCTGTGTCAGAATAACAGGCATCTGGGATTGGACGACTTGGTCATTCCTGTAGGAATGGCCGATGCTTTGTTGACCTCAGGACATGTGCAGCTTGAATCTTTGCCACGGTTCTGCCAGTATCCTCCTTGAAAAAGACCAAGGAAATATTACCCTCACCCTTGATAATTACTGCACAGGCATTGGAACTATAGGTCCTTGCAAAGGAATCTGGGTAAACTGACACTGGAATAGTTTTTTATTTGCCCAGGAGGATGTGCCATCATCCAAGTATGCGATATCCTCCAGAAGAGGAATGCCAGAGGCCTTGGTCAAAGTAAGCAGTGGAATCGGTGGTTGCAAAAGTGCATCAGTGAGCCCAGCACCATTTAACCAAAGGTGGGGCTTTGGACAGTGAATAAAGGCATTCAGCCTCTCCTTATTCATTCTGTTGAGGGAGCGACCCAATTGCCTTGTGCTTTTTCAGTGGGATGCCTGTGGAGGACCTGGCTGACGCCATTGCAATCCCTTGATAAGGTATCCAGCATTTCTTTGTTGAGGTGGTCTTGGACACATTTTGTTCTCTGCTTTCCGGTTTTCCTGTTGAAGATGGAGTAGTGGAGAGAAGTAGTAACGTCAAGTCTCATTATCAAACAAGATATGTACTAAATATGAAAATTTTATTTTCCCAAATGCAATGCATTTATTTTTCCTTAGTAACCTAAAGTGAAGACTATTACACCAGTGAACATAATCTAATGTGTACAAATTATGGTAAGTTCCTAACAGCTGTATTGTCAGTCTTTTTAAAGTACAGTGCAGGCTTTGTTCGTTTTCGGTCTTTATGCACTTAGTAAATGTTTCAGGATAAGTTCACTGACAGAGGCGCAGAGTAAAATGCAATATATTAAAGCATTATGTAGAGCAATGACTTATCCCTGTTTTATGTCCGGCTAGGAAAGTACACAGGATTATTAAAAATACTTCTCTACAAATGTATGCAAGGTACTTTGCTGATTTGAGATGTGGGTTAATGGTTTATATCTGTAACAGCAGTACCATAGGTCAGGAATGTAATCAGGTGGTTGGACAGTCAGGTATGTAAGGTTCCCCCCCACCACCAATTTCTTTTATTAAATTTTCTTTCTTAAAAAAAATGATCCAGCAGGTAGATATAATAATGTACAAAGACTTGCATTAGTTGTCTGTGAAAAGAATCAAGGATGGAATTTGCTGAAGGAAAGTGCAAAGGAACCAAGGTATTCTGAGCAAATAACTACACTGAGAAAGGTAATACAGTGGGAAGGGGAGAAGAAGGCATTTGGACTGCAAACTAGAGACTGCCTTCCCTATCAGGAATTGATATCCGAGTCTAGTCAAAGAGAAAGAGATATGGGAATCATAAGTGAAAGCCCTGATCTGGTAAAGTTTTTAGTTGAATCTGGAATATAAGTGGCTGTTAAAAAAAGGGATAATTAGTAGGGCATATAAAATGTTAAAAATTAACTATAAGCATCAATCAGAAAAAGTTTGTAAAAATTGGAAAGAGATTAGATAAGCAGTTCACAAGGAAACAATGGGAGGACATGTGTATGGCTCCAAAATATGCAACAAAGTCTGGACGATTCAGGATTTTTGCTTGGAAGTGTTTGCATTGGTATTTTTATACCCCAAGCAGACTCCACAGAAGTTTTCCTCACATAGATGGAAAATGTTGGAGGTATGAAGGGAATATGTTTTAGGAGTGTAATGAGTTGGCAGACTTTAAAAATTCCCTACAGAGTACTCTTGTCAGAAATATTGCATGAGCAAATGGGTGTAAGTAAGGAAATGATTTTTTGAACATGATACAGGGTCTGAATTGCCTGGGCATAGTAAGGCCTTGTTAAGTTTAATTCTAGTGGTTGCAAAAAAAAAGTAGTTACTAGAAAATGGAAATTGAAGTCTAACCAACTATTTGAAGTAGTGACTATTGTAACTGAGATTTAAAAAAAAATGGAAGTGGGATCTGTAGAAAAGGATAGGAGCAAATTACATAGAAAAAAATAGAAATCGTGGGACCAGTGCATTCAGAACGTTTTGGAAGAGGCATGAGGTTTAAAGGAAGGCAAAAATTGATCAGTTATGTAATGTTGGATTGATGATTGTATAAAAGAATATATGGGATGTATAATATTTGTAACTGTGTACATGTTAACATGGTTTGTTTTCTTTTATATAAATGTATGATTGCTTAAAAAAAGAATAAAAGAATCAAATTAAACAGCTTCATCAGACAATTAAAACGTTTTTTACATTACGTTATATTCACATCACCAGCAACATCACAACTAAATTCTGGTAGGTTAAATATTCTTTAAAATGCTCTTATTAATGGGTTAATAAATTAGTGACGTAATTCATTTAAGAATGAAAGTGCTCACACATTTATGCAATAAAAACAGCAAAGTATTCCTACCATTGTGTTTTTGTTGGATAATTATAGGCATAGTTTTATCATTATATTGGGTATGATTCTATACGTTTTAAATCAGACCTTAGGCTATTGGCCTATCCCAGCCACACTCCCCTGTGAGGAATATGGACTCAGTGAACTGTAGAAAACATGGTACAGTTCACGATATACAAGGGAGCCTTGTACCTACCCATGTAAACTTAGTAGTTACAGCTGTGTGATTTTGATTTCAGTCCTGGCCTTCTAGTCACACTCTCTATGAATTTTTGCATATTCCTCCCTCATGTACATAGGTTTCTCCAGGCACTCTTATTTTTTTCCTACTTAACAGAAACATCCTGGTTGATTAGCTGCACTTAGTTGTCCAAAGATGTGTGAATTTTCCACAGGTGTGTATTTTGTTTCCCTTTTTGCCTTGTGCATTTCATCACGGCTGAAAAGGGTCTGAGAAGGTCCAGTTCAGTTAATCAGGTTAACATTAAAAAGAAAGCTTGGTCAATACAGCACTCACATTGTTAACTCACAGGGAAGTTGCCACTGCTTTTTCAGATTCTGTTTGGAAGAAGTTACAAATAAGGTGAATAAGAGCCCAAATGTTATGCTTTACTATCACATTGACATTTTGTCAAAGATTTACTGTTAATGGCACATGTACTTGGTCTATATTAGCCTGTCAACAGGGCAGAACAGCAAACGCCCTTAAGTCGACACATATTAAACGAAATGCCTAAATCTCAAATGGCCAGAACAGCGATTTTTTTCCCACAGAGAAAAAAAATTGCTGGGCAGTCATCAGGAATTTGCAGATGTTCTTCATGTTTCACTGTTGCAGTCATCACATTTGGGTTATCCTGCCAGGGGTAGCCCTCAGTCAGCCCGAATACTGGAGGCTTAATATTTGTGTGTCGGTTGCCGTCGCTCCAGGACTGACGTCAGGTCGTCAGTGGTATAAAAACAAGCAGACAATGCCATTACATCAGTCTTTTTTGCCGAGGAGCCCGAAGCAGAAGCAGTTCGCTTGAGTGCCGGTTGGTCGCTACCAGAGTTTTCGTTTCCGAATTGAAGTTGAAGTCTTCTAAAGCTAAGTACCCCGTTGGGGATCCTTTTTTCTTGCTCTAACTGATGTCAGAAAAAGTTAACAATTGTCTCGCCTGTGGAAAGCAAATACCATACTGAGACTTCCATTCTTACTGCTTCACCTGTTTAGGCCCAGACCACTACTGAGGGTAGTCCTGACATCCCCACTGGAAATGCTCCCTTAAAGTATGAAGGGTTTCACCAAATGAAAGATCTTCTGGTGGAGAGGCAGAAGGAATGGATTCCTCTGCATCAGAATCTTCATAAGCAGAGAGGAGTTGCATGTCTTCATTTTCAGAAGCATCAGTCATCTGAGTCCTGCTGAGATAAAACTACTGGGGCAAGTGTCTCTTTCTTTTGGAAGGGGTAGCCTGGCTTCCCCTAGTAAGCATAATAAGGTCTTCTGCCATTTTAAGCATTTGAGATTGAGGCAAGGAAGCAGGTGCCTATGCTTGGGTTGTCGTCTTTTTTTGGGCGTAGTTCGTACCCGGGCCTTAGAAACTCGGTAGTTAACTGAAGACGCAAAAGTAGTAGTCAGTTTGTGTCTAGTATCGGTAGTGCAAAGTACTTCCTCGGAAGGCGGTGCCTGCTCAGCAGCTCCGGACCCATCCAAAGTAGCGACATCCGTAGGATCCTTAGTCGAAGAAGAGTCCTGTGGCATACCTGACTCTGAAAGGGTCTCTGTAGCGGCCTGCGAATCCACAAAAGCGGGCATCAGGGGTTGTGAAAGCATGTCAAGAATTCTTAGATTTATCACAGTACAGTACAGACCTTTGGCCATTCCTCCTGTCCTGGATGTTGTTGTTGATGTTTTTATGGAATCCATTTTGACTCCTGACACCCTTCCTCCTGCTCCAAGGAAACCTGACAGATACTACAGAGTCCCTGACTCTCACAAATTCCTTTTCAAAAATCCTACTGCTGACCCAGCGGTCATCTCTCAAGGACCTAAGAGAATTAAAGCAACCTCAGCTAAGAATCTCACCCTCTCAGACAGGGATTCCTGAGGTTTAGACAGATGGGATAAAAAAGTGTGCACCTCTGCTACTCTTGCTATTAGAGCACTAAATTGTCAGTTGCACATGCCAAAATATCAGCAGCATGCCATGGAACTCCTCAAACAAAAAATATCTTCCTTTCCTGCTTGTGCAGAAAACAAAGAATTACAAAAGCTTATGCATTCTGCAAGCCAAGTTACTAAGCATACCTTGCAGTGTGGTTTTGATGCCCTAGAAGCATCTTGCAGGGTAGCAGTCACTGGTTCTGTCCTTAGAAGGCATGCTTGGCTTAAGGAACAGACCTTGCCAGACCATGTCAAATCAAAATTATTGGACGCACCATTACAAAGACAATTTGTTTGGCACCAAGGCAGAAGAGGTCTTAAAGATGGTAGAAAAAGCTAAATCTATGCAGACAATTAGACTTTTTACAGGTCCAGCCTCTGAGGTTCAATAGGCATTGCCCCTCCAAGCACTGGTCCTTTGTGGCCCCCACCAGGCCAGCTCAGCCCAGACCCAGGGCAAGCAGAACCCCCAGGCAGCAACCCCAGGGAATGCAGAGAGCTAAGCAAATGGAGTTCCTCTTCAAAAACAGGGAGTGCTAAGCCACCCCGTTATGGTAAGAATGCACAATGACTTTACACCTCCACCCCTTACCTCTGCCCACCTGCTTGTGCCCCTAGGAGGAACTCTCCTTCCATGCAGACAACTGGGCCTCTGTCACCAATGTCCTCAACATAGTATCCCAGGGATACAAATTTTATTTCCACACTCTGCCACTCCCAAGAGGGTTCCCAGATCTTCCTCCAAACCAGTGGGCAGAGGCCAGAAAGCAAGTCCTTTCCCTGCTGTCCACGAGGGCAATACAGCATGTTCCTGCAGACCAGATAGGCCAAGGTTTTTATTCCAGACTCTTCCTGGTACCCAGAAAAGAGGGCACCTGTCACCCAGTCCTCGACCTATCCATTCTAAACACCTTTTTGGTGATACAAAATTCAAAATGCTCACCCTCCAGCAGCTTCTTCCTGTGCTTTCCAGGGATGCTTGGTTAGCCACCCTAGACCTTAAAGAGGCCTACCTACACATCCCAATCAGGGAATCTTGCAGGAAATGTCTGCGTTTCAGGGCAGGATCTGTGCACTTTCAGTTCTCTGCGCTTCCCTTTGGCTTATCCACAGCTCCTAGAGTTTTCACAAAATGCCTGGCTCCTGTCATCGCCTTTTGCAGACAAAGAAATATTCAAATTTACCCCTACTTAGACGATTGCCTGATTCAGGCAGACAGTCAGGAAAAGCTGTTACAGCACCTGACCTTTGTAAAGAACCTACTGACCTCCCTGGGGTACACTGTCAGCGAAAAGAAATCAAAATTAGTACCCACACAAAAAATTGTATTGCTGGGAGCAAGCCTGGGCACATCATCCCAGTTGGCATTCCTTACTCCAGGAAAAACAAGCCTACCTGACAGGCTACTTCTCTGAACTAGCCACCAGAACCCAGTTATCCGCAAGGAAAATCATGGAAGCTCTAGGGTTCATGGCCTCCTGCATTCTACTCATTCCATATTCCAGACTGCATATGAGGAAACTACAGTGGTACCTAAAAAGCCTTTGGTGTCAACCTGGAAACTATCATACCAATGATACCTTGTCTAAGGAAAGATTTTCTTTGGTGGGCAGCAGCATGCAACCACAACAAGGGACTTTCCTTCTCGCAACCCCACGCTACCCAGACCCTCACCACAGACTCATCAGACTATGCCTGGGATGCACACCTGGATGGCAGGTGCATTCAGGGCCATTGGAGCCCAAATCAATTACATCTGCACATCAACCACAAAGAGGTGCTAGCTGTTCAGCATGCCCTGACAGCTTTCAGACCTCTTCTCTCCCTGGGGCCTCTACTGATCAAAACAGACAACAACACAGTGATGTGATATATCAACAAGTAGGGAGGAACTTACTCTTATCCTCTCTGCAGGTTCGCCATGACCCTTTGGCACACAGCCTCAGCCATGCAACTACACCTACTAGCATAATTCCTGCCGGGCTTCCTAAACTCTCTGGCAGACAACTTAAGCAGAAACCTGCTAGACCCACACGAGTGGCAGCTAGATCACAGAACCTTCACCCTTGTAACCCAGCAGTGGGGCACCCCGAAGGTGGATCTCTTTGCTTCCCACTACAGTCATCAGCTCTGCAAATTCTGCACCAGGGAACCTCACAGCAAGGCCTGGAAAGTGGATGCTGTATACTTCCAGTGGATAAACCTCTCGATCTATGCATTTCCCCCTCTACCACTCTTTTCAAGGGTACTGCTCAAAATAAGAGAGGAAAAACTGAGGACAATCCTGATTGCCCCAGACTGGCCATGCCAGCACTGGTACCCACTGCTGCACAGCCCATCACCCCTGCCACCATGGCATTTATCACAGATCCCAACACTCCTGACTCAGAAGAATGGAGAATTCATGCATCCCCAATTGCAGACCCTCAACCTTGCAGCCTGGCTTATTCCCTGACCTCTCCTCAAACTGCCAGCCTAAACAAACAAGTCCTAGATGTGATATGTGAGGCCAGACACCCCAACACTAGATAATCCTATTCTAACAAGTGGAAAAGGTTTTGCACCTGGATCCAGGCTAAGAGAGCCGAAACAGCACAGCCCTCCCTACCTCTCATCCCGGATTATCTAGCAGACCTACTACACAGGGGTCTATCCTTTTATTCTACTAAAATTCATGCCTCTGCTCTCTCTCCTCATTTCAGCACAGAGCCACCTCTCTTCTCACACCCTCTCATCAAACAGTTCCTAAGAGGGGCTAACAACTTAAGCCACCCAGAAGAGCTCCTACCCCAGCTTGGGACCTTAACTTTTTGTTGGAAAAGCTCACCCTGCCCCCCCTTTGAACCTGCAGCTTCAGCAGAGTTAAAATTCCTCTCTTGGAAAACAGCCTTGCTTCTGGCCATCACTTCAGCTAGAAGAGTTTCAGAGCTACAAGCACTCATGGCTGTAGGGCCCGTCATCATTTTCCACACTGACAGGGTGTCTCTCAGGGCTATCCCCTCCTTCATGCCTAAAGTGGTGTCTAGTGCGGCCCTCAACCAATCCATTCATTTGCCCACCTTTTTCCCTAACCCACAAAACAAGAGGGAAAGGGTTCTGCACCCTCTAGATGTGCACAGACAGCTCAGATTCTATCTGGATAGGACTAAATCTTTTAGAAAAATTGACCAGTTGCTAGTCAGCTTCACAGCAGGGGCAGAGGGCAAGGCCATATCCAAACAAATCATCTCCAAGTGGATAGCACACTGCATCCATTTCTGCTACAAACAGCATGGGAAACTGCCCCCAAAGGGGGTTAGGACACATTACACCAGGGCAACCGCCACCTCTGCAGCTTTTTTCAGAGGGGTCCCCACCAGGGACATCCTGGAGGCTGCAACCTGGACTTCTGTTCATACCTTCACCAAGCATTACTACCTGCCTTTCTTCTCCAAATCCAGGGCAGGCTTTGCCACCACAGACTTGCAGGGCATCCTAGCCAGCCCCCAGTCTTCTTGACTGTCTTCACCCTTTTCTTCAGCTTTGGGAATCAACCTAAATGTGATGACTGCAAAAGTGATACATGAAGAACATAGTACAGTTGTGTACACTTACCATAAATGTAGATGTTCGAGTGTATTCACTGTTGCAGTCCTGTCCCGTCCCCCCATCTGCCTCGTCTCTCTCTCTCTATCTCTTCCTTTCTCCTTACAGGGAATTTTTGGATTTACCTTCTACTGATGGTGTTCTTCCACCATAACCTAACTCCCTATTTGGTGGCTTCTGACAGTTGGAGCAAGAAAAACTGATGTAATGGCATCAGCTGCCTGTTTTTATACCACTGACTACCTGACATCAGTCCTGGAGTGACGGTAACCGACTCAGAAATACTTAAGCCTCTGGTATTCAGGCCGACTGAGGGCTACCCCTGGCAGGATAACCCAAATGTGATGACTGCAACAGTGAATACACTCAAACATCTGCATTTATGGTAAGTGTACTCAACTGTACTTTTCCTTCACTGTAGTGCGATGTCGGAGTTGGTATATTTAAGTGGGGAGGTCAAGCGTCCCCACACACACACACACACACACACACTTTATTTTGTCTGTCGGTTTGTTTTGTTTTTTTTTTTTTTTTTTTTTTTTTGGCCCAGCGATTTTTTTCTCCTGGGAAAAAAAATTGCTGTTCTGGCCATTCGAGATATTTTGTTTAATATGTGTCGATGATGCGTCTATGATACCCTTAAGGGAATTATGCTGACAGTCTTGGCAAAGTTCAGATTTTTCATATCTCTCATCAGGTGCACCTGTTATTTCTTCATATAATTTGGATAGTAACAGCAAGTTAAGGAGGGTCTGACCTTAAATTTCATACTGCTCTGAACTGCAAACATGTACTGTTAAGAATTTGTTAGTTGATGGTTACTAGTGCCTTGTACGATAGGTTTATTACCTGTCTTATACTTTTGCAGAAGATGCATGTTTATTGTTTATTTTTATTGATTAGGTTAGTCCTACCAGGGCCGTTCTGAATCTGTTCGTTAATGGTTACCAGCGTCTTCTAAGGTGCATTACTTGTGTCATACGTTTGCAGAAGATGCAGTTTATTTTTTATATTTAAGTTCGCCCTTCCAGTGCTCTTTCTAGAAATAGGCCAGACCTAGGTAGTATACAGACAGGAGTAAATTTGACCAGTACACTGAAAATTCCACCTGCTGGGTCATGCAGAGGGTTGTAAGCTATAAGTTGGTCTCTCATTGTACATGGAATATGGGTAGAAAAATTGGATGTCAAGGCAGAGACTAATGCAGAGAATAAGGAAAAAGAAATTGCATCTGTGATTGTGTTGCATTCATTTTAGAACCTAGTAAATTCATAGTAGACCAAATGGTTGCAAAGGATAATGTTGGTGAATCTCACAGGCAGATGCGCTAGATAGCTTAAGGTTTGCAGTAATGCTTAAAAAAATACAAAATTCATGTTTGGCAGACTGTTAGAGACCTGAGGGTTACAGCAGCTAAGTGACCGATAAGTAACCATGTAAAGAGGTATAATAAAGGTATTATTGCTCATTGCTACGAGTCTAAACGAACACTTCCACTCTGTAGAAGCTGTGTTCACCCTAGAGAATGCTGACATCTGTGTGGTCATGGAAACATGGTTTAAAACCGCAAAAGTGCAAGGTTATAATGCTTTCCACACATTTAGACCGGCGACTACACAGACAGGGTCTAAAGGTGGAGGTGTCTTGGTTTGCATTAAAAATACCTCAAGGCTGGACCAACAGGACAATGCACTTGAGCTTCTCCAAGTTCAAATCTCCATAGGCAAAATCCCATACCACTTCCTATTAAGTTATAGGTCCTCCTCTGGGACCCAGAAAACCCATACCATGTTATTAAACCTATTGAAAATACTCCCCATCCAACCCAAAACCATATTCATGGGTGACTTTAATTACCCTGCTGTTAACTGTGAATCATATAGGATACCAAACACACAGGGGCAGAGATTCCTGGATTTTGTAAACAAACTCCGTGGACCAGATTGTCAGTACACCAACCAGGTGTGCAGCCGCACTGGATCTGGACCTCACTAATATGGGAGAGTGATGCACACCCCCTAGTATAATGTCCTCTGTAGTAAGGTCAGACCCCAAAATGGTCTCCTTTGAAGTAAAAGTAAAACTCTTAAGGCTAACTTCCTACAATTAAGTGATAATCTGGCAAAATTTCAAGACCACATAAACCCTGAGAACACTGCTGCCTATGTGGAACTTTTCACAGACACACATTATACAAGCATGTTAATAGCTACATAGAGGTAGCTGTTCCCACCAGGAAGAAGTCCAGAACTAACTCAGAAAACAAGCCACACTGGGGGTATTACAACATCAGTAGGCTGTGTAACAGAAGGAAATAATGGGAAAAATGAGGAGGTGCAGTACCCAGCAGGATAAAAGCACTCTCATCAAACTAAATAAATAACTCTGAGGACAAATAGTGTATCAAAGCCAAGTTTGGTGTACATTTGGCCTACCTGGTCAAGGACAACCACAAGGCATCCTTTAGTTATGTCTATGGCAATACACAATTGTATACAGAGCTCATTGTTGTGCCAGAAGATATAGCAAATCTACTGGCTGACAAATTCAGCTCCAACCTTACCCCCACCCCCATCCTTTTCTCAGGAAATACCATCAAATGTAACTCCCCCAACTGTTGCTAGGGAACAGGTTCTTAGTGCTCTCCCTAAGGCCGAGAACACTGCATCAGTGGGCCCAGACAATATCCCAGGATGCCTTCTAAATGGCATGAAACATGGCCTGTCATGCCCTCTGGAATTGCTGTTTAACTGTAACCAGCAAACGGGCTTTGTGCCTCATGAATGGAGAAAAGCAACAGTCACAAAGGTGGGCCATCTACAGATCCTGGAAACTATAGACCCATAAAGTCTCACTAGCCTTATATGCAAAGCCATGAAAAGAATTATTATGGAAATGATCATTAATGACAGAGGAAACCTCCAGATGCTGAGCCCAACCCACTTTGGTTTAGTCAAGGGTATGTCATGCCTACTCAACCTGTTGAACTTGTTTGAGAAGGTCGTCAAAGCAATGGATCAGTACAAAATGGTTCACACTGCCTACCTTGACCTGGCCAAGGCATTTGACACAATACCCAACTTGGGCATTGTTGACAAAGTCAGGAGGTTAGGTAAAATCTTTATTTCACCCAGTGGTTAGACAGCTGGCTCACAGACAAGAACCAGGAAGTTAGATCTGGGGAGTCCACCTCTACAAAGAGGCCAGTCACAAGCAAAGTCCCTCAGAGATCAGTCCTGGGACCACTCCTTTTTGGCATTTACTTCTCTGAAGTCAAGGACAATGTCAGTCTGAAGTCAAGGACAATGTCAGTGGCTTCTGTCTTACTAAAGTTGCAATGATTGCATTAGGCACTATCATTGAGTCCCTCACTGACACAAATATTCTTCAGGAGGCTGACACAAACAAATAACTGGTGTCAGAGCCGTGGACTAAAGCTAAATGCTAAGGAGTGCATAATAGTATCCTGTGGAAAGTCATCCACCCGTGGTAACTGTCATATTGACAACACACCCCTAAGAGCTGACCCAGTAGTCAGAGACTTGACACACACAGACCGTAGTTTGGCATTTGACCATCGCATATCTACAGTAGTGAGGAAGTCATTCTGTCTTGTGCAACTTATAAACAAAGGTATGGCACCTAGATCCAAGGAAGTCATTGTTTCACTGTATTCAGCATACATCAGACCTGCTTTTGAGTACAGTGCCCCCTTTGGTATGTACCGAATCAGGCATATCACCTCAAGGCCCTATCCCGTTATTCTGTGTCAGGCTGTTGAGGGGGAGGTCTCTGCCTGGCAAACACGTCATTGTCAGACCCTACTTTGATGGACGTCCTACATATCCATAAAACAAACAGCACCAGAATTACCTTTCTAAAGACTTAAACCTTGCCTGTGATATAAGTAGGACCTGCTGGAGAGACAGGTTTGTATCCCAGAGACTACCCCTTCTCTGGAACAGGCTCCCTATCCATGTGAGGCAGAGTTCCTCCCTAACCCAATTCAAGTGTAACTTGAACAGTTGGATGGGGAACATGAAGTTCATGCTTGCGTTAGCACCTATGTCTGCGATGGACACAGCCTGTAAATGGTTAATCTCCCAGGTTACTGCTTGTAAATATTTCATCTCCCAACCCCCTGCTTACACTTAAGGTTACCAGAACTTGTCAGAGATTTGGGATGCATGGCTAGGCTTAAAAAGGCCCTTGTGGTGGTTAGCCAAGTAAACACCTGTGAAACCTATAAGAGAGGAATACTGTATAGAAAAGATGACAACTATGACTTAAACATGATCATATATATCTCCATATTATGTTTTGTTTGGATCGTATATGTTATGACAAATGCTTAGTTAATAAATGGAAGTGGGTTTAGATTCATTTTGATCAGATGTAAAGAAATATGGAATAAACAAAACGTAGTAAAATATTAACAAATAAAGAGTATTTGAAAAACAAGAGAAGGGCAAGAAGACTAGAAGTATAGTCAACATTTGACATTTGAAGGCTTTGCATAATATAAGGAAGTGGTATAAGAAGGTGGTTGAAGACCTTTGTTTATAAAGCAGATGGGACGTATTGTGCAATAAAGTACAGAAAATCTTATTGGAAAACAATAAGTGGAGTAGCATGCAGGATTATTTGACACTCAGCACAAAAAATGTCCCGTTGCAGGCAAGTGAAACTTGAAAGTATTAAAAGATAGATTTTGCAATTATTTTAAGTGCAAAGTGTGTGCAAATAAGTTAGGGAATTTCAGAAATGGAAGGAAAATGAATATCAGTGGTTTGAGGTATAGTTCCAAAAATATGCATCGGTTATATGAAGAAGAAAGTCTTAAAAGAGAGAGAAAATATTGAATAAATTATTTTCGAGTTTTTTTTCCCAGTAAACATCTTTATTAAATCATCATGTTACATTTGTATACAAGAAAAAAAAACATTGATACCACTTGCAAGCATTATACATCACAAACACAATTGAAACAACTGTAGTTGCAAACATTATACATCATTTGTAATCTATCCAGTCATTGTCAGTTAAGCATTATATGGCTCATTCAAATACTGCCTTTTATACCTAGTTCCTTTGCATATATTGTTCCCACAATTCCCATTTTTTTATGTAGTTTGCTCCATCTGTTTTCTAAAGGTCCCAATTCCAATTGTTTTATCTCTGTTAGTATATTCACTACTTCTAGTAAAGTTGGTCTAGACTTAGATTTCCATTTTCTAGTAATTGTTTTTTTAGCAGCCACCATTAGACTCTCCAAGGCTTTACTATATCTAGGCAATTCTGATTCTGTTCATAGCTCAAAAAAAAAATCGCCCCAGTCAATCCAATCTGCTTGCCCAGCATCTCCAACAGAGCAGTCCCCAGGGAACCTAAAGTTGGCCAGCTCATTGCACTTCCAAAATATGTTCCCAGTCACCTCTTTCTTGCCAGTCACACCTCCAACATTTGCTATCCACCTGTGGGTAAACTTCTTTGGAGTATACTTGGGGTATGAAAATGCTTCTGTCAACACTTCCAGGCAAAGATCCTAAATCTTCTAGACTTTGTTGCATGTTTGGGAAATATACATATATCTCAACACTGTCTCTTTGTGAATTGCTTATCCAGTCTCTTTTCCCAATCCTTTCTAACTCCTCTGATTGATTCTTATAATTATCATGCAATATTTATATGCTGTACTAATTATTCCTTTTTTTAATGACGACTTCTGTTCCAGACTCCATTAAAAACTCTACCTGTGCTGCCCTTTCATTTAGTACCCCCCATTTCTTTCTCTTTGCTTATGTTCTGACATCAGTCCTTGATAGGGAAGGCAATCTCTAACCTGCAGCCCAAATAAATTATTGGCCTCCTTCCATTCTATTACCTTTCCTTTTCTAGTTATTTGCTGTCAATATCTTGGTTCCTTTGCTAGTTTTCTCCAATAAATTCCAGCCCCCTCTCGTCTGTTATCTGTATCCCTAACCGCAGTCTTCCCTATCTCCAGAATCTTTTCTCTATTCTTGTCATGGTTTAGTTCTTGGAATGCTTCCTTCTGCTTTATGAATATAATACTCTGTATGCTTTTTGTTGCTCTCCTTAAGAGTTTGCATCCAAATTCCCAGTCTCTCCTTATTTCTTGAGCTTCCCCCGTATCATCGTCATTCATTTCCAATTTGAATTATAGTTTTCTATTTGTGCTACGTATAAGAGCCTTAACTGTGTTGCTCTAAAATACCCCCTCATATTGGGTAATCCTAGTCCGCTTTGTTCTGTTGAAAGAATCAGCTTATCCCACCTGACCCTTGCTGTCTTCCCTTCCCAGATAAAATCCTTCAACACTTTTTAATTGCTATCCACAGCTTCTCCTCTGGTTGATAAAAATATGCCTAACCTGTATATAAGACTAAAGGGACTACAAACATTTTAATTGCTTGTATTTTAGTATCCATATAACAAAACTTCTATTCTTAATTTTTGTATTATATTCTGTTTAGCATCTTCCCACATATCCTTATTTGCCACAACAGAGTAATTTCTAACCCATACTTCTAAATAACTTAATTTTTATCATGTCCCCATAAATATGGATATTGTTGGACCAATCATTGTGTGGGTACATAATGTACCGCTCTTGCCTTTGTTTTAGCTTCATTAATTTTGTATCCTGAGAAAATATGAAACTGTCTTAAAATGTTCCACTACACTGTAATGTCCCTTTCTGGTTTTGTCATGTATAAAAAATATCATCTGCAGATAGAGCCAGCTTTTCCTGACTACCATACCAATTACATCCTTGAATTTCTTAGTCCCTTATTTTCTTTGCCAGTGGTTCTAAATATAATGCAAACAACAAAGGGGAAAGTGGGACAACCCTGCCTGGTTCCTCTACTCAAGCAGAAGTGATCAGAGAGGACCCCACCCACTTTAATTTTCACCTCCAATCCCTCATGTATACTCCTAATCAACCTTATAATTGTATCAGGGAAAGCAAATGCTTCCATTGCCTTGTTCGTGAAGTCTCAGTCTGCTCTGTCAAATATTTTTTCTGCATCAAGACCCACCAATAACGGTATTTTCTTCATTCTGCTTCCCTCTGGATCATCAATATTCTGTTAATATTGCCAAATGTTTGCCCCCCCACCCCCAGGACACACCTGTCCATATCGATTAATTTTGGTATCACTTTTGCCATTCTTTTAGCCATTATAGATATAAACACTTTGTAATCATGGTTTAGTATTGAAATGGGCCTGTATGCAGCTGGATCCGATGGATCTTTACTCTCTTTAGGTATTATTTTACCACTGCCTTCTTCCAGGGTGCTGGTACTTCTCCTCCTCTTAAAATACTGTTAAACAAAATCTTCAATATCCTTATCAGTTTTTTCCCTCCTAGCTTCCAAACTTCCACATGAATACCATCTATTCCTTGGGACTTTCCTGTAGATTGATTATACATAGCCATTTTTATCTCATCTCCTCCTATCCTCTTAACGTTTAACCTTGACATATTTAATTCTTCCATAAACATTCCATTTGTATCTTTCCTTGATTTCCATATTTCTGTGCTTTATACAAACTTTCATAAAATTTTTGAAATATTTCTAATATTTCTACAGGCTCTCTTGTTATCTTCCTTGTTATAGGTTCCATAAGCTTGGTGTCAGCCCTTTCCACTTTCTATTGCCTGAGTCATTGTGCTAAAAGTTTTTGTGCTCTAGAATTATTATCAAAAAATAGTTGCTTAACTGCCATCTTTCTAAACTCGTGCATATTATCGAGGTAATCCTTTATTTTCTGTTTAGCATTCTGCAGTTGCTCCTTTTCTTGTTCTGAGAGATCTCCGTATTTTGCAATGCTTTAACATTTGTCAGTCCCTCTAAAGAATTATTGTTACTTCTTAGCCAAATTTCACTTTCCTTTATTTCCACCCTAGTTTTAAACTCCACTTTAACTTTATGCCACTCCCTAGTTATGTTTTCAGAAGAAAATTCTATCTTCTCTGGTAGCTCCTGAATTAATTCCAAAACCCATTCCTTAAATTCCTCTTTTCAGCCGATAGGTGAGAAAGCGCCAGTGTCTCATTTTTATTTCATTACCTTGCATTTTTATTTCAGTAATTATTGGCGCGTCATCTGAAATAGTTATTGGGTATGTTTCAAAACCTTCAATTAAATGCACATGTTCCTGTGAGATATAAATTCTATGTAGCCTAGCCCGGTTTTGTATCTTGGAGCATATGTAAATTCACTCTGAACTCCTAGTACTGAATTCACATCTTCCATGTCAAACATTTTCATAAAATTCTTCAAAAATCTACCCTCCTTTTTTATATTTTCCCTTCTAGGCCCCCCAGACACATCTTCACTGTTGCAAACCAAATTCCAGTATCCTCCTACAAGTAATGTTCCTTGCTGAAAACTGATTTCTCCCAGAATTTTCTTAACCTCCATTATAGCAGTTTTAGGTGGAATGTAAATGTATGCCAGTGTAATCCTCCAATCCTCCTCCCTTGCCAGTAGTCCCTTAGTACTATACATCTTAAATTATCTTTTTTTCCCTCTTCTGTCATTGTTGGAGCTCTTCTTGCAATTAATATAAGTATTCCTCTTTTCCTTTGCCCCAGGTATTCCGCTGAATAACCATCCTGAAAACCTTTCTTTATCAAATTCATATGTTCAGTTCTTTCCAAGTGGGTCTCCTGTCGCATAGCTATTTGCACTCTACATTTTTTAATATAGTTCACCACTCTTTCTTTTTTATATTATCTGTAAGACCAGATTGAAAGACGTTACAGAAACCATCACTTTCTTATACAGTTATCACTACCACCTTTTATGTATAACTGCTTATCTGAAGTAGTTTACTTCATTTGGTCTTCCAACCTGTGGGATACTGGATCCGTATCGGATCCGAGCCAGCAACCTTACTAGCATCTGCTCCAAGCTCCTCCCCTTACCCGTAATACACCTCCACTACCTTCCAACCCCCAGATCTCATTTGCCATGGCTCGCTGAAGCATCGTGATCTCCAGAGCTCCGGGTAGTTAGTAGGTGTTAGTCTTTTTCTCTTCTAACTTTAGGTTAGTGATAGTGTGGGTTCCCCTTTCTCCTCCCCTGTCTTGGTGCGTCGAGTTTTCTATTTTTAGAGTTGTTAGATTAGTTTTAGAGAAGTTAGTGTGTTTGCTCCCCCCCCGGGTGTTTTGTGTGTGTGTGTGTGTGTGTGTGTGTGTGTGTGTGTGTGTGTGTGTGTGTGTGTGGTGGGTGGGTGTTTCGGTGAGGAAAATAATACCTTTTTATTCTTGTTTTTCCACTGACTATGGCTGATAAGCCAATGTTTAAAAGATGCACTGAGTGTGGCCATAAGTTATCCCCTGCGGATGGCCACACTCTGTGTTATGTGCTTGGGTGTGGCCCATCTTAGTACAGACTGCACTACATGCACGGGTTTTAACCAGTATGCAGTCAAAGACAGGAAGGCTAAGTTGGCCCTGAAAGGCCTTCTTCCCTCTTCTGAGGCAGTTGCCTCATCTTCGGCTTTGGTCACAGCGGCTGCTGTGGCCGCCTCTCCTTCTTATCTTCCCCTGGCTTCTCCTCCCTCCCAGGCTGGGACTCAATCTCCCGTGCCATAACCTGCGGAAGCGAAACAGAAAAGGGGCAGAGAGGAGAGAGAGTTGAAGTCAGGAGAGAAATGTAAGAGCTCTCCAGACCTCCCTTCACAGGTCAAGACACACATAGGATCCATGACTCCCTTCGGCTCCGATCTCCGAGGTTTTCCCCAGAGCTGGAGGAGACTCACTCTGTCTAGGTCCTTGGTGCCCTGACCCGCAAGTTCAGAGTCCATGGCCTCGTCAAGGTCCCCACCCGGTCTTTATCTGAAGTCGACATGGATAAAATGATGAGGAGGTTCATTCGTACTCCGATCCAGATGGGGGGGATCTTGCTAGCCCCCTCTCCCTCAGGAGGAGGGAGCGTGCTTCTTTTTTTTCAACCGATTTCTCCTTCTCCGATCCATCTACCAGGTTCGGGGTATTTGGATTCGAGGATGGCTTTAATCAGGGGGTCGGCGCCGACAGTACCTGCTTCCTCGATGCTGACAGCTGCCTGGAGCATGTCGGATCTGACCAGCTCGGATCCGAGCCACTCTCATAGCCGGAGCTTCGGTGTCAGATCAAGGGAGTGAAACTTTTTTCATTGGCTCCGCCTTTGTCGGGCCAAGTTCCCTCCCTCGGAGATCCGTCCACTTTGGGCCCGGCTCCGATTCTCTCATCGAACCCGGGGAGACCGGCCTCCTTATTGGTTCCACAAGAGGTTCGTTCTCCCTGGGCGTTCAGTGTAGTAGAAAAGGTTATCTCCACTGGATCGAGACCCCTGACTGTCCCCTCATACTCCACCCCAACCCCCTTGGCACGCTCTACGATTCCCATCATTTTACCATAGGGACAGCCCGTGCTTGAGGAGCCCCAGATGGTTCCCCCTTTGGAACAAGTGGCTTGCGAGTTCCCCCCAGAGAGCCCCACCATTGAGGTGCTTTGCAAGCATACGTGCAAGAGGAGGCACTTGGGACTCCCCCCGAGTCCTTCACTGAGGATACAGACTTGGATGATGGGGAAGGTACCCCCAGGTCACCTCCCGAGGATGTCTCCTTTGGAGACATCATGGAAATCCTTCACCAATGGGGAGGTTGGTCTGCCTCCAAACCTTCTTCTGACGAGTCCGTGTTCCTGGAGGCTTTCGGCATGGGCCCATCTACTTCCTGGGTGTCCCGTCCCACAGATCCCTTGGTGGACCTGGTCACCTCATGGGCATGGAAGGAGTTGGGACACCGTGGAGCCAATTCCCAAAAGGTCTGACAAGATTTTGAGTCCACCTTCGGATAGGGCGGCATGGAACAAGGGCTTCCCCTTAGACGCTATGGTGGTAGCAACAGCCACAAAGAAGGAACTAGCCCAGGAGAGTTCCTCGGTTCATCCTCCTGACTGAGAGTCGCGGATGATGGACTGCCTAGGGAAGCGGGTTTACGCTTCAGTTACCTTTTCCATTAGGGCGCTGAACTACCTGGCCCGTGTCACGAGACTCCCAAGGCGACCTGGTAAAGGAGCTGGCGGAGTCTTCCCCGAAGTCCATGTCTCAGGAGGACAGGGACTTGTTCTCCATGAGGATGACTACTTTGAAAGCAGTCTCCAACATGTCCACGTGACTCCTTTTACATGCTACTGAAGGAACGGCTAGGGCGGCTGGGTCCGGCGTGTCCATGAGACGCAAAGCCTGGATCAGATTGTCAGTTTTTGGAACCTTTCAAGGTGTCCTTTGCCCAGTGCCCCTTATGACGCCTTTACTCTTTTTGGTAAGACCATCAGAGGGAATGTTAGTCCAGAGTGAGAAGGACGGGAAGACACCGTCTGCCATCAGGATCCACTTCTCGAACTTCAAAGGTCCTTTTCCCAGAACCAGAGAGGGCAAAAGAAGATGTGGTTCTGGAAGTCGCAGTATTCCTGGGACACTCAGGGCTCTTCTTCCCACAGAGGCACAGGGGGACAGAATGGATGCCGGCCCAGAGGCAGAGGGGGTGAGAGGAATTTTGGGTCTTGAGAACCTTTCTCGGACAGACCCGGACAGCAACCTTGAGGGGTGGCCCAACTGCTCTACTCTGGAGGCAGTCGGGGGACGATTGTCCTTGCACCTTGCAGCATGGGAGTCCATAACATCAGACCGCTGGGTGCTTCAGATCATATCCAGAGGATACTCTGTCCCTTTGTGGGTCCCCCCAAATCCCCCAAACACCTCCCTCACATACCAACCATGCAAAGGGAGGTAGCAGCACAGGAAATTTCCAAGCTGCTAGAAAAACGAGCCTTCAAAACCTTCTCCCCCAAATCAGTCCGGGTCGGGCTTCTACTCCAGGTTCTTTTTGGTGCCAAAGAAAATGGGGGACTCTAGGCCCATTCTGGACCTATCTAACCTGAACCTGTCAGTTGCCAAAGAGAAGTTCCGGATGGTCACACTACAGTCCATCGTGCCGTACCTGCAAGAGAGCGACTGGATGTGCTCATTAGACCTCCAGGATGCTTACTATCACATAAAAATCCACAGAAGCTCCAGGAGGTTCCTCCACTTCCGGCTAGGTGTCAATCATTACCAATTTCGAGCCCTACCCTTTGGTCTCACCACAGCCCCCAGGGTGTTCACCAAAGTGATGGTGATGGTAGCAGCTCACCTGAGGCTTCAGGGATTCAGGTGTATCCATACCTGGACGATTGGCTCCTCACTACTCCCACCAGGCGTCTACTCTCCCAAACCAGGGATTATTTCTTTATCCTTGCCCTGCATTTGGGGATCACAATCAGTGCATCCAAATCACTCCTAGATCCTGTACAGGTGGTAGACTACATTGTTGCAAGGATAGATACTTTACAGTGAAAAAGCATCATAACCTAGGAGAGAGTACAAAACCTGAGGATGCACATCTCTCTAATCTACTATTCTCATCTTCCAATGGCAGAATCAGTGTTGTGGACCTTAGCTTCAATGGTGGCGACCATAACACTTCTCCCATGTGCCCAGTTACATATGAGAATTCTACAGTGGACTGTAGCTGTGCAATGGTCCCTGTTGGAACTTCCATTGTCATATCCAGTACAACTCAGTCGGTTGTCCCTCATATGGTGGATGTGTTCTCCGGACATTTTGGAGGGAGGACCCTTTATTCCAGCCCCGGCCCAAGCCACAGTGACCACATACGCCTCCCAGCTCAGGTCGGTGGGGGGCATTGTTCGGGCAGGACAGTCGAAGGCCTGTGGCCCCTTGTAGAGACCAGCTTGCACATAAATGTTCTAGAGATGAGGGCAGTCCTAGAGATGAGGGCAGTCCTTTTAGCTTTGCAGGCCCTTCATGCCTTTCTTCCTCTGGGAACTATTGCAGTTCAGTCAGACAACATGTCAGTGGTCTGGTATATCAGCAAACAGGGAGGGACCCGATCTTACCCCTTTGTCGCGAGGCCATGAGAGTGTGGGAATGGGCGATCTTCACCGGCCGTTTTCTCATCACAAAGCACATTACAGGACGATCCAACATCCTAGCGGACAGCTTAAGTCGGACTATTCTGATGTGGTCTCTGAATCTTTCAGTAGCGGAACAGAACTTCCGCGAGTGGTGTCAGCTTTGCTGCAATCTCTTTGCATCTCCTTCCAACGCAAAGTGCAGTGAGTTTTTTGCTCTGAACCCCCTGCTGAGGGAGTCCCCCAGAGATGCTCTAGTTCATGCTTGGCCTCCCTGCCTTCTGTATGCTTACCCTCCAGTACCTCTTATTCCAAGGTTTCTACAGAAAGCTCGTCTGGGGAGCAAAGTGATCCTCATTGCCCTGTTTTGGCCTCACCAGGTATGGTTTCCCTTCCTTTAGTTTCACCTTCTGGCTCTGCCTTGGATCTTGGATCCCATTCAGGATCTGATTTCACACCCTTCGGGGGTTCCTCATCTGAATCTGGACAGTATGAAGTTCACAGCTTGGCTGCTCCAGATGTTCTTCACGTTTCACTGTTGCAGTCATTACATTTGGGTTATCAGCTTGCAGGCAGCCCTCAGTCTTGGGTCCTGCGTCAGTTGGTGTCTCATCTTCCATGACGTCCGGTAGTCAGGGGTACAAAGAATGCAGACGATGCCATTACAGCAGTCTTTCTTGCTGTGCGGTGCCCAAAGCAGAAGCAGTTTGCAAGTGACGGTCGGCCGACTCCTGAAATTTTCATTTTCGAGTTTCAGATCCGAAGTCTTCAACTAAGCTAAGTACCCTGTTGGTGATCCTTTTTTTTGCTCTAAACCGATGTCCGTAAAAGTTAACAATTGTGTTTCTTGTGGAAAGCAAATACCTCATAAAGATTTTCATTCATACTGCATTCCTTGCTTAGGCCCAGACCACAACGTACCTCGCTGTCAGTTTTGTGCCTTATTCAGTCCTTGAACTATTCGTCAACAGTTCATTTTCGCATCTAAATATTTTGATCCTCTGTTTAATTATCCAGACGTGGCTTCGGTACCCACCCGACTACCAACATTCCAAAAAAAAAAGCAAAGACAGAGACAGACTGCATAAGTCCAAAGCTGCCAACGACACTTCTCCTAAGCTAGTCGCCAGTCCGCCAGTACTCAGTGAGGTGCTTTTGCAGCCTCTGATACCCACTATATCAGATTTGCAGGCCTCTACTGAGACCCATTCAGAGTCCGGTATGCCGTGAGATGCTTCTTCGACTGTGAAACCTGTGGATATCTCTACCTTGGATGGGTCCGGAGCCGCTGTGCAGGCACCGGCTTCTGAGGGTGTATTCAGGCCTACTGACTTGCATATTAAACCAACGCCATCTTCTTCTTCAAGGCCTAAAACTCCATCCACGTCTAGAAAACCGATGCCCAGACCGCATGGCCAGGTCCCTATGCCTAAAAAACAAATGATAAGAATGGCTGAAGACCTTATTACTCTAATCAGGGGAAGCCACCCTTTTCCCTGTAAGAGACCTAGAGCTGATTTTCCTTCTGATCAGAATTCTGAAATTTCTGTTTTTTCTAATGACCAGGAGTTGCCCTTATCTACCTATGAGGATCCTGATGCAGAGGGCTCCATTCCCTCTGCTTCCCCTCCAGAGGATTTCTCTTTTGGTGAAACTATGCATGCTCTTGGGGAGCATTTCCACTGGGAAAGTCAGAATTACTCTGACTCCAAAAAGAGGCTTAGAGAATTCTTACTCCTACCTCAACACAGGCCTTTAGCTATCCCTCATGTACTGGACATTGTAGATGATGCCTTCTTGGAATCTAGCCTGGTCCCTGACATTTTACCTCCGGCTCGCAGAAAACCTGACCGGTATTACAGAGTACCTGACTCTCACAAGTTCCTCTCTAAGAATCCTACTGCAGATCCTGAGACCATTTCACAGGGACCAAAGGGCATTAAGGCTACTACTGCCAAAATCCCTACCCCCTCTGATAGAGATTCCAGGGCCCTGGACAGATTGGGTAAGAAGGTATACACTTCTACAACTTTGGCCATTAGGGCCTTAAACTGCCAGTTTCATATGTTAAAGTATCAGCAGCATATTATTGGATTGCTTAAACAGAAAGTGATGCTGATTCATGACTGTGCTGAAAATAAAGAATTACAGGATTTAATGCATTCTGCTGAACAAGTTGGAAAACGTACTTTGCAATGTGGTTTTGATTCATTAGAGGCATCTTGCAGGGCTGCTGTCACTGGGTCTGTACTAAGAAGGCATGCTTGTCTTAAGGAGCAATCTTTGCCAGATCATGTTAAAGCTAAATTACTGGATGCTCCCTTAAACCAAGACTGCCTGTTTGGCAACAAAGCAGAAGTAGTACTTAAAAAGATGGAGGAAAAAGCTAAATCTATGCAAACTGTTAAAGATTTCCTACAAGTACAGCCTCCCAGATTTACTAGGCACTGGCCTTCTAAGAATTGGTCCTCTCCTGCCTCTTCCAGGCCTTCTCAGTCCAAACCCAGAACGAGCAGACCACCCAGGCTTCAGTTCTCAAGGTACTCACAGGCCTAAGCAGTGGGGGGCTCCCACTTCCAAAGCTGAGTACTAAGGCCACCCCCCTATGGTAAACTGTCACAATGACTTAACTTTAAACCTTCCAAGCCCTGCTCGACTGTTCCTTTAGGGAGAAAGCTCGCCCTGCATGCAAAAAACTGGGAATTCATTACCCAAGACAAATGGGTTTTAAATATAGATCTGAAGTAGGAAACTTAATTTGATCATCAACCTGTGGGTATCGGATCTGACCTGGATCCGCGCTGGCAGCTTCCCAAGCTAGAGATCCGAGCTGCAAGCTCCTCCCCCTTGCCCATAATTCCCTGCCACCTCCTTCCAATCCCCAGATCTCGTTTGCCGTGGATTTGTCAAGCATGGGTTTCTCGAGCTCCTAGCTTTAGGCGATCTGGGAGTAGGAACGTTTCTTAAAAATCTTATTAGTTTTTCTGTGTGTGAACAGTTAACTCCTTAGTTTAAACCCCTTTACCGTTCCTCTTACTTTAAAGCCTAGTACTCCCCCCTTTTTTCCCCTTAGGTGTTTGTGTGAGGCGAGTGTGTGATCTTTTGGGGTAATGGCCGAGGCCTCTAAGGCCATTTTTTCTAATTGCACTGAGTGTGGTCATAAGCTTTCCCCAGCGGATGGCCACACTCAGTGCGTTCTCTGCCTGGGGGGTATCGCACTTGTCTTCGGGCTGCCAAATTTGTGCAGCTTTTAACTCCCGGGCCCTGAGGGATAGGAGGAATAAGCTGATTCTGGCGGGTCTTCTACCTGTGGAGTCGGCTTCCACCTCCTCCTCCCTCAGTGGCTACAACCGCGGCTGTGGCTGTTCAGCCAGTTGTTCCCTCTCCCCTGGCTGGGACTCAACCTCCCATTTCTTCTCCGGGAGAGAGGGACTCTAGGAAGGAGAAGGAGAGAGAGAGAAAGGGAGAAAGAAAGGCATAGGAGCCACAAGTGGCGGGCTGACTCTGCCCCCTCGGGCCCCGCCTGCCAAGCTGCTCTCCTCACCTCAGAAGATTTCTGGGCCTTCCTCCCCTTGGCTCCGTTCTCCACGCTTCTCTCCGGAGCCGGAGGAGGAGGCCCGACCATCTTAGAGGTCGTCGTGGTGGCCCTCCCGGCCAGCTTCAGCGGCCTCTTCTAGGTCGACCTGCAGTCTCTCAGACGCTGATATGGACCGGATGATGCATCGTTTCCTCCAAACCCAGATGCAGATGGGAGTGCTGCTGCCTCCCCCCCCCCTCCTGGAGCGGGGGGGTTCAGCCCCCCTTTTTGCCCCAATAGCTCCTTCTCCGATCCATTATCGGGTTTCGGAGCCGTCTGATCCGAGGAGTCCCAGAGCAGGGGTGTCGGCGCCGACGGTTATAGTTACCTCGACGCCGGCCATGCCCTCGAGTTTGTCGGATCCCCTTTCTGATCCGAGCTCTCGGAGCCATGAGCCGTGAGTCTGATCCGGGGGGGGGGTAGTGTGTCTTTGGCTCTGTTTCGGTCGGAGCACACTTCCCTCTCGGGTCCGAGCGCTTCGGCTCCGCTGATCCCCGTGCCGGATCCGAGGGTGTTAAACACGGAGCCCAGTGAGATCGGTTCACCCTCTGCTTTCGACGTGGTGGAGAGGTTCGAGACCCCCTATTCTTTCTTCGGATCCAGCCCCCCCTCCATTGCAGCTGGGCTTGTCTTCCATCATTCAATCCCAGGGACAGCCTGCGTTGATGCCCCAGCCCGTTCCACTGGCGGAACACAGCCCTGTTAGTGAGCCCTCCTCAGACAGTCCCACAGAGGAGGTCCCTCACAAACTTAAGTGTAAGAGGAGGCACTTGGACTCCCCTGAGTCCCTCACGGAGGACACCGATTTGGAAGAAGGGGAAGGTTCCCCCAGGTCACCCCCCGATGACGTCTCCTTTGGAGACATTATGGAAATGCTTCGCCGGAAAGGGGGGTGGTCAGCCCAAAAGTCTTTCTCAGACGAATCGGTGTTTCTGGAGGTGTTTGACGCAGGCCCGTCTACCTCTTGGGTGTCCCCTCTGGCCGACCCCCTGGTTGATCTCAACACTGCCAGGGCGTGGAAGGAACCGGACACTGTAGAGCCAATCCCCAGGAGGCCAGACAGGATTCTCAGTCCCCCCGTGGATAGGACAGCTTGGAGTAAGGGTTCCCCGGTAGATGCCATGGTGGTGGCGGCAGCCACCAAGAGGGAACTCGCTCAGGATAGTTCCTCAATCCATCCCCCTGATAAGGAGTTTCGGACTATGGATCATATCGGGAAGTGGATGTTTGCTTCAGCTAACTTTTCTATAAGGGCGCTGAATTACTTGGCCCCCAAATTTT